>NC_133368.1:51724638-51750444 GCF_049309525.1 Garra rufa | reverse complement strand
GTTTTGAGAATCTAAAAATGGCTATAGTTTTGAGTGAGCCTGGGTAGGTTTAGGGTTAGGGTAAGAGGATAGAAAATATAGTTTGTACAGTGTGTGTGTGTGTGTGTGTGTGTGTGTGTGTGTGTGTGTGTGTGTGTGTGTGTGTGTGTTGTGTGTGTGTGTTAAGACCTGCATTAGGGGTTAGGGTTAGGGTTAGGGGTTTGGTTAGGTTTGTAACTTTGCTTAGTCTTGAAGTTTTTTCTGTCTGTCACATTTTGGTGAATGCATGTTCTCTTGGGACCCATGCTTGGATCATTTAGAAGGACTTTTATCCAGATCTTGATCTACATGATTGGGAACTGTTCTTTATGTTATTGGACATCTTTTTGGATCTGTACCTTCCTCAGTCCAGCTTTTAATGCTTGATTTGTTGTGTTTATCCAAGAAGGACTTAAGTAAAGACAAATTTGGGTCCACACTGCTCCATAACGTAGTGGTTAGCGCTTTGAGCTTCCAGCAACACATTCTGAGTTAAAGACCCATCGAGACACGGCCAGCTTTCAGCTCAACGCACACAGGGTTCAGCTGAGATTGAGGGACACTTCAGATAAAATCCAGCCTTCGCATCTGGGTCCAGATCATTCTGAATGTCTGTAAGGGCTTTAAGGGTTTGTCTTACAACTAAATGATTATGAGTCTTTACTTATACACTTAAAATCACTAATCTGCTCTGACAACAATCTGTGTAAATGATGTCTTCATTGTCCAATCACTGGTTGATCAGGTGCAGGGCGGGAGTTGCTTGTAAACAAAAACAGAATTTACTTTTTAGGTGAACTATCTCTAGAATTTGCCTAAAATGAGCAAAAACCGATTCACTAGATCTAAGGTGCTTTTCCATATAATTCTGGGAAGGGTTAAGAACTGAAACTTGCTTGACAAGCAGGACAATTACATTCTAACCCTGGTTTGGGAGGATTTCAGGAAGCTGTGGAATTTTCTTACACATTTTCAAAAGCATTTTTACCTTTAACAGTGGTGTGACAATAAATGACAGGGACTTTGTTTTACAGTAGACTATCATTGTTTTTCTTTATTTATTTATTCAACATCTTAAATGTTTTATGTATATGTTTGCAAAATCAAAAACTAAATAAATTAAAACTATCTCTCTGGTTGAGAGCAACACTTTAAAAAAGGTCGTGATTTCTTTTCATTGACAAACATTTTGCAATATTGGATTAAAAATATTGCATTTAACAGCTCTTCTATTCACACTCCCCAAAAATAGGAAACATGCAAATCCTTAATGTTTTTCATTTTTACATTTAATGGAACTTTTGAAAACCCAAAAGACTGTTTCAACATGATGTTCAGCAGAAAGTAGAGGAACAATAAACGTGTCTGTTTTTGAAATCAATTTAGAGAGACATACAAAGAAAAACAGACAGCATGTGAAGATCTGCTCCTTCAGAAGTTTGGTGGTTTGTGTGAGAAATGATAAGACATTGAGCACAGATTGAGATGTTATAAGATCATGCCACGTTTCAGGATTTCAGCTCTCAGAGTTTTGCCAGAATCTCTCTCTCTCTCTGTGCAAGAAATGTGAATGAGCTGATGAAGGACTGATGCAGATTCTGTGCTTTATCATATGGATAAAAAGTCTCTGAAATGCACTGAACAGAAATATCATACTATCGTATGTGAAGCGTATATCACAGTCAATCTCTGCTTCTGTTCCATTCTGCCTTCAGTTGAAATTAAATTTCCTTCAGGAAAAGATCAGATCTCCATATAATGAATGTTCCTCTAAAATGTGCTAAAATACCATTACAGATGACAGTAGTCAGCCGTCTTGTTAATAAGTCATGGTTAGGCTTGATCAAACACACTCATCCAGATAGGATGAAGTAAATAGGATGAATGATGAGCCAGTCTCATCGTATGACTCTTCTGTTGCTCAGGGGCTTTGAGCTCCTTATTACCGACCATGAATCTCTGTAGACTGAGCTCAGATGCAGCAGCTTTCATGATGAAACATCACGGCGAATCAGATCAGATTCAGATCCTCATTCAGTTCTGATGCTGCTGCTCCTACTATGGCATTCAGTGTCCAGCTGAGATAGTTCACAATGAACTCCTGTTGTGTATTTAGGTGATCGTAAAACACTCTTCAGTTCATCAGCAGAGGCCATCCTCTCCTCACTCACTGGTTTAGCTGGTCAACATGAGACAGTTAGGCTCTGCTGGTAAAAACAGTCTCTTTCTGTACTCACAGTCATGTAGAAATAGCTGTATATTCTGACAACAAAAAAACTTTTTCAAAAACATCATTAATATTTTAGTATTTTTTGCAACATTAGTCGCAGCTCAGGATAGTCACTAGTGGAGGTTAGAGATGATGGGGATGAAAACACAGAGATATTTTGACTAAGAGATATTCTTGTGGTTCTGAGCTTGTTCTGGTTTCATTAGGCTTAGGGTTTCTTTCCGCTCGCCCTCATTTCAGACCCTCATATCTGAGCTTTATTTTCTGTATCATGATTATAGTTTGCAAACTCTTGATCTCTTTCTGGCTCTGAATGTGATTCTCATTTATGAATCTGCTGTCTTATTGTGATTTGTTTTGCTCTGATTTTTTTGTCTATTTGTCTGAAACAGGGTTTCTGTAAGTAGTCCTTGATTAAAATACAGTGAATGTCAGATGTCATCAGTGATGTTGACAAGAACAGATTTAGCACAGATTCCCTGCTGCATGACTCTCAACTTAATGTGTAGGATTTAATTACGATTTAAAGTGAACTACAGTGTTCTCCAGTTCCTTACAGTGATCCAGTGATCTCCAATAATCTAAGGTGATCTACAAGATATAAGGTGATCCCCAGGGATCACTATAGATCACTTTAGATCTCTTTAGATCACTGTACAGATCACTGTAGATCACTTAAGATCTATGTAGATCACCACAGATCACTGTAGACCACAGTAGATCACCGTAGACCACTTTAGATCAATTTAGATCACCGTATACCACAGTAGATCACAGTAGATCACCTTAGATTACTGTAGATCACCGTAGACCACTTTTTAAGGTGATCTAAAGTGATCTACAGTGATTTAAAGTGACCTACGGTGATCTACTGTGGTCTATGGTGATCTACTGTGGTCTACGATGATCTACAGTGATCTACGGTGATCTACAGTGATCTAAAGTGGACATTTAGTCCATCAGTTAGTGATAGGTAGTGCAGTAGGTTGGTTGATCTCATCCTCCTGTGGTTCAGAGGTCAGTGTGTCTGCGTTCGGTGGCCGGTCGGTGGGGTTCGGAGGGCTTTGTCTCTCCACTGACGATGTAGGCGTCGATCTGTCACTGGTAACGGTCCGAATGCGGTCCAGAGATCGCCGCAGCAGGGGCCGTATGGTGTTGCCGGAGCTCTTGGAGGCCTGACTGCTCTCCAGCGTTCTCCTGTTGATGTGCTGCAGCGACAGACGGCACAGGAGCGTCTGCAGGAACGCGGAGCGGAACTGTCGTGAGGAGAGGTTATACAGCAGCGGGTTCAGCACAGAGCTCAGGTAGAAGAAGCTGTCGGCCACCGGATGAAGCCTCACGTAGCCCATCAGGTAACTCCCCGTCCACTCCGACTTGGGCACCGCCGCCGTCATCAGCCTGCGGATCTGATTGGGCATCCAGCACACGAACAGAGCGCAGACCATCAGCACTAATGACAACACACACACACACACACACACACACACACACACAGAGCAGGAGAGAGAACACAATCATGTGAGGACAGAGAATCAAGGCTAAATAAGAATCATGTCAGGATCCACTAGGACAGCTACAGTATCTGAGCCTTAGATGTAGGTCAGTGTTTCTCAACTCCAGTCCTCAGGGCCCACTGCTCTGCATATTTTGTATGTTTCTGAATCTGAAACACTCCTCAGTTTAGTTCATGGATCTTTCTCCTAACGAGCTGATGATCTGAATCAAGTGTGTTAAATAAGAAAGACACATGTAATGTGCAGAGCAGTGGGCCGCGAGGACTGCACTTGAGATCCGCTGATGGAGGTAATGTGGTCTTTCATTCTGCAGTAGTTCTGAACTCTTTCAAGAGTTTGTCTTAGAATTATTTTTTTCAGAACCCAAAGAAACATTTAGTACAAAATTAGCGTTTCTTTAAATGTAAACGGTGTTTAAACTGTTTACATGTGCACTTGCTGTGTGTGCAATTACTCTTATCCATTTTGCACAAGCGAATTGGTAGCTTTTCTTTCAGACCCTAATTTAACAATGAGCTGAAGATGAGGCTGTGACTCCAGAAGTGTTTGAGTGTTATTGCGTCAGATCTCGTGACCGGAGCTGCTGCTCTACGTCTGGATTTGTGCGGCTGAGATTGAACAGATTTGAGCTCATGTGCACAGACAACGGTTTCTAAAGTCTCTCTGTGGACTTTATAGAGGCTGATAGAGAGAACGTGTTGAGGAGGGTTCAGTGGATATGTGTGTAAGGTTGGGTCATGGGTAAAGGTAAATCTTTCTCAACAGGAATCATGTCACGTCTTGTAAATTCACACAATGAATGGATTACTGACGAGAACGAATGTTGTCTTACCGAGGAAGAGGATGGTCTGCTTGCGGGCCGCTTTCACCCGGGCGCTCTCGTGTTTGGGAACCCTGCGTTCGGCTCCGTTCGCGCCGGATTCGTTGGGTCCCATCGGGGCCCGAAGAACGACGATCATGGCTCTGCACATGAAGGCCACGCCGCCCAGGACGAGCAGATACAGGATGAAGGCCGTGAAGATGCTGGTGCGATACATGACCCAGTGCTGGCTCAGGTTGGTGCAGAAGGTCAGGTTCTGAGCGGGCCCCTGGCGGCCCTTGGGCACGTATCCTTCGGTCCCCGTGGCCACGAGCAGCGGCAGAGCGACGACCGCTGAGCAGATCCACGCCGACAGCAGGAGCTTCACGGTGCGGCTCCCGGACAGAGCTTTATATCTGAACGGGTGACAGATGGCCATGTAGCGCTCGAAGCTGAGAGTGGCCACGTTGAGGATGGTGGCGTAGCTGCACGCCTCGAACAGGAAGTTGTAGATCTTGCAGGAGACGTCGCCGGAGGAGGACGAGAAGGGGAACCAGATGGCGCTGTAGAGCTCCACGGGCATCCCGATCAACAGCACCAGCAGATCGGAGCAGGCCAGACTCACCATGTGGTCCGTCACGTTCTTCTGCAGGTAGCCGTTCCGCTGCAGCACCTGAGCCGCGTGGATGGTGACGCTGTTTCCCACGATGCCGAGGACCAGGATGAGGGCGTACAGCACCGTGAGGAAGATCTTCACCTCCTGACTCGGCTCCAGTGTTTTCCAGTCTTTCTGCACTTCCTCATTCTCCTCCATGATGTCAGTCGCTCTGTTTGGACTTATTGACTTTAGTCCTGCTTATCTGCGCCCTTATCGCCACCATTAATCATCAAACTCACGCGGCACAAAATCACGACGTTGGACTCGAAACGGAAGGTCTGTGAATCCATCCTGATGAAGATCAGAGCGTCTCACCTCAGCTGCTGTTAGTCTCCGCTCGAGCGATGCTTTAGTCTGGACTCTTCCTCCGCTGGTGTTTGAAAGCTCTGCTGAAGTTAATGATTAGAGTTTGACGAATGAAGGTGGAGGCGGTGCGAGGTACTGCCAGGATCTGACCTGAGCGTCACTATTTGAGCTGGAACTATTAGTCACGTGATGCTTTACGATACGAGGGTGTGTCCTGATCCTAAACGCTGTGTGTGTGTGTGTGTGTGTGTGTGTGTGTGTGTGTGTGTGTGTGTGTGTGTGTGTGTGTGTGTGTGTGTGTGTGTGTGTGCGCGTGTGTGTGTGTGTGTGTGTGTTTACACGAGTTACAGCCACAGTACATACTTTAGTGTTTCATTCATCTACATATGACTATTCTGTCTTCATTTAATCTTCCTCATGTCGCTCCAGATCTGTATGAGTTTCTTTCTTCTCTTAAACACAGAAGATATTTTGAAGAATGTTGACATTGTGCAAACATTTCTCAAAATAACTAACCTTTGCTCATCAGAAACATTTACAGAAAATTAAAGCTCACCCCAAAATGAAAATGAACCCATGATCTACTCACCCTCAAGCCATCCTATGTGCAGACAAATACAACTATATTAAAAAAAACAGTTCTATTAAACTACTTAATATTATACAGTTAAATAAAAAAAATGTCCTGGCTCTTCCAAAGTGTTATAATGGCAGTGAATGAGGGTCGAGATTTTGAAGCAAAATAAAGTGCTTCCACTGGATGATGCAGGCCAAACCCTGACCCTAATGCAACAAAAAAAAGTTAAGGAAAACATTGTTCGATCTCACAATAATTGAGGATACTGTTAAGTATTTGCACAGGTTCAGATCACGAGCTGCTGGATGTGTAAAACCTCAAGATCTACATGTTTTTAAGGTAAAACTAGATCCATCAAATTGCTCATCATTGCAAACAGCAGTTAAAGTCAACAGGCTGCGTAATTGCTTTATGTCTGTTATTGTAGGTCTCAGTTCAGCACAAATGCAGATAAACACAAGAGCTGTAAAACACAGATAACTGGTCCAGCGTGAGCACTAACCGGCTGCTTAAACAGCAATGATCGTAGATTTTATATCAGTCATACCAAACGCCACAAATCTGCCTGTTCTTTTGACGCAGAGCTACTGTACGCTCTTACAAATAAAGGTGCTTCATGATGCCAGAGAAAAACCTTTTTTGTCTAAATGGTTTCATAAAGAACCTTTAACATCTGAAGAACCTTTCTGTTTCACAAATGGTTCTTTGTGGTGAAAGAAGGTTCTTCAGATTATAAAAAGATAAGAAAGAGAAGCTGTGGTTCTCAATCCCCTGCTCTGCACATTTTGCATGTCTCTCTCCTGATGATCTCAGTCAGGTGTGTTAAATAAAGGAGACAGGCAAAATGTGACCCTGGATGACAAAACCAGCCATAAGTGTAAATTTGTTGAAATTGAGCTGAGTAAATAAGCTTTCCATTGATATATTGTTTGTTAAAATAAATGTTTGTCTGAGATACAACTGTTTGAAAACCTGGAATCTGAGGGTGCAAAAAAATCTAAATATTGAGAAAATTGCCTTTAGTTAAGTCAAGTCAAGTCATGTCACCTTTATTTATATAGTGCTTTTAACAATACAGATTGTGTCAAAGCAACTGCACAGTATTTAAACAGAACAATAGTGTGTCAGTAACGCATTATTGTAACAATCAATTTTCAGTTAAAGGCAGTTCATCAATGAATTCAGTGATATCATCGTCAGTTCAGTTCAAATAGTATACGATATCGCTGGAAAGTGTCCCCAACTAAGCAAGCCAGAGGAACCAGAACTCCACAGGTGACAGAAATGGAGAAAAAAACCTTGGGAGAAACCAGACTCAGTCGGGGGACCAGTTCTCCTCTGGCCAGACTTTAAAGTTGTCCAAATGAAGTTCTTAGCAATGCATATTACTAATCAAAAATCAAGTTTTTATAACTTTATGGTAGAAAATTTACAAAATATCTTCATGGAACATGATCTTTACTTAATATGCTAATGATTTTTGGCATAAAAGAAAAATTTATAATTTTGACCCATACAATGTATTTTTGGCTATTGCTACAAATATAGCTGTGATACTTAAGACTGGTTCAGGTGTGTTTGATCAGGGTTAAGGCTGACCTTTGCAGGAAGGTAGATCTCCAGGAACAGGATCGGTCACCCCAGTTCTATCGCCTGTGAGGAACCGTTTAAAGCACCTTTATTTGTAAAAGTGTAATGGGATCAGGATTGAAGAACATGCAGATTAAAACTGAACACACATGAAAATGTCATCGTAAATATGGTTTGTTTGTTCTTTTTTATTTTACCTTTGATTTCAAGAAAGAATATAAAACATCCTCAAGACGTAAATCTCTCAGCTGGACAATAAACCCGTCCTAAATAAACTAAGACACGTGGAGCTATAGTTCACTGAGAAACCGGGTCATTGCGAGTCTGGATCAGATCACAAATGTTTGACAAGCTCTGATGAATCATGAAACCTGCCAAGAACAAAAAAATAAGAAAGAAATATTTTGTTTTATGAAAATTAGGCCCAGTTTGGAGATTGTTTTGCTGCTGTAATGCTCCATACTGTTTAACTGATTCTCATCCTCATGATGGATGAATGTGTGTAAGAAGTGTTTGGGTTAGAAAGGTCACCTAGAGAAAACCAGACAATCTATTAGCAACAACCGCTAATGCTGGAGAAACAGGACTGTCCTCTTAAAACCCTTCGGTCAGGATGGACACAGACCTAATAAGGAGTGAAGTATGCGGTTTGGTGTAAATACAGGATCTCTGGAACCGTTATCAAACAGCCCACGTACGGCATGTGAAGGTCTGGTCTGTGTGTCTGACCTTCTGCTGCTCCAGAAACAGATGAGACCTTTGTTCTGAAGATACACCGCATACTTCAAATGAAGAGGCATTCAGTGTTAGATTCACAGTTTGGGAATGTGATGTGGTTGTTTTTTACTGCTAATGGTGTGTGTGGCGACTACAAGGGACTTCAGAAGATATCGGGGGCTTATAGGACCATAATCTGTTGTTTTACAGTTTTCTGTTGTATGTGTTGGGTGTTTAAGAATTAAATGTAGTGCCAGTGAAGTGACCCAGAATGTTCTGTCAACTCAGACTCACTCTACTTACTGTCCTTTAGTACTTACTTTACTGTACTGCATAAAGTATAGTAATATAACTTAACATGAATCAACACGAAATCACACACAGCAGCACAAGTGTTTCCTGGTCATAAAAACTAAATTTCCAGTCAGACCAGCATGAGCTCCATCTGCTGGAGAGATACATTCACTCATTTACTCTGGTGGATGCTACTAGAATGATATTCATGTCCATTTCATGTTATTTAACAAAAGAATCCCATGTTGGTTCTATCTTTCTATAAAGGTGTTCACATACACAACGCATTAATGTCGCATAGACCTTTTTTTTTTAAACCTACAACTTCAATGTTTTAGCAAATCATTGTACATTAAGGTAGAATGACAGCTGAGCGCGCTCTCGTGCGCGGGTCACTATAATGTCGCTCTTATGATACTTGGCTTAACCATCTTAAAACTCACCCTAATTTCTTTCTCAATCAAAGTTCAATTTGATATGCTAGTTTTGCATACAGCTTTTTACAAACATAATAATTAGCCGAAGCGTCAGCACTCTTTTTACATATGATATTGTTGTGTGTGCGCGTGCATGTGCTTATGCTGAAGCAAAACAATCATGTCATACTTGGAAACTGAAAGAACTATGGGTTGCTTTCCTGGTATGTGAGGAGCCACGTGTTCGAGCAGCTCGGCCCCGCCCACAAGTCGTTCTGCCCCGCCCACTTCATAGCGCTGTGACGCTCGCGGCCGCTCGCTCTCTTCTGCGCGTGAATGCGGAAGTGGAAAATCGCTTCCCTTCGCGCTTCCGGGTTCCGCCTCGCACACAAACGGACCGACTGATCACTCGTACCGGGAGCTCGCCGGCGCTTTATCGCACTCGAGATGGCCGCTCGGTTACCGGCATGCGTTGTGGATTGTGGCACAGGGTGAGTAATTCACTAAATCTGCCGCTGCACGCAAAAACCGGCGCGATACGTGCGCGCACTCGCGCTGCTGCAAAGATGCCGTTCTCCTGCTGAATGTTTGCTGGAGTCTGTCAACTGCTGCTCCGATAATGCTATCTTTGCTTCTCCAGCTCAGAGATGAAGGATGACTGTCATCAGATCAGGCTCGCAGTGAGTTTGCGGTGATTGTGCGCCGATGGCTGACGCGGAGCTCTCAGGAGCGCGCAGCGGCAAACGCGCAGATTTAACGCTCATATAGGATTGAACGTGCTGCGGATCGCTTGACATGATTATATTAATGGTGAAAATGAAACTCTAAAATTGTTTGAAGAGCGGGGAAATGATTGAATCTGTTGTCTTTACTTGTGCGCATGCGCACATCTGCTTCCTCTTCCTCCACTTCCCTATTCTCGCTGCGGCCTTATATGGGCAAACACAGAAAAACACGAAATCGTTTAATATGTATAACCTGTATCATAACATGATACTACACTCTGACAAATAATAAACGCATTTAAATTATAAAAAGAGCCGAAATCCGTCCTTTTATGACCGCAGGCGTTCGGTATGATGTTTTTATTTCCGTGAGTCATTTGTTCTGTTTGTGTTCGTGTTTCAGGGATTGAATCAAACTGATCTCTGTGTGTCTCTGATCAGAGCAGAACCACAGTCTGGAAATATTTGGACATGTAGAAACATGAAAACATCCACAGCACTCGATCTCTGACCCCACAACTGCGCTAAATATGACAACTTCCGTTTAGAGAGTTAAATAAACACTTCTTTTTAGATGCAAAGGTTGGTTCATGGGAATGTAATTATCGTTATGAAAACATTAAGAGTGAGACATTGACATCATGAACTGGGAGCGGTTTGGAGTTAATGTTATTCTGTAGAAATCAATCTGTTAATGGATGTTTGATTTATAAACACACTTAATGAAGTGCTCATCATAAAGAAATATAAACAACTGATATATTTTGTTTTGGTTTATTTTGATCTCTGCATTCTTAATATTGTGCATGCTCCATATTCTGCAGAATCTGTCAGTTTCAGTCATCAACACTGATCTAAATGTCAGCAGTAATATGTTCTTGGATGAATATGAGCAGTAATACATGTGTTTTGTGTTTCAGGTACACTAAACTGGGATATGCAGGAAACACGGAACCGCAGTTCATCATTCCGTCATGTGAGTGTCTGTCCTGATGTCTGGTGCGCGTCTGTAGGGTGCAGTGCGCGTCTGTAGGGTGCAGTGCGCGTCTGTAGGGTGTAGTGCGCGTCTGTAGGGTGTAGTGCGCGTCTGTAGGGTGTAGTGCGCGTCTGTAGGGTGTAGTGCGCGTCTGTAGGGTGTAGTGCGCGTCTGTAGGGTGTAGTGCGCGTCTGTAGGGTGTAGTGCGCGTCTGTAGGGTGTAGTGCGCGTCTGTAGGGTGTAGTGCGGGTCTGTAGGGTGTAGTGCGGGTCTGTAGGGTGTAGTGCGGGTCTGTAGGGTGTAGTGCGCGTCTGTAGGGTGTAGTGCGCGTCTGTAGGGTGTAGTGCGCGTCTGTAGGGTGTAGTGCGCGTCTGTAGGGTGTAGTGCGCGTCTGTAGGGTGTAGTGCGCGTCTGTAGGGTGTAGTGCGCGTCTGTAGGGTGTAGTGCGCGTCTGTAGGGTGTAGTGTGCGTCTGTAGGGTGTAGTGCGCGTCTGTAGGGTGTAGTGTTTTCACTTCCTCATGTTCGATGGACAGAAGTCTTCAGTCCATCTGATTATCTCTCTCTTCCCATCATCCCTTTCTCCTTTCAGGCATTGCCATTAAAGAGTCGGCGAAGGTGGGCGATCAGGCTCAGCGGAGGATGATGAAGGGTGTGGATGACCTCGACTTCTTCATCGGAGACGAAGCCATCGATAAACCCAATTACGCCACTAAAGTGAGTGAACTATCATCATGGGAAGATGTTTTCTTTGTGGGTAGTTCTGTGGCGGCCGTACACGGGTTCAGCTGCACTAGATTGATCGGTCAGTCGTGCTCTTGTGTGTGTGTGTGTGTGTGTGTGTGTGTGTGTGTGTGTGTGTGTGTGTGTGCGTGTGTGTGTGTACGTGCATGTTTGTGTGTGTGTGTGTGTGCGTGTGTGTGTGTACGTGCGTGTGTGTGTGTGTGTGTGTGTGTGTGTGTGTGTGCGTGTGTGTGTGTACGTGCATGTTTGTGTGTGTGTGTGTGTGTGTGTGTGCGTGTGTGTGTAAGAGCAGCGCTGAAGATCTCATGGTCGCTCATTTTCATTGGCAGAGCAATAATCACTCTGCTGGTCAAGATGTGTGTGAGAAATATCACATGAAAATATCTCACCCTCAGACAAGATTAGGATGAGTTTGTTCATTAGATTTGTAGAAATGTGTGATTCCATCACTGTCTCACTAATGGATCCTCTGCAGTGAATGGGTGCCGTCAGCAGAATTTCAGAATTATAGTACTCCACAGTTAAAACGTCCTGCTGATGGATTTGTTTCTTTTGTCTTTCCAAGACGTTAATTGATGGGCTGGAGTGGTGTGGATGATTGTGATGATTTGATCAGCGGGTGGCCTGAGGGTCAGCACATATTCAACATATTTTATGTTTGGGTGAACTATTCCTTTATTCAGTCTGACACTCGGATCACCTTTGGGCCGATCACAGCCGTGATGATGAAGGGTGTTCAGATCATCATCATCATCATCATCATCAGATAGTGTCTCTGTCAGAGACGTGTGTGTCCGTGATCTGTGAGCGTCTCTGTCTCCGCAGTGGCCCATTCGGCACGGGATCGTGGAGGACTGGGATCTGATGGAGAGGTTTATGGAGCAGGTGATCTTCAAGTACCTGAGAGCCGAACCCGAGGACCATTACTTCCTGCTGGTGAGAAACAAACGCTCCACTCATGATGATGATTGAATGTCTCTCCTTCAGCTGAGATGTGAAGTATATGGGTTAAATTATCATTGCGGTCGGCTAACTCTGCGCATCACTTCCTGTGTGAGGTCTGACGTGTGCTGTTTGTTTCTCTGCTGCAGACCGAACCTCCTTTAAACACGCCAGAGAACCGCGAATACACGGCCGAGATCATGTTTGAGTCCTTTAATGTGCCGGGACTCTACATCGCTGTGCAGGTACACACACACACACACACACACACACACACTCACACACACACACTCTCACACTCTTGCTATCAGTGTTGATGTGTTTGGCTGATGTTGTGTGTGTTTTCAGGCTGTTCTGGCTCTGGCTGCATCATGGACGTCTCGACAGGTGGGTGAGAGAACACTTACAGGAACCGTCATCGACAGCGGAGACGGAGTTACTCACGTCATTCCCGTGGTACGTCTCTCTCACACACACAAACACACACACACACATTTATTACAGAACAGATTGATTCTCAAATATCCAGTTTAATGTTTCTGTCTTCTTGAACTGAATTCATCACGTTTTACTGGATCTTTGCAATATTTATCTTTTCAAACGGCTTGTTCATATTTAGACCAAATGCTTAAAGGTGCCATAAAATGCATTTATACAATATTTTAAATTGTTCTCTGATGTCTACATAGAAGGTATATGGCATAGGAAACGGCAAACCCTTGGATTTGTCCCTAGAATGCAATGCTCTGTTATTGCCTTATTTGGAAGGTTCGTGAATATTAATGAGCTCTGCTCTGATTGGCTCACAGAGCTGCTCATCTCAATAGCTTGCACATGGAGGAACTATATATATTAATTACGGAGCTCTAGCCTCGTTTAATATGTGCGATCATTTTCCTCTCGCTATTGTGATGGCATGTGCTCTGTGTAACGTTATACTGCAGCAGGAGTGCTTACTTACCACATGAGTTCAGGTGCTTGTGAGTGGTGCTCAGGATCAGCAAATCATTGGCCATCATCAGCAGCAGTCGTCTCTGTGTTTATGTGGGAAGTGAAATCCTATGTACTGCAATGTAACAGACTAGCGCTAGCATTAAGCTAACCGTGTCCCTTCAGTGGTTTTACTGATGTACTGAAGTTAATGATGATTGGGCGATGCAAATGTTGGGGGCGTAATTATTAACGATCGCGACTATTGCGTAATCGGTGTTATGTTGGAATTGACCTATTTTTCAGTGGTCTTTTGCAAACACTTGATTTATATAAGAAGGAGGAAATGGTGGTGTTTGAGACTCATGGGATGTCATGTCCATGTACTGAACTGTCATTGTTCAACTATGCCAAGATAAATACAGTTTTCCATTCTATGGCACCTTTAAGAATTTGTGTGTCGTGTCTGATCACGTCGGTGTGTTTTGATGCTGTGGAACTCGGGCTCACGGCCTCTTCCCTCCAGAAAAGCTCAGAACAGGAAGTGACCTCACTGAGAGTGTGCTGCTGTGATTGGTTTGACAGGCGGAGGGTTACGTGATCGGCAGCTGCATTAAACACATTCCCATCGCGGGCCGAGACATCACCTACTTCACGCAGCAGCTGCTGAGAGAGCGAGAGGTGGGCATCCCGCCGGAGCAGTCGCTGGAGACCGCCAAAGCCGTCAAGGTGAGTGTGTGTGTGTGTGTGAGTGTGTGTGTGTGTGTGTGTGTGTGTGTGTGTGTGTGTGTGTTCTGATATATATGGTTCATGAGAACACTAATGTGTATAATGACATGGGTACTACAACGTAAACATGGGTTATGAGGTTTACACTTCCTGTGTTCTCGTAAACCTTAAAAAGCTTAAAATACATACTGGTGTTAATAAATAATGCTTTATGAAATTCAGTGATTCAAAGAGTTAGAAAAACAGATTGTACAGTAGAAAAACCATTATGCCTTTGGAGAGTCCCCACTAACTGCATCTGTCCTTCCGTCTGTCTCCCGCAGGAGCGCTTCAGTTACGTCTGTCCCGATCTGGTCAAGGAGTTCAGTAAGTACGACACTGACGGATCCAAATGGATCAAACAGTACACCGGCATCAACGCCATCAGCAAGAAAGAGTTTACCATCGACGTGGGATACGAGCGCTTCCTGGGACCTGAAATCTTCTTCCACCCTGAGGTTTGGACAGACGCACGTTTGTTTTGATTACATTCAGCAAAGACAAACACAAACCCTGCAGAAAAACAACAAATACAGTATTGATCAACCTCTAATCTGTGTGTGTTGATATATTAGCACACAAACTAAGATCCATACATATGTGTGTTATGAAAGAAACAAGTATTTTAAAGTTGTTTTGCTGATTTGTATTATCACTTCCAGAACAACAATGTAAAGATAATGTATTAAAGATTCATGTCTTTGGTCTCACACTGTGTTTCGTCTCTCAGTTTGCTAACCCAGACTTCACTCAGCCCATCTCTGAGGTGGTGGACGAGGTCATTCAGAACTGTCCCATCGACGTGCGCCGTCCGCTCTATAAGGTCAGTCTCGATCAGATACTGTCCGATCTAATAAATATACTAATCTGATATTGATTTGCTACCTCCTCCACCCTAATACATCTCTGCATCTTCTATACTATCCTATTCCATTCTAATATCTGTAGCACAACTGTACGTACCACTTATTTATTTAATGGCAATAAAGCTCTTTCTGATTCTAATACTGCTGATGGTTCACAGAACATCGTCCTGTCGGGCGGCTCCACCATGTTCCGTGACTTCGGCCGGCGTCTGCAGAGAGACCTGAAGAGAACGGTGGACGCGCGTCTGAAGCTCAGCGAGGAGCTCAGCGGAGGAAAACTCAAGGTCAGTTTCAGCAGCAGATCTACAGCAGCGTCTGTCTGTGTGTGCAGCGAGACAAATAACACTCAATACCTGCATCTCTTCTTCTCTCACAGCCTAAACCCATCGACGTTCAGGTCATCACCCATCACATGCAGCGGTACGCCGTGTGGTTCGGAGGATCCATGCTGGCGTCAACCGTGAGTCTCACACACACACACACACACACACACACACACATAAACAAGTCTCTATAGCTATGTTTGTGAGGACATACAGACACACAATGCAATCTCTAGCTCCTCACCCTAAACCTAACCTTTACTCAGTTATAACCTGATCCCTCAAACAGGCCTTAAAAGGGTTTCAGAACGTTAGGACCAAACATAGCTGTACAAGTACACACACACACACACACACACACACACACACACACACACACACACACACACACACCTCCAAGTCCTCTTATTATTCACAACAATATTCCTCTGGTTCATCTGTAATGACAGCATTTTCAAAATGTTTTTAGAATTCACAAAAACTATGATTTCAAAGTAAGAGACTCAAAAAATAGAAACAATGAACATTTCAGAATTCCAGAAGTTTTACGAACACAGTGTTCTTCAGTGGCGTTTCTGCTCTTTTTATCCAGTCCACTCATTCTCCAATTACTAGATAAATTACAGATGAGCATCTGTTACTGAAAAATGTTTCCCAGTAAAATTTGTTATAAAATTGTTAAAAATGTGATTTAATTTTGATGACTTTTCAAATCAGACTTTTGAAACTAGGCTTCATCATTTATTCTCATTTCTCCGGTTCTTCAAAAACACCAAAACAGTTGTTAAAGGTGAATAACAATGAGAAACCTCATTTGAATGCTTGTTTTCTATGGCATTTAAATGATTGACCCTTTGACCCCAGACGTCTGCTAGAGAGCCGCTGCTTTAAAGGCCGATCTGATGAGGAATCACATTTTTAATGAATCACTAGAGACTACAGTTCATTATGCTGTGAAAACATCCTGTAATGTTCCAGAAGGAGTGTTCTCTGTTGCTCGTTCACACGTAAAGAGACATTTGTATGAATAACAGCTTCTTGTATTGAAGGAGTCAGAGAGAAACTGAGAAACGATCACGATCCCTCGGTTCGGATGAATTACGGTCAATTAGAGTGTCCCGTCCGTAAATCGGCGTTCACCGGAGCGTCTTGATGAATGTGTTCCTCCAGAACTCCATTACACTGATGTTTACTAATGACCGTCGTTACCTTCACAGTTAGGAGCACTTGTGTGACGTTGTGTCTGTTTGTGTCTCTCCAGCCGGAGTTTTACCAAGTGTGTCACACCAAGAAGGACTACGAGGAGATCGGGCCGAGCATCTGCCGCCACAACCCTGTGTTCGGAGTCATGTCCTAAACACACACACACACACACACACACACTCGTATGGGATGGTAGGGTGCAGGTGCAGAAATAAGAAATGCTTTTTCTATTGTTGGTCCCCTCAGAATAGACACGTGTCCGACGGACCGGTTCACCTCCACCGCTGGACACGTACCACAGTTTTCTTGAGTTTTTGTTGATTTTATCCCAGCGTTAGCAACAGAAAGCGCTTCAGTCTGTGTCGTGTGAGTGTGTGACGACATGTATCTGAGCTCCGATCGTCAGATTTACCGTCAAACCGGACATTATTGTCACTGAGGTGTAAAGAATCACATGTTGAACCGTGTTCGGCTCCATCCCGTGCTTTATTTTAATGTTTTATGACCCTACCACATTAAAGCAAAGTGTTTCCTGCTCTACTTTGATACTTCCTTTTGATCTCGAATTTGTGACTAAAAGAAAACTGTTAAAAAAATATCCCATATACTGGATTTTCTGTCTGTCTTTCTTTTTCTTCATGGCATTTTAGACACTCGACTGCTTTTACCTTCAGATGTCATTTATTCACGATGGCAGACGGTCATATGAACATGTGCTTGAGCGGAATCAGTATTAGCAGAAGCTCGTTTTGATAAAGGCAGACACACGCGGGTGGGATTTGTAAGTGTAATGGTGAACATTCCAATAAAGCTCATGGTTTCTAAAGGTGTGTTTGTGTCTGTCTAATGAGCGTGATGTTCGTCAGGTGTGTTTGAGCTGCTGATCATCCCTGTCCTGACTCTTGCTTTGATTGACTCCTGGACGCCCAGCACTGAATGTTTTGTGTCTGTCTTATGAGCCGTAACCAGTACTAAAGCAGTCTGTACTAATGAGCTGAATCAGGTGTGTTAGATGAGGGAGACATACTAAATGTGCAGGGTTGCGAGGCCTTCAGGACAGGTTTGAAAGCCACTGGATTGACTGACCTCTTTCTCCTCTTTGATTCTTTCTGTGGTCGTCCAGTCTAGAGGTCTTGAATCCTGCAGACTTTAGTTCCAACCCTAATCAAACACACCTGAAGCAGCCAATCAAGCTCTCGGGGACTGATCCA
The DNA here is from genome assembly GCF_049309525.1 of Garra rufa. Lineage (NCBI taxonomy): Eukaryota > Metazoa > Chordata > Actinopteri > Cypriniformes > Cyprinidae > Garra > Garra rufa. The sequence goes on along the minus strand of NC_133368.1, from coordinate 51,732,639 downwards.
TATGCACATACAGGTGTGCTGAAGCAGGTTGGAAATAAACCTTGCAGGACAGTGGGTCTCCAGGAACTCATAAAAAAGTTGACCAAATAAGTCAGGCCTATTTCAGTTGGTCTGACTGATTGTCACATGATTTGGCTCAGACTAACTGAAATAATCTTGGCTTTTTTGGTAAACTTGTTTTATGAAACAACCCCCGGTCCGGTCAATGAGCTGTGTTAGTGTTGTTTTTCTCCATCGGGGGGAAAAACAATCCCATTTAGAAAATCAGAAACACTTTACATGGGGTGTCGGTTATTTCTTAAGATACAGAAACTCATCTCTGAATATCATATCTTTGTTTTTAAGTTCAATAAAAGCACAGTGGGAACAGATGAGTCTTAATATCTACTCATGCTGCTAGCACCAACTATCTTCTCATATTCCAAGTGCTATCTTTTCAATTGTTTGTTTAATAGCTTTAATTTGATAATCTATCTGAAGGGCTGTCTTATAAAGGATAGAAAGTCTGTCTCCAGCTGATGTCCACTTGTACAACCAAAGGACTGCAATCAGTAGTTTGGGATTTTCACAAGCAGAAAAACATGGAAATGACAAACATCCACTGTTTTAAATAATATTTTTGGACTTACTTCTAATGATAGAAACTAAATGATAGGAAGCTTTAATTTAAAACGTTTTCCATTTGACAAATTTTAAGCTTTTAAAGGGAGAAAATGTATAAATTCACCGATAGATCAATTGTTTTTATATGATCAGAAGTATTCAACTGTTATTCCATTAGTCTCCTCAAGATGTTAAATGTGTTTCAATTTCTTATGTTTATTATATCTTGGAAGTGAATCGCACTGAATCGGAGTCTCGCGAGAAGTCGGTTTAATTATGCTTTTATTTCTACGTTTTTACGCGATTGGATGTCGGAATGTCGGCGTCTCAGTTCCAAGATATTCCAATATATAACTGTGCAGATCAAACAATAATGAATTCACACCGAGAGCGTCATCCGCCGCTTAAACCGGATCGGTGTGTTTGAGTTTAGCGACTAGAAATCAGTCCTGAATCTGAGTTTGTTCGTGAAAACAGATGCGAAGTTTGGAAACACCTGCTGATGTAGAGAGGCATGCAGACTCAGATGATCTGCTCCTGATGAACGACATGAAAGCAGATCCGCATTCAAACATGAGTAACTCTAGAGTGAGTTACACTGACTCCATTACACCAGAGAGAGAGAGAGAGAGAGAGAGAGAGAATCGCTCAGTTCATTCGCTCTTCTTTAGCCGATCATCATCATCATCATCATCATCGAGGAGCTTCTGTCAGACAAACACACACTGACTGAACTGATCGATCACACCCTCGGATCTCCGTCGCTTTTCCTCGATGAATCAAACGGCCAGCGTCTCTCATCATCAGGTGAAATGTCAGTCCTCATCCTCCAAGAGCATCACAGTAAGTGTTTCTTTGTTTTTCTCTGCAGTTGTGCTCGACATCACTGGAGTTTGTGTGCTGCATTTGCTTTGTTGGGTTTTTGTCCGAAATGAAAACAGATTGACTGTAAGATAATCAAACACAGATGATCAATAATAATTCAGCTGATTTCCCGTTATGTGGTTGATTGTTTCACTTTTTAATATAGCCTCTATGGAACACACAAGAGTGCCACAGATGCAAATGAAATCAGATTTAAGATTATTCATCAGTGTCTGGAGTCAGTTTGTCAGCTGTACAGACAGTGTGTGATATTACAGTGCATTAGTAAAGCCATGATGATGAAGTTGTGAGCTTTGTGCTGCAGGATGCTGTTTGTCCATCAGTGACTGACAGCAGGAACACAGTCTGCAGGACCTGATCTGACTCTCATTGAGTGCATTGTGTTCATATTCTGGGTTCATCTGCTTACCTGTATATAGTATGTAGAATGAATTTGATCTATTGTCTATTATTAATTTAGGGTGGCAGAAAAAATGATTCTCAGATGCATCACAAGACTCTTCAATAATTGAGAATTGATTCTGAGCTTTGTTCATTTTTGAATCCAATGAAGCATATTAAATCAGGATTGGGAACTTCGGTCCTGCAGAGTTTAGCTCCAGTCCTAATCAAACACACCTGCTGGAGCTTTCTAGTGATCTTCAAGACATTGATCAGCTTGTTCAGGTGTGTTTGATTAGGGTTGGATCTAGTGGCCCTCCAGGACCATCTCTGATTTACATGCTTTATTTTTCCTGTTGATTGGATTATTTCAGGTGTTCTCCTTCCAGTCTGACTGCCAAATGACTGCTTAAGATAGACTGAGCTATAGTACATTGCCATCAATAAATAGATCTTAATACATAGATTTTATTAAAAAAATTACAATGAAATAAATACCATAAAATAACTTAATTCAACACATGAATAAATATGAAAAGTGTTCTGCTGCAAATGTACGTGGATGAATGTGTGACTACAGATGAATGATGGGATTCGGATTCGCTCACACAGTAACGTCTGCCACTGAGCGGCTTTTAATGTTTTTCTGCTATGATAGTAATTTCTGTAGCGGGAGAAAGCCTCTCTCTGTAGTTTATTCCTGTTGGGAGTCGATGGTGTGTTTGAGAGCGAGTGAAGCCCCTCTGTGTGGCTCATGAATGTTTAATAGTTTATGATGGACTGTTCAAAGCCGGAGCAGAACTCACGCCGTGCTTCACGCTGTTGAAAGACCTTCATCATCCTCATCGCTGACACTGTAGATCAGCGTTTGCCAGCCCTGATCCCCGGAGTCCTGAAACGCTCGAGTCGCGTCAGGTCACCTTTATACAGAGGTACAGATCGCTTCAAAGCTGCTTCACGGTGATCCAGGATCAGGTCTAGGAAACACCAGTGTGGTGTCCTCATCTACTGCCCTGCTTCTCAATCCTGCTCCTGGGGATTGTAGGATTGTATGTCTCTTATCTGACACACTCAGCTCTGTCCCAATGATCTGAATCAAGTTAAATAAGCGAGACAGAAAGTGCAGAGCGGTGGCGCTCCAGGAGCAGGACTGAAAACCTCTGATCTACAGCACAGACACCGTGACTCTGGGTTAGTGTGTCACTGCTGTTTACTATTAGTGTGTGTGTGTGTGTGTGTGTGTGTGTGTGTGTGTGTGTGTGTGTGTGTGTGTGTGGACACGAGAGGTCAGTCAGGATCAAATGTCACTCTGCATCTGTCCATCATCTCAACCTAACACACACACACACACACACACACACACACACACACACACACACACACACACACGTTTTCAGGTATCCAGTTACTTCCCAATATTACACTGAAGTGTGTATCTGCGGGACAAGCTCAGGTGTAATTAGTTAAGAGTTTTGTAATTGAATGAAGAGGGTGTTTGGACGCGTCTCGTCTGCTGCCTGGAGAAGATCTGATAGCGGCAGAGACTCAGAGGAAGTGAGAGTAGACATTAGAGGAACTGAAATGACAAACGAAACACCAGACTTAAAGGATTAGTTCACTTTTAGAAAAAAAAAAAAAGTACAGATAATGTACTCAGCCCCTTGTCATCCAAGATGTTCATGTCTTTCTTTCTTCAGTTGTAAAGAAATAGTTTTTTGAGGAAAACATTTCAGGATTTCTCTCCATATAGTGGACTTCTATGGTGCCCTGAGTTTGAACTTCCAAAATGCAGTTTCAAAGGGCTCTAAATGATCCTAGCTGAGGAAGAAGGGTTTTATCTGGTGAAACGATCTGTTATTTTCAAAACAAATTGACAATTTATAAACTTTTAAACCTCAAATGCTCATCTTGTCTCGTCTCTGAAGTGGAGAGTAATCCTGAAATGTTTTCATCCAAAAAACTGAATTTCTTTGTGACTGAAGAAAGAAAGACATGAACATCTAGGATGACAAGCGGGTGAGTGCATGATCTGTAATTATTTATTCTGGAAGTGAACTACTCCTTTAAGTTTGTTCTGTGGAGATTAAAAGAGCGGTGAAACATTAGCTGCTTCTGCTCAGATAAATGTGAGATTCGTGTCAAATGATCCCTTTCTTTTAGACTGATCCTCTGTTCAGATCTTCACCTTCTTTTAAAGTCATTAGTCATCAGATACTCTTAAAAATAATTTCACAAGTTCTCACTTACATATAATAAAGGTTATGTGTATTTGGTGTGCTGTCCAAGGCAAGGGCTCTGAGCTGTTTGTTGGTGCAGAGAAGGAATGGAGGAGGGATGATGAAAGACTGTCGTGGAACAGAGTTAAGGCTGCTGTGAGTATATACACCTGTTCATTAGGTTGATTACTGATTGTGCTCCTCTCGTGTTTAATCGGGTTAATTATCGTAACGTGCTCCTCCTGAACTTTAATAAAACATCATTTGGAGCGTGCCACACACTCCCTCCGGCCTGCAGTCGATCTGTAAGGTGACGTTTGTTCAGTGAAATGAGGCGGTTATGATAGTTACTGTCCAATGATCAGATGCTCGTCTGCTACAGCTAACCTTCAGAAACATTTCCTTTATTCAGCAGCTGCTTTGTGTCCAAGACGAATGGACTAATAGACTGTACATTCACACCAGATGATTCTGTTTTGATGATCTGTGTACATTATTCTCCCATCTTCATGTTTGTTAGAGCATGTTCACGTCCATCATGGCCCTTTGACTCCATCCTGGCCCCGTTCTGATGCACAGATAAATCATTCCTGCTTTCTGGCCGTTGCAGCCGCCGCAGTGTTGATCTGATTTGTCAGTTTGTAAATTCTGCTGTGCAAATACTGGAATAATAGTCTCCTGTTATTGGTTTTATGGCGCATCAAAGAGGTATTAAAGAAGGTTGTTGTAGATGATGATGGTTGTTGGTGGGCGGCAGTTTGCTAATGCTCTTCAACACGCAGCGCCCACGCAACAGATGCAGAAACATGCAAACAGCAGAGCGTCTGTGTATCCCGATGGAGATCGTTCCTCCGTCGCATGTTTACTGTCCAGGTTAAAGCTGTTTACTCCACAGACAGTAAACCAGCAGCACAGCCTTTTGATATGTTTCATGTTTATGCTGTACAAACATACTGTTGATCAAAACTAAGTCTCCTCCAGTTTTGTGCATTTTGAAACATTAAACATGGCTTCAAAAAAAAAAAAAAAAAAAGAAAGTACTGGAACAACAAACTGTATTTTTTAAAGAATAATAAAGAGGAAGCAATATGAAAGTATTTCAAAATGAATAATAATAAAAACATAAACGGGTAAAATATTAATATTGGATGATTATAGTAAATATTGTTCAAACGTTAACTTGTGTAAACATCAGATTGAACTTGAAATTGATGAATTTACTTTGGATTGATTCAAACCCAGAGAAGCTTTGCTTTACTTCCTACCGACTTCAAAAAGATCTCCTTTAGATGTGATCGTGGATGTCAGAGCTGTGCTGTTTCTGATTCATGATCAGACTGTGAAACTCATCCAATAGTCCAGCTCTGTCTCTTTCTTGACTTCATTTCCTAGTGTTCTCATCAGAACTCGAGGTTTATGCTCAAGAGAGAAATGGCTGCATAATATCCACAGATATCTGCTGTTGACAGAGTCAGTCATGAGTCAGTGTCTCTTCAGCTTGTCCTTCTGAGTGTTTTCTCTCATTCAGGTCCGTGTAAGTTTCGCCTCCTGTTCCTTCTGTAAGTGTCCCGACGTCATAAAATCTCAGAATGTTATGTTTCATCTAGGGATGCACGATATGAAAAATTCTTACCGATAGCCGATAATTAAGTCCTTCTTTTGGCTGATGCCGATACCGATAACCAATACATTCATATTTTTATATGATAATTTTGTGCACACAGGAGAATACAAAATCTAAGATAAACTAATGAAATTTATATTATATATCTGGGTCTAACAATCATAGCAAACAGTCCTGAATCTTCAAAAATGTTTTTTTTTTTTTTTTTTTTTTTTGTGTGTGTGTAAGGCACCACAATTCTGAATAAAATAAAATGCTTTGACATTTTGTCAACCTGGAAAAAATGAAAAGTGCATCATGGAGTAAAGTCAGATGTCCAAATGTCTGTGGTAAAGCTTACATGCAGTCCATTCTTATTGATCATATTATGAATGTGTGCAGCAGCCAAATCGTACGAGGCGGGGAGTGAAACATCAGAATCGAGATAAAAACGTCTCAACTCTTCAGAATTCTGCAAGCGCAATGCAGGTCATGTGACATGAACCAACCAATCAGCTTCATCCTTTCCCTTAATAACACTGAAAGCACTGTCAAGGTGGAGAAACAGCTTATCAAAGCTGTACAGGAATAAACATTTTTAAATAAATTTGATAACAGAGCTACTGCAAGCGATTTTAATGCTGAAAATCTATTTATTCTTTGCTGAAACTACCGCGTCTTTATGGAGAGCGCATGTCCTGGCTGCTTAGCAACGGCAGACGCCACTGGAGCTCAAACTACAGAGCGGTTTGGCAAAGACTTTGGGTTTGGAAGAAAGAGAAGGCGGCGCTTCAGCGTTTTCCACGTGACATGTGAATGGCCCCTAAAACAGATTCACCGCGATGACGACCGCTGAAGTGAGATATAAGATTGTTAAAACTTAACGGCTTTTTACCTCCTCTCGGAATCCTTGCTAAACATGTGTTGCAAATAGCAGTAGCATTGTCCTCCTCTGTCACTGTGAAAAACTTCCAGACCTGCGAAGGCGATGATGACCACACAGATGATGACGTATTAAACGCGACAAAGGCCGAGAGTCACTGCAGTTTACAGCTGCGGTCACTTGCACTCGGAAAGCAGATGAATCTCAGATAAACCAGACTGATTGAATGATTTACCAGCAAGAGTACTTTATCGGATCGGGTTTCATTTATTTATCGGAGCAATAAAAATGACGTCATTTTTACCCATATCGGTCGATAATTTATCTGTCCGATAAATATCGTGCATTCCTAGTTTCATCACATTAGAGCTCCAGTGTTTACCATCATAGATCTAGACTCTGATCAGCCGATCATAGCGTGACGGAGGAACTTGCTCATGTCTCTTTTGGCCTGGATCTTCACTTTCAGACAGACACAATGCAAAAATCAATGAAATTTCACATGCTGTACATCAGTGGTGCCTAAACTCAGTCCTGGTGGTCCGGTGTCCTGCAGAGTTGAGCTCCAACCCCAATTAAACACCTGAACCAGCGTGGCCTAATGGTTAGAGAGGCAGACTTGTAACTCAAAGGTCCGGCAGGGATTGTCGACGAGGGGAGTGAATAAGCAGCGCTCTCCTTGAGCAAGGCACCGAACCCCTAACTGCTCCCCGAGTGCCGCAGCAATATGTGTGTGTGTGTGTGTGTGTGTGTGTGTGTGTGTGTGTGTGTGTGTGTGTGTGTTCACTACTGTGTGTGTGTGTGTGTGTGTGTGTGTGTGTGTGTGCTCACTGCTGTGTGTGTGTGTGTGTGTACCTGGTATTCATCACGTTGTGGGGACCAAATGTCCCCACAAGGATAGGAATACCAGTAGATTTTGACCTTGTGGGGACATTTCTCAGGTCCTCATGAGGAAACAGGCTTATAAATCATGCACAATGAGTTTTTTTGATGAAGTAAAAGTATACACAATCTCCTGTGAGGGCTAGGTTTAGGTTTAGGGTAGGTGTAGGGCGATAGAAAGTACGGTTTGTACAGTATGAAAACCATTACGCCTATGGAATGTCCCCACAAAACATGTAAACCCAACGTGTGTGTGTGTGTGTGTGTGTGTGTGTGTGTGTGTGTGTGTGTGTGTGTGTGTGTGTGTGTGTTCACTACTGTGTGTGTGTGTGTGTGTGTGTGTGTGTGTGTGTGTGTGTGTGTGTGTGTGTGTGTGTGTTCACTACTGTATGTGTGTGTGTGTGTGTGTGTGTGTGTGTGTGTGTGTGTGTGTGTGTGTGTGTGTGTGTGTGTTCACTACTGTGTGTGTGTGTGTGTGTGTGTGTGTGTGTGTGTGTGTGTGTGTTCACTACTGTGTGTGTGTGTGTGTGTGTGTGTGTGTGTGTGTG
>NC_133368.1:51686000-51718500 GCF_049309525.1 Garra rufa | reverse complement strand
CAATGTTTGATGACTTTACATGTGCATCTGCTTCCAGTGTTCTGATTCTTCTTCACTGTGTTTTTATCCAGATGTTCAGTGCTCTTTCAGATGATGTGTAATAGCGCCTCCTGCTGTATAACACTGAGAACAGACTGAACATTTGTCAGTGAGAAAGAGATATTACTGCTAATGAAAAAAATATTTAGCCATAGTACTTTTTGAGTTGTGATCTATATATAAAACATTATTTTTCTCATATGTCTGTGTTTTTGTGCATGTTGTCATAAAGTGGATCTTTATGAGAGAACGTACCTAACCCATCCTGGGCAGCCGTGTTTGGTGTGTCTGGGTTTCTATTTAATGAAGGTTTTAATCAGATTTATGTAAACTTTCACTGCCATAATGGACAATTCTCATACGAATTTCTGTGGCTCATACTGATTTTTGTCCTGTGAGCTTACTCTCTGTTCTTTCACTGCGGGGTTAACGCTTCCTTTGATTTTAACTCTTTGTTAAACTGTGATGTGTCAGTTATCCTGTTAGTTCTTAATGTGATCAATATGCATTGGTTTCCTTGGGATCTGGATTTTTTTTTCTCATGTTTTCTTCTCTCTAATACAGAAAAGTTCTCTAGTGAAGTTGTCGTTATTTTTTCCTAAATTTCGTATCTATTTAGAGTGAAATTGTTCACCATGCCATTTGTTTTCTTAGATTACCCTAAGAGTAAAAAAAAAAAAAAACAATAAAAATGTTGTGCATTTCTAGAGGTTTATCAATATTTTGGCCACAATTTATTAAATTTAGTTTAAAACAAATGTGCAGTTTCACAAATGACAACTATACAATGGAAAAAAATACATTTAAAATAGTTCATTTAGGTCTGTATGTTAAACTATTATGGAAGTAAACCACATAATTTATCCAGCACACATTTCATGGCTTCAAACAAGGGGTTAATTGGCCTTTCATTTTAGTTCTGTGCACATGAATTCAGTTTTCATATAAATATGCTGACATGTTGATTTTTTGCATTTGGTAGTAATGATATGCATAAATGACCAAACTGTGGAGAATTAGATGAAGATGACAACTGCATTCAACTCTGCAGTGTGAATGTGTCCTTGATAGGAGAAGCATTTATATCAATGAGCCACTTCCAAAAACACAAGATGTCTGAGAAACACAAACACTCACCTCTTCACCTCTTTTTTGAAATAAGAGTGGCATATGTAAGGTTTTCATAATAATAATTGGCATTCACAAATACAGTGATAAGGAGTTACTAGTTTTGTTCTTTTACTCTCAGCAGAAGTAACTCAATGTTGTGGAGTTTGTCAGTTCAGATGTGATGGATGTCATTCAGATGTCAGTCATGATGCTGGAACTGCTGGAGGCAGCGTGTATTTACACAACCGCTGGAATCGCCTCTATTTATTTGATATCTGAGCTGTCTGGTGCTGTCCCAGGTCCTGTCTGTCTGTCTGTCTGTCTGTCTGTCTGTCTGTCGGTTGTTTCGGGCTCGCGCGTCATCAAGGCGAATCCTCCCGCCCCTCGAGCTCAGCATCAGTCCGCGCGCTGCTCTCACCCGCCGGTTTTCCATTCTTTTTTTGCAGCCAGCTTAAATTCGACAGAGATCAGAATTAGAACATTGTTCACGACAGTCGATCACGCTCGCGTTTAACTGTCCGCGCGCTGCTGCGGTGGAATGCCAAAAACACTGCGCGCGCTCCTCCACGGACACGAACGAAGAGCAAACGGAGGAGCGATTCTGCGGTCCTGAAACGGCGTTAGAGTCGCCACACCGGGTATTTTTGGGATCCCTCAGCGGCATCTGAAGCCGGAACCATGACGGCCACCAAAGAGCAGCAAAGCCAGAGACCGAATCCGCAGGACGAGGTAACCAACGGCATCTTCGTGCGTTACACAATGTTACAAAAACACGCAGGTCTGCTTTTCATCTTATTTGTAACGTCTTATTTCGCCCGAATCCGGCGAGTATCAGGTAATGGATCGCGCGCACACGAACCCAACGCCCGTGCCCGTTCTGTCAGCACGTTCATGACATCACCGTTAGTTCTCGGTTTAAATGCAAAGGAAGTATAAAACGGTTCTGCTGGCGAGTTTCTTTCATCACCGGCGAGCCGTCATTCGTCGCTCTTCGAGCTGCCAGCGCATGAGCATCGTTTGTTGGCATCAGCTTGTGCTCGTGATTGTAATTGAGAACTGGCCTCGAGCGCGCTCCCGTGTCTCAGTGTACCTGTTCAGGCAAACGCGATCACGAGAGGACGCTCAATGAAGAGCGATGGTGCTCCGTGTGTTCGGTCGCTTCGGGCCCGAGTCAAACACGACAGATCCGTCTGTGGTGCCGAATAATTGATCGCTACTTTCTCTGACATTAGAGCGACAATCTGCTGCATTCTCCCTCAAATCTGCGTTGAGAGGCTGTCAGGTGATCGCTGACTGTGTTCAGACACTACACTGAGTGTTCAGGGGCTGATCTGTGGTATAGTTCTCTCATAATGTGTTCAAGGTTTTAGTTTGAAATCTGTGTGAACATTTAAGGGAAGGTTTCATCTCAACTACTCGCTGTATCACTATCGCTTCAGTAGTATTGATTTATTTTTGTTAATTTTATATAACAGATGTCTGACGACAGAATGAAGTGACAGATGGATTTTCACAAGTACAAATATTACATCTACTCTGACTGTTAAAATAATGCTGTTTTATTACTTAGCGTTTTATATATAATTTGTAATATTTTTGTTTAATGTAGCTCCCCAAACTGACTAAAATAAAAGATAAAAGTGTGAGAGCACACAGACAGAGACTGCTTTCAGATGCTCAATCACACTTAGTTCTTTTGTGCTATTTTTTATTTAGTGTTAAGATGGTATTTATGACAAATAAGTGTAACCAAATTAAGCAGCTGAGTGTGTTTGAGCGATGAACTGTGAGTCCAGTCATGCAGACAGGTTTGCTGCAGGTGGTTTGTGTTTGTGTTTGACAGCTGTGCTGCGAGACGCTGCTTGTGTCAGAGTCCATCATCTTCACTCACATTCATCTTCAGACCATGTCTGGTAGCTTGATGTAGTTTAGAGTATTTCAACTATTCTAAATAGAACATTTAATTTAGATCAAATGTTCACAGCTGGCCTTCAGATGCACAACCGTGATTGCTTTTATTATGGAGTTTTATTTGTAGAAAACGGGGCATTTATTAGAACGATTGACTGGGAGAGGCAACTGTAAAACACAAATGTTCAGTGCAAACAAGAATGGGAATAATTATTTCTCACCAGGGATAATCATTTACTCTACATCCAACCAATGTTTTATTCGTCTGATGGTGAGCATGTGCCGAATAATGCGGTTCAAGCTTTTGACCATGCCGCTTCTATGAGGAATCATTCTCTTGGGGTTTTGATGCCAGAGGATAAGGCTTTATTATCAGACACAATAAGGTCTGAGAGACGCTGCAGGAGCATCTGTCAAATCTAAGTTTGCACCCTCCTTTATACAGTTTTTCTTCATGGCGTGTTCTGTACATTTCATACATACGGTTATTGTTTCTCTTTTTTTAGCTATGTCTCCAGTCTGTTTCCACGAAGCAAACAGGAGGCCCCAATCTTATGTTCCAGGAACATATATTTTGTTTAATGTCAAAACAGAACATGCAAGCCTCACCTTATTGTCTGGGCCTCTAACAATGTCTACACATTCCATTCTCCCACAGTTCCCTTCACTCACAGACAGATACATGACTCTAATAGTAGAATAACGTGATGCATAAATGGCTTGATTCACCTTAGCTTATGCTCGAATCATTGATATATTGACCAATAAAAATCTTCAACAGCTTCTCAAGCCTCAAAAGAAGACAACGGTTCCTCTGCCGGCACAAAGCCTGGTCTCAAAAGCACACACTTTGTTTTTTCTTTAACTGGTCAGAATGGAACTACAGTGGAAAGGGTTCAGTAGCATTCTGAATGTTATTCATGTACAAGTGGACTCATTATTCTTATAGAATCAGAACAAATGATAAAACTTTAGTTATTGTTATAGTTTATTGTCCAAGAAGCGAACAGGCTTGAAGGAATGTAATGATTCCCATTCTGTAGCTATTTTAATTTACAGTTCTTATGGTGCTTTTGAGGAAATAGTGCTTTCGGAAAAATTAAATTCAATTTCGTTGCCAAATGACAAGATATGTTCTGTAAAAAAAATTATCCTTTCGAAAGGTATGTTTATGCAGATATTTGAAAGACTTTTCTCAGTATAAATGTAATCCAGTAATTGACTGACTATATGACAGACTGCAAAAACTTTTTCAGGGAGTTTGATCTACTTGTGATTGAATCACAGGAAACACACTTTAATATGCTGAAAACACGACTTGTGTCTCTCGCTCGATGTACAGGATATCAGATATAATTTGCGGGCATCAGGGAGCTGCTATCGATATGCGGGAGAGGAGGGATGTCTGATATGAAATAAGCAAAAAACATGAAATATGGGAATCTAATCCATTCATTCAATGTTTGCATGTAGATTCAGAAGACTCAAACTCCTGGAGTTGAATGAATGCCTTTCTCACATCCTTTGTCCTTTTTGAAACTTGTATGCACAAAAACAGACAAACATTCCTCAAATGACTTCTGTCGTGTTCTTAATCAGTTTTAGAACGACATGAGAGACAGAAAATATATATACATATACATTCTTTCTCTAATATCATCTAAAATCTGTTTCACAGTGAAGTAATGAAATATAACTATGAGATTTAGTGTATTACTATTGTTGCATTTGTAAATGTCATGAAGGTCTGTATGTTTATGAGCGACTGATTTGACCTGATTTGACCTCTAACATCCGCTCAGTGAATGTATTTGACATTATTATGCCTTCACAAACACACCATTAGCAGTGGATCACATTCATTATGGATTAGTTTCTCTGTTCTCTTTTAAAACTGAAAGCACACAATAACATTATGAAGTCAGACGCAGGAAACCATAAAACTACATCTAAAAACAGCACAGCGCTTTGAGAAATGTCACTGTAATTCAGTGTCTTTGTGCAGGATGTGATACAATGATGTATTTCATTACTGCGTTACAGCTCTATCTGTGCCATTATTACTGTAGGAATCTGAAGCTCAGTCATGTTTATGGTTACACACACACACACACACACACACACACACACACACACACACACACATATATATATATATATAGCTCAATAATCACAGGTTAAATCATCAACATCTTGTATAATTCGTGCCGGTAATTCTCTGTGTTAGCGCCGCCACATGCTCTGATGCTCTAATAATCAACATACTCAAAAACTTTGGTTTGTTGTCAGGTAAATGTTAATCTCTGATGTGAAGAAACTCTATAGGAATGAATTGAGCCTTTTCAAAATGCAGAAGATTCACATTTTACTATGAAAAGGCCTTTACTCTCTGTCTCTGTGAGATTGTGGATTGTAGAGGTTTCCAGAGGCCAGATGTTGTGTTCAGTGGCCGGTTGCATAAAATGCTTAGACTAGTCTTACAAGTAAGTCATCAATTTTTTGACTGAACATAACTTTTTTTTAAAGCCAGTTACATAACAGAAACGTAGACTGGTCTCATTTGAATGCAGAAAGTAAGAGCAACTCAGACTAGATCTTAAAGGTCCACTGAAGCGCCTTGAAACACACAGCGTTATTCTGTGTGGTGATGTAATTTTAACTGAAACAAAAACATATCGCCCACTTCTTTTGAATAGCCAATAGCGTTCCATTTATATCTACTCGGGCCAGAGCCGCTCGTTCATTTTGATTTCAGGGGGACTTTAAGACAGTTTTAACACAGTGAAGTTTATTCGATTGGCCCCTGATGTCCATCCAGACAAGCACAGACCTTTATAAATAGATGTTAGGAATGTTTTGGACATTTTTGTGACATTTTTGGATAGTTTGTGACATTGCTTACGGTTGCTGACCTGGACATTGTTTTTTGAGTGGTTCATGTGCACTCGTGTCCTCTGTTAGGAAACACTATTGATTCTGAGAGGAACCTGCCACTCGTGTTGAGAGATGAACAATGATTCTGTGAATCTGTTCGTCCTCTGACCGTCCTAAATGTGTCCTCTGTGAGGTCAAAGCGAGCAGCGTTACACGTGTCACCTCCTAAAAATAGCGGCACGCGCTCTCTCTGTCTTATACACGTGTGCTGACGCTCGCAGTTGAGTTCATTTTCATCAGTTCCTTGTTTTATTTTCATATTATTCCTCTCATCTGAACAAAGGAGCACATTGTTTAACTCTTTCAGCTGTCCTCTAGACAGAGAGCGAGAGCTGTAATGTCAAAGTGTTTGCAGGTATTTAAATGATTTATGATTCTCTGAAAGGACAGCGATTATCATTGACTGAAGACATTATGTACAAGATCTAAATATTACTGTCCTTTAAATCAGGGACGGACTGCTCTTCTAAATTTTCGTTTGGTCACGCCGATGTCGAATTCCATTTTTAGGCTGAACTGTCTGTTTTATCACATTTACAGCTGAAGTGTGTGAAGATCAGACGAGATCTGTCTGAGTACGGGGTTCTTGACTGGTTTTGGAGCTCAAAGCTTCATGTGCCGAAGCTCCGGGAATCATGACCGAACATCTTGACAGAAATCACGACTCCAGATTAACTGCCTCAAATGAGACGTGCTGAAGTTACACAGATCATTTAGACTCGTCCCTCATTGAGTTCAATTGAACTCAAATGAAACCTGTATTATCACCCGCTCAAGTCAGTACTAGATGTTAAGCCCTCAACGCTCTTGCTGTGATTTCTGTGGCAGCTGAAGAAATGACGTGTTTGTGTGTTTGTTTCCTGAAGGATCTGTCTGGCATGAGTCCGCCTCAGAGGAACTGGAAGGGGATCGCGATCGCTCTGCTGGTCATTCTGGTGGTCTGTTCTCTCATCACCATGTCTGTGATTCTTCTCACTCCAGGTACTACAGCAAACCCATGTGATGAGGTACAGGTCCATCTCCATTCATTGTGATTGTGATTTTCAAGTTCCTACCTGGAATCAATCTGGCAGATTTGTGCATTTCTAAAGTCTCGAGCATTAGGCCAGCAGCAACGTGAGCGCCGTTACTCGATCTGCCGATTGTTACGCGTCGAGTGACGCTTTCAGCAGCTCCATTACTAACCCGCCGCTCTCGTCTGTCTGTTTGTTTGTGTGACAGTGGATGCGCAACCGGGCAGCGACACCAAGCTGATGGTGGAGGATCTTTTCAGCACAGATTTCTACGTCCACGACCCCGAAGCTCATTGGATCAACGGTAAGACGATACGACCGCAGAGCCACGCATCATTCATTTCTAATGGATCTCATTCATTAATCATCTGTACACCGTCAGGAGCTCTTAGCACAGCTGATCGCAGAGGATGATTGATCATGACCGCAGACACTGAGCAATAAACGTTATAAAACCACCCGCTTGGAACCGTCTGACCGACATTTAAATCTTGTCAAAAGTTGTTTTGTCACATGCCCTTCAGGTTTATCTGAAATGTTAGAGACCGCAAATACAGTCCAACAGTTTAAGTGATTACCTTCTGCAACTGACTGTACAGAGAACACAGAAGAAATGGGTGCAAAAGTGTAGACTTTGTCATCAGAAAATCTGCAAATCCAAAGTGGTAAATGCAGATGATTTCACAGGCAGGAAAACAAAGCAGAACTTACAGCTGTGCTAGATATTTAGTTTCACTCGAAAGAGCAAAACTTTCAAAACTCTGAATAACCTTAGAAGATTTGGGGCCAGATTTACTAACAGCTTGTGCCAGCGCAAACGGTTTTTGGCGTGAAGATAGCACTATCAGCATTTACTAAAGACGCGCAGTAAAGAATTAGGCGTATGCGGTTATTTTTGTGCCTGGATTTACTGAATAGGCATTTGTAGGAGTTTCCCTTTTTTAGACACACAATTTCAGGGAGGAGAGAATAAAAATGAATCGCGCAACGTGATTTACTAACTCCCAAAAAAGCTTGTCTTAAAGCATGCGGTAATTTGCGCTGGTCATTATGGAAATGATCTGTCTGTGTTCTTTAATGTGTGCATTGTCAGTAAATCACACACAGCATTTTCCACTCCCATGTGCGCTTTTATGGAATTGCGCTCTAATGCTAATTTGCCCTGTTTAGTAAATCTGGCCTTTGGTGCCTCTAACCTAGAGAGTGTTTGCAAATCCAGTGACTCGTTCTTCAGTCGGTCATGTTTATTTATAAAGCACATTTGAAAACAACATCTGTTGACCAAAGTCCTGTACAAAGTTAAAACAAATACCGAAATCAAATAAGTAAACACAGAACACAGCAACAAACAGAGCATCACATTACAATTTTACCACTGCGCCTACATCTGACCATATGCAACAGTAAACAAATGTGTTTTAAGAAGAGACTTAAAATCAGCGTATGTTGGCGCAGTCTTTATGTGGGGTGCCAGATTATTCCAAAGCTGTGGAGCAGCCACAGAAAAGGCACAATCTCCTTTCAATTTTAAACGTGCCCTTGGAACAGTCAACTGAAGGGTACTGTTTGATCGAAGACTCCTAGAGGCGTTATGAAGTGAGAGGAGATCAGAAATATAAGGAGGAGCCGGTCCATACAAGCCCTTATAAACAAACGCAATGTTTTTAATTGGATACGATATTTAACTGGGAGCCAGTGGAGAGAGATCAACACTGGTGAAATGTGCTCCCTCTTCCTTGTTCCAGTTAGCAATCTAGCGTCAGCATTTTGAACAAGTTGAAGGCGTGACAATAAAGACTACAAAACACCCAAGTACAATACATTACAGTAATCTAATCTAGCTGTAATAAAAGCATGTATTACTGACTCCATATCTCTTTGTGCTAAAAATGACTTCATCTTTGAAATATTCTTTAACTGATAGAAACAACTTCTGACTACAGCATTGATCTGTTTATCGAAAGACAAAGCAGAGTCGAAAGTAAAACCTAAGTTTCTGACATGGGACTGGAGATTACCAGACAGAGGTCCCAGTTTACCGGAAACAACCTCTGCAGAAGTAGAGGAGCCAAAAATTAAAACCTCAGTCTTGGAGTCATTTAACTGGAGAAAGTTGGCAGACATCCACCGTTTAACATCACTCAAACAGTCAAACAAGCACGGTAAACTAGAAACATCCTTTGGATGCAAAGGAACATAACACCGAGTATCATCAACAGTGGTATGACACATTGTGCATCTTAAAAATGGCACACAAAGGAAGCATGTATATAGAAAATAAAACGGGACCCAAAAATGAGCCCTGTGGAACCCCATACAATACTGGTGCACAAGATGAGGAGTAATTGCCAGTCTCTATCCAAAAGGTTTTATCCTTTAAATAAGAAACAAACCAATTTAAAGCACAAC
This sequence comes from Garra rufa, assembly GCF_049309525.1. NCBI lineage: Eukaryota > Metazoa > Chordata > Actinopteri > Cypriniformes > Cyprinidae > Garra > Garra rufa. The sequence continues at coordinate 51,709,084 of NC_133368.1, read as the reverse complement.
CACAAATGCCAATTTGCTCTAAACGATTTAAAAGAATGGCATGATCAAGGGTGTCAAACGCAGCACTGAGATCCAGCAAAATTAAAACGGCACAGTTGCCGGAATCGACAGTCAACAATAAGTCATTTAATACTTAAAGCAGTGCAGATTCAGTACTGTGCTGCGGTCTAAAACCAGACTGATATTTATCGAAATGACCATTTTCCTGCAGAAAAGATGAAAGCTAATTAAACGCAACCTTCTCCAAAACTTTTGATACAAATGGTAATTTAGAGATCTTAGTCTGATAATTATTTAAAATTTTTGGTTCAAGATTTGTTTTTTTTGAGCAGCGGCTGCACAGTGGCATGTTTACAATAAGAGGGAACTATTCTGCTGGTTAAGCTGCTATTAAATGACAATAAACTAGGGTTGATAGTACCAAGTGTATCTAATACAAGACAAGGATTGATACAAAAGGTGAGCTTCATTTTTTGAAGGATTTGTATCAGGTACCTATGAGACACTGGAGTAAATTCAAATAAATATGTTAAAATCGGTGTGGTTGTGGACTGAGGGAAATCCAAAGTGGAAGGTACAATACGTGATCGTATACTGTCGGTTTTGTCTGTACAAAAATTAAAGTCTTCACAGACCGTAAGAGACGGATCAGGATATGAATCAGTCATTGGATTTAGAACACTATTAATGGTATTAAATAATATTTTGGGGCTATGAGCATTATTAGCGATAAGATCAGAAAAGTAGTTTGCCTTTGCCAACAGTTTTTTGATAAAGAACCATACACTCTTTGACACAATCATATGATATTTGTAATTTACCCCTCTTCCACTTCCTTTCTGCTTTTCTCCATTTCTGTCTAATAGCCCTAGTTTCATCATTAAACCAAGGAGATACGCAACTTCTAGGTTTCTTGAAGTACCAGTCAGTCTGATTTCAGCAGCTCTGGAGATGTGTGCAAAAATTCTGATCAGTGCTCAGTTTACCGGACTGTGTCTTTGAGGACGTCAAATACTATTTCCTGCATCATAAGAATCAAGGAGACTTGATAGAAATAGTTGGGCCAGCCTATAGGAAGTGAATGTGTTAATAATTCACAACATGGAGTGTGTGAAAGCATCTGATCTGTGAATATCATCTAGTTACTGAAATGTTTTTGCCATATCAGGCCTTGTAGGCCTCGGCTGTGTGTGCGTGCGTGCGTGTGTGTGTGTGTGTGTGTGTGTGTGTGTGTGTGTGTGTGTGTGTGTGTGTGCGTGTGTTTGCACGGATGTGTCTGAGTGGTGGATGTGGTAGTTGCTATGGTAACAGGAAGGGGGAAGGGGCACTCAGGTCTTACACTGGCGGCAGCAGCATGAATATTTCATTGTGTGTGTGTGTGTGTGTGTGTGTGTGTGTGTGTGTGTGTGTGTGTGTGTGTGTGATGCAGTGAATCCCTCAGCTCCTGCTTCTCTTCCAGACAGATCTGTGTTTATCAAAGTCCTGCAGTCACTCCAGACTTCAGTTTAACGCTGTTCTTCACTGAGTCTTAGCCGTGGATGTGATGCAGCTGAGTCTGACGTAACCCTGAGAGCGTGTAGATCGTCCTCTAGCGAGCGTTTGTATGTTCGTTCGGCACGTGACCCACGCATCACATCTGCAGAGAACAAGAGAATAAATATTTCATAAAAGCGGATCAAACTCTGGAGTCATAAATGCTTTAATGTTGTGCTGCTGTTGAATAGAGACTGTTCTCTGACCGCTGACAGACGTTCCTCTGGACAAACCTCTCGGTTAAATTCAGCTCTTACTCGTGTATGCTGCGCTGCGTCCTGGAGCTCCTCGAGTCGAGCCGTTTGTGCCGTTAACGGTCACGAGCTCGTCACATCCGTGAACGATTTATCAGTGATTGTGTAAATGAGGTGTGAGTAAAGTCTGCTGTTGTTTGAATGCATTTCTTCACATAAAATCTTCAAATGCTCAATGCCATCTCTGGAAAATGAGCCATTTTCGACCGATGTTTGTGCTGTAAATACATTAATCAGCATTATTCTGAGCAGCCTTACGATGGATTACAAATTAGTCAAGAATGCAGAAACCTGATGGCAAAGATTTAGACCAGGGATGGCCAACGCTGTTCCTGGAGATATACCTACCTGCAGACTTTAGTTCTAACTCTGCTCCAACACAGCTGTCTGCATTTAGCAAGTGCTAACTGAGAGATTAATCAGCTGGTTCAGGTGTGTTTGATCAGGGTTAAGGCTGAACTTTGTAGATGGTAGATCTCCAGGAACAGGGTTAGACACCCCTGATTTAGACTTCAGCACATTTTCAGCATTAAATCAGGTGTGTCGGTTCACCAGATGCTTTCTGCTTTCAGCAGTCAGAGTTTTGTTCCGGTTTGGAAACTGAGAGCTTCATTAATGTTTCACCGTCTGCTTTTCCTCACTGCAGTCCATAGCAGCTCCGCGAGACTCTCAGACTGGAAATTTACCTTTACAGCCGTCGCGCAGCTCATAAATGTGAATAACTCGACGTAAAACAGACGAGCGGTTCTCTCTGTTTATCTGTCTGAAGATGGATTGGACACATTTGAGAGCACAGGTCAAATGCAGGAAAGAAAGAAAACTCATTTTGAAATCAATAGGACTTAGCAAATAAATGACATTATGTGATTTGACAAGCAGCAGCAGGTCTGTTAGCTGCGTTTACACTGTCAAATCTAATAACACACAGATGTGTTTCGTTCATTTACACTTAGCTGGCTGTGTCTGCATTGATATCTCTAAGATGTGCATTTTGACCAAAAGCTGCACTTGATCCTGCATCACTGTGAGATGTGAACGCTCTTCAAAACCTTACAGTTTGCTATTATATATTTTCTTTCTCATCTTTAACTCTTTGCCAGAATCTGAGGTCATCTACAGAAATCACCACGGACATGTGATCAGATTTAACATCCTCACGAACGAAACCGAGATTGTGCTGAAGAACACCACATTTGTGAGTAAAACCTGAATATTATTACGTACGCCTACACAATTTAGAAAGAAATGAGGAATCATCAAAAATGCATGAATGCTTCATGTATGCATGACCACAGATCAGTTTTAAACTCTTTTACTCTTTTAAATTAACGTTTATCTCTAAAGATCGATAAAGTTTAATTGTTTTCATGATAAGATTTTCATAATGAGACGTTCCCAGCAGAAATGTTTAGTCTATAGTTTTTGGGATATGAATGTTGTGATCTCATGCAGTAATGAGCATAACATCATTCATGTTTTTTCTAGGACACTTTCAAAGCCACCAGATACTCCATAAGCCCAGACATGAAGTATGTTCTTTTCGCCTACAATGTCAAACAGGTATGTGCTCCTTTCTGCAATGAAACACACATCCTTTTTAATATGTAAAGGTACAGTATGTAAGAATCAGATCATTGTTGCCGTAATATGGACGCAGCAGGGGCAGTAATATCACGCAGATATAACTACAGGAGAGTCAAGTTTTAAACAGGACAAATACAGAAACTCGTTGGTTATTTTTGAACGCGATGCTGTGTTGGTCACATAGGATTCAATGATCTATGCTAAGCTATGCTAAAAGTGATATCACCAGAACAGGAGAACGGCTGAATGGATTTCAAAACGGTAAAAATCAACTTATTAACTCGGGGGGAGTTAGAGAATGGGCCTATTTCCAGAAAAAGTGGAGTGTTCCTTTAAAGAACCTTTAAAAAATGTTTTTTGTCCCTTAAGGACAAGAAAATTAAAATAAATGCAAAAGTGCCATTAGACATTTTATTTGTACAGGTACAGTGTATTTATAGTGATAGATTGAACGCAAGTGTGCAATACAACTCTTATTCTATTAATATAATTTACAGTAATTATTGTGCTTAAGATCAGATTACACTTAATATTCTCTTTCTGTTTGAAGATAATAAGGGTTGGTTTTCATTAGCTAACTGTGAATTAAAGGTAAAGAAGTCATTTAAACTTTCTTGAAGATTGTTTTGTTTAATATGGGTTGTTGTTTTCTGACCGCAGGTTTACCGGCACTCGTTCACGGCGTCCTACATCATATACAGCATTCACACCAGGTGGAGTAAGAGCTGTTACTGATCTCACTGTGTCTCACAGACATACAGAGAACACAGGGAGTAGAATTCACTCTTGAAACATGACTTTACTGTACAAGGTGTTCAAGAACTAGCAGAACTATGTGAAATGAGCTGAAGGGTTCAAATATCGTCAAGCACAGTGCTTCATGACAGTATGTAGGTAAATAAGTCCTGATGGGAAAGATAGAGCGGCGGAAATCAGAAACGCTTTGATCGTACTGCCGTGATGTTGAATGCAGTTCTGATCATCAGTGTTTGACAAGAGTGCTGGGATCCATTCAGCTCACATTCACCCATAAAACAAGACAGTAGATGAGCAGCATCAGCCAACAATCACCTACTGCAGCTGTTATGTGTATTTAAACACTGTTTGTTTCTGTGTGTGTGTGTGTGTGTGTGTGTGTGTGTGTGTGTGCGCAGAGAGGTTCTGCAGCTGGATCCTCCAGAGGTGTTGAACTCTAAACTGCAGCACGCGGCGTGGGGCGTCCAGGGCCAGCAGCTGGTGATTCACATTTACTCTTTACCTTTAGACACTCCTTAAATAGTGGAGCTGTTGATTCCAGAGAGACGGTCTGTAACAGTGTGTTAAAGGTTACATTTCTGCATTGTGTTTGTGTTTAATCCAGTTTTGATTAGATCATGTTTTGAGAAGGGAAGGAGGTTTACAGCAGTCATCTCTTAATTGCTTTGAATGCACAGAGGTGTGTCTGATCACTGTGGCGCTCATAGATGGGCTAGACAACACTGTAAATACAGTATATCCAGATCTAAATCTGGAGGATCATCTTTATATGCTTTCTATCAGCAAGCCCTAAAACCCGCTCTGTAGTACATTATAGACAGTGTACAGTATATATAACAGTACAACTCTGTCAAACTGCTTTGAAATGAATTTGACTTGAGAACAAAAGCTGGATTTAAGTCTCATGTCTAAGCAGCGTGTCAGAGCACATGCGGTAACACTAAATAAAACAGCCAAGTTTAAGTCTATTTATAGGTTTAAATAAAGCACGATCGAGATTGATTTAAAATGTCTTTTGTGTGTGTTTGTATAGGTGTACATATTTGAGAATAATATTTACTATCAGTCGGACGTCAGGAGTAACTCACTGCGACTGACCTCATCCGGGAAAGAGGGCGTCATCTATAATGGCATCGCTGATTGGCTCTATGAAGGTGACTTGGTCAATTATATCTCTGTATATGACAGCATTTAAAAAAATGTGGTGATTCTCTGTAAGTTGATGGTAAGTTAGCTCCCAGTTTTTCCAGATGAAGATGAGTGGCGTGTGATGAAGCTCAGGTGTTTGTGTTTGACTCAGAGGTCTCATACAGCGCAGATTAAAAGTCCAGTTTACCGTTCAGTGTTTGTAACTCTTGTTTTGTTGTAAACACCCTTGCATAGAGGAGGTCCTGCACACGCATGTGGCACACTGGTGGTCACCTGACGGCGAGCGCTTGGCATTTCTGGTCCTGAATGACAGTCTTGTGCCAAACATGGCATTGGCCACTTTCACCGGCTCTGCCTACCCTAAAGGCAAACAGTACCCGTATCCGAAGGTGAGCGACTGTGCTTGACCTTCACATCCTCATGCTCACATGTCCATACCTCCTAATAATCAAATCCAGCAGTTTCAGTCAGACCCATTGCCACAGGTATATAAAGTCTAATAGTCTGCATTTACAAACATTTACAAGAGCTCAGTGAATCCTATCACAGTTCCAGTGTCAGTTCATGAAATTTCATCCTGCCAGATATACTACGCTCAACTATAAGTGGTATTATTGGAAGCGTTTAGGAACAGCAGAAGCTCTGCCATGAAGTAGAAGAACATGTTGAGTCACAGAGTCACAGTTTTGGTGCGCACCCGCGTTCGATTGACATCAGAGTTCGGTTTGTTTGGATGCTGTGAACGTTGTCTTCCGAACTCGGGTGTGCACACACGGACCGTACCGGAGTCTGCTTAAAAAGGGTGGTCTGGGGTACGGTTCATGTGAACTTCGGTACGGTTCGCTGCTGATATGAACACAATCAAAAAAATTGCGGACCAAATTAAATTGCGTAAGTGAACCGCTATTAATGAAATAAAAATGTGTGTTTGTATGTGTGTTTCACTCACTTTCCCGATGAACGGGATTGAGGCACTGCAAGCAGAGAGCTGTATATGTCATTTCTGTTCGTCTTAAGCCTTTTTTAGAGCATTTGCAGTACATTTAGTAAAAGATAGTAAAAAGATTGCATTATTTGTGTAGTTTTCATAACTGTTCACACATGTTGTGTTTGCAGGCTGGCCAGCCCAATCCTATGGTGAAACTGTTTGTGGTCAATCTGTACGGACCGACACACACACTTGAACTCACACCACCAGATGAACTCAAGCTCAGGTATGGAGTTAGTGTTTAGGTCTGCGATGGAGACTTGAGTGATGATCTAATGGACTCTAATGGTGTCTGTAGGGAGCACTATGTGGTGATGGTGAAGTGGATCAGTAAGACCAAGACAGCAGTGCGATGGTTGAACCGAGCACAGAACGTCTCTATATTGACCGTCTGCGACTCCACCACTGGAGCCTGCATCAAGGTACACACACACACACACACACACACTTACTTCCTGAGGAAGATGATGATGATGATAATGTGCTTAACAGATGAATGATATCATAGTCATGATGATGATGATGATGATGATGATGATAACGGTGATTTTTTTTTTTCAGAGGCATGAGGAAACATCAGAAGTTTGGCTCTCAAAACAGGTGAATCTCCACTAGATGTTTGCATCATGATCTTCAGTCACATGAGTTTAATGCATCTCGTGTCTCACGGCCGGTCCTCCAGAATCAGGAGCCATTCTTCTCACGAGACGGCAGCCGCTTCTTCCTGACGGTCCCGGTGAAGCAGGGAGGACGAGGAGACTTCCATCACGTCGCCATGTTCACCTCTCAGGTACAGATAGATGCGGCATGCGCTTGAATCTGTGCGTGCGATCGATAGCACGTTGACGTCCTCGTGTGTTTGCGTAGGCACGTGCGGATCAGAACGAGGTGCGACATCTTACGTCGGGTAACTGGGAGGTGACGCAGATTCTGGCTTACGATGAGAACAGCCAGAGCATGTGAGTAAAACATGAACTCACTCCAGACATCTCTACACCAGAACATGCATTTCTATCAAATACTGAAGTGATCAGCAAACATGCTGTAACTGCATTACATGTGATCACAGTGTTTTGAAGCCACTGTAAGTCTTTGTCTGTTCTAATGCAGATATTTCCTGAGCACAGAGGGCTCCTCGACTCGCCGGCACCTCTCCAGGTGAGACTTGTAACTGTTGGGGTGTAACACGATGACTCGTAGCAAGCGTGTAAGATCCAATTGCTGGCTTTATTAAACAGATCGTTGTCAAACAGGCAGGGTCAAACTCCAGTAAACAGAAATAACGTGGGCAAGACAAGGCATAATCCAAAATACACGCAAAGGGTCCAAATCCAAATGAGCAGTCCAAAATAGTAAATAAAACAAAACAATGAAACGGGGAAAAACTATGACCGTGAAACAAAACTGTGGCAAGAACAAGGCAATGAAACAGGATAACGCTTAGTAAGGTCCGCTACAGCAAAACAATACTTTGCGGGGCCTGTTTGGTGTAGGCCTCATTAAATGGCCACCAAACAGGAAGTTTCCCATGAAGCAGCAGAGGGAGCGAGAACAGTCAGTGCATGGGTGAGGGCTCCCTCTGCTGGTGTGGCGTTACATAGGGTTTGTTTCTCCAGAACCGTTAGTCAGATGTCAGAGCTCCTCAGAGTAAAACTGATCATCATAAAATACACTGTGTCCTGATTTAATGAGCGTTCCTCCGACGACGGTCGTGTTTAATAGTAATGTGAGATCAGCAGGAATCCGGGCTTCTGATTGGTCTGTTCTGTGATCAGTGTGTCCACAGTGGGCCTGTTTCCACGGCGATGTCTGACCTGTGAACTGAATAAAGCTCACTGCACATTCTTCAGTGCCATATTTAGCTCCACTCATCAACACGTCCTGCTGCACTGCAAAGGTATGAACATCATTTATGATACACTCTGACGCCGGTTTCACACTGCACGCGTAAGCAGGGCGTAAGCAGCGCATATTTTTTTCGGAGCGCATGTTAACAGATGATATCATTCACACCGCACTCAGGGACGGCGCGGCAGCGCGTAGCAGGAGCAGAGCAGAAGCGTCAGTGCAGCGATCGTTTTGGCGAGTCTATTTTTGCTGCGCCGCTTGCGCTGGATTAAAGAAACAGTGCATCGTTCTTGATCAAATCTGACTTGATTCACACGAAAAATAACAAGTAATCCATAAAATCATGTATCACAATCACGGTTTAAAAGGCTCACCAGCAAAAATAATGTATTTTGTAAATAATGTCAAAACAATCACGTAAGCATAGTTTGTACTATTTTCTGCTTGTTTTGATAAATACAAGAATAAATAAATATATACTACTGCCATTAAAATGTTAATATGAAACATTTTAAAATACAGAAATAAAATCATTTTTAAAAGTAAAGATTCTAAAGGTATTGAAGGAGATCCTATAATTATTTAATATAGATTTACAGTAGTACCAACAAATTATATTTTTATATGATATGTCTTATAATGTTTTTAAATATAATGGTTTCATTATAAACGTGGTGATTATCTCAAAGTTGGACAACCAGCATAAAAAAAATATGAAATATACAATATGAATCTAACCATGTCATGGCAACAAATGTAAAAGTCATCTATTACTTATCTTGTAAATTATTGTGTCTTTAGCCCCAACAGCAGGGGCAATTTGTACCCCAAATACCATACTTTTACATTTTATGTTCGTTATTGAAAACCTGTTGCTATAATTATCATAAACCTAACTGGTAATCATTAAGACGATCTTTGTCTAAAAATATATTCAATATTTTAGCGTTTCTCATTTGCTACTTAAATCTACAACATACAACCATATCACAAATCAAAGCACGTGACAGACAGTTGTTGGAGAACACCTGAAATGCGTGACCGAATGAACGATACTCGTCTATATTAGAAGAACACAAGCTGCGGTTCAGCAACAAACGCTGCCAGTGTGAAAGCAAAATGGATGCGTGCCGCTTCTGCTCTGCTTACGCGTGCAGTGTGAAACCGGCGTGACACGACAGTCCGCAGACCTGATGAGTGACCTTTCACCCCTCCGTCCAAACTAGCACATTATTGACATTATTCTCCAGAGAAACGATTTGTGTGGTAGCTCTGTGTATTTTTATGGCATTGCTGTCCAAGAGTCAGTTAGCTGGTAATGTGGTTTTATGTATTGTAGAGTTAACGAAAGTTATCGTGAGCATTGTAATGTTTAAAAAAAATGTCTTAACAAATGTCAGTACACCAGTAAGATTTTAAAATGAGCGGTTCATTCATAAAACTGTCAGATCACTGTGGAAATAAAACCGGGAGACAGAAGATAGCAAAGGCAGCGCTAAAAAGGGTCTACATAAGGTGAATGGTTAAATCCAGTGTTTGGTTTTCCTGCAGGTCCAGGAGCGCCGACAGTGATCATACACACTCTGAACACTGCCAGTAACTATTCATTATTTTCTTTTATGATTCTGCACGTTTGTCCGCCGTGTTCTACGTGAAAAACTCAGTGCTGAATCACGCCTTGTGCCGTTGATCTCTCGTCAGATTACTACATCCTGGAGAATAACTCGGTGCTAAAAGCTGTTCTCAGATACAAACGAATCCAGCAGCTGGAGTACAGAAGCGTCCAGACCGACCACTTCGGTAACGTACCGCTCCGTTCACCTGAGAAACACGCTTCAGCAGACAACTGTTGGTAGTGCTGGATCTCCTGTTCAGAAACAGATGCCCTTCAAGATATTTCATAGATCTTTGGTCTGTTCTTCATGTGTTTTTGCAGAATTACCGCTGAAGATCGCCTATCCACTCGATTTCTCCGAGTCCCGTACCTACGCCCTTCTGCTGATGATGTAAGCAGATGTGTGTGTCTGTGTGTGTACCTACTTATATATACACTGCCATATTTTGTACCCAAAACTGAGCTAAACCTGACAAAATCTCTAAAAACCTTCCTTTTGTAAAACTGGTATAAAAAATAAAGTAAACAAAGTGCACAACACAAAAAGCTGATTATTTTGTGTAAGGGGTTAGGTGTAGGGCAAAAGAAAGTACAGTTTGTACAGTTTAAAAACCATTACAAAAACATTACATAATGAAATGTCCTCATTTAGATATCTAAGTGAATGTGTGTGTGAGAGTGTATTAGGGGTGGGCGATGTGTACTGGACCCGGACTGTATGTGTTTTATTTTTTTTCTGTGTTTAATCAGTGTTTTTTCTGTGTTCCTCAGTGATACTGCCCCTGGTGGTCAGCAGGTGAATGACCGTTACTCTCTGGACTGGGACTCAGTGCTGGTCAGTTCAGACAACGTCATCGTAGCTCGTCTGGACGGCAGAGGAAGTGGTTTCCAGGGTCAGAAGGTGTTACAGGAAGTGCACAAGCGTTTGGGATCCGTGGAACTGCAGGATCAGCTGGCCGCTGTTGAGTAAGAATGTTTACCTGCTTTTTTCCTTCTATCAGTTGCATGAAATTGACCTTTCTGTCAGTTCTCTGTTTGGGTGATCCACACACACGGTTGTGAAACATGTTAACAGAGTTGTGCTTTTGTTCCAGGTATTTTCTGAAATTGCCGTACATCGATCGAACCAGGATTGGTGTGTTTGGTCGGGTGAGACTCAGTCACACACGGCTGCCGTAATATATATATATATATATATATAAAGGAACACAGACGAACACCTTCCGGGTCCACATTGATCAGGCATATAAACCTGTGTGTTTGTGTGTGTTTCTCCAGGGTTATGGAGGATATATCGCACTTCTGCTGATTAAATCCACTGAGAACTTGTTTAAATGCGCAGCAGCCATGTCTCCTGTGACGGACTGGAATTTGTACGGTAAGTTACTGATGTGAATGTGATTGTGTAAAGCTTCGCACGGTATCTAGAACAGTTTCAGACCTGTGAGTCTGTGGTTCTGTGAGTGAAACTGATCTCTTTCTCTCAGCCTCGGCCTTCTCGGAACGTTATCTGGGTTTACCTCTTCAGGACGACAGCAGATATCAGGTTGGTGCTGGTTAGTTGTTATGGACTTCTGCTGGAATATATTTGAGATGTTCATGACAGACTGTGTGTCTCTAGTTCTCCAGTGTGCTGCAGAATCCACAGGGTTTCAGAGACCAAACGCTCATGTTGCTGCACGCCACTGCAGACGGTCAGTGTCACCTGTGTGTGTTTGTTTGTGTGTGTGTGTGTGTGTGTGTGTGTGTGTACCTGGTATTCATCACGTTGTGGGGACCAAATGTCCCCACAAGGATAGTAATACCAGTAGATTTTGACCTTGTGGGGACATTTCTTAGCTCCCCATGAGGAAACAGGCTTATAAATGATGCACAATGAGTTTTTTTGAGGAAGTAAAAGTGTGCACAATCTCCTGTGAGGGCTAGCTTTAGGTGTAGGGCCATAGAAAATACAGTTTGTACAGTATAAAAACCATTATGCCTATGGAATGTCCCCATAAAACATATAAACCCAACATGTGTGTGTGTGTGTGTGTGTGTGTGTGTATATAGAGTATTTGTATTGACAATAGAAATGACCATAGAGGATCACTGCATTTCTCTTTCATTGAGCCAGTTTTAAAAAATGTAAATTCGTTTGTATTTCCTGCAGCAAATGTTCATTTCCAGCACACGGCTGAGCTCATTAAGAACCTGGTGAAGGTGGGAGCGAATTACACACTGCAGGTACTGAACACGTGAACGCTGCAGATGGGCTTGAGAGCATCACTGGTGTTGTGTTTTGTCTTTGTTTATTGATGCTTGACTGTAGTGTCTAATCATTCTCTGGATGGATGTTCTTCAGATTTATCCAGACGAGGGTCATTTTCTCTCCAAGAGCAGCGAGCGGCATGTGGCTTCAACGCTGAGCAGCTACTTCAGATCCTGCCTGCAGGAGGAAATGCTTCCCATCAGTGAGGAGGAGGAGGAAGAGGAAGAGTAGAGTGAAGATGAGACGCAACACACAAACACACGCAGACACTGACGCAAACACACACCACCATACTCACACACACATCGGGACAATGAAACACACTGGACAAACATCCAGAGCAGAACACTCAGATAAACAGAGAGACAGGAGTGAGTGAGAGTGTGTGAGTGAGTGAACATGTATATATGCATGTGTGTAACCGTTAGGACGGATGTATGCTTTACAGCTCTGTGTGTGAGAGAGAGACTGAGTTTCTGGCCTATGGATCATTATCGCTGGAAATGGATTGGAATATTTCACATATCATACATCACTAAGATCTCTGATTGGCTGACGCGTCGGCCAATCGCAGCACAGACTGTCGGGTGGAGCTGCTCCGGTCAGCCATTGCATGGTCCTTTTGCTTTGCTTCACTTCTTTTGCCACTTCCTGTCTGTCAGTATGTTGTCGCCTTCCAGAGGAGCTGCGTTCGATTGCGTTTCTCACCGTTTCTCCATTTGCCGGGAGGAAGTGTAATTTCATCCGTGGAAAGCCGGAGGATCCGCGTGAAGAGAGCGAGGCCTCGGCAGCACACGTGCATGACTCTCTCTGTGTGTGTACGTGCAGTGCATTGTGGGATGGTGCTGCTGTGCGTTGGACAGAAGAGGGCGTACAGATGTATTTTTGGACATTCATCAGATGGATCCGCTCACAGACTGTTTTGGATCAGTTTATTTGTATTGCTGACTGTTTAGTTTTACTGTTGGTGGTGGTTGGGGTGGGGGGTGAGGGGTTAGGGTTGATTGTTATTGTCCTCTAGTTATGACAGTCATGTCTATAAATAAACAACTAGTCCAAAAACAACATGATTTCATTTCGGTGTGCTATATTTTCCCATCAGAGTCGCTGTGCTTCAGCTGATCGCATGCAGCCACACCGTCAGCAGGAACGACGTGAATATCGGACCAGCACGATTACGAGAAAACCTTTTCCTGGAATGAATGAATGCCACATAGTTCAGCTCAGTTATTGGAAAAAGACGCTCTCTGATTTGCAGTATTGTGGATGTTTGTCACTTCTTTAATATAATTGACAGGATTATTGGATCAAGAACCCCGTCCTGCAGGTGTCTCCATTTACTGCTGCGCTACAGGTAACGTCGCTGAAAATGGCAGTTCATTCACTATTTAGGCAAGGCAAGGCAAGTTTATTTATATAGCACATTTCATACACAATGGTAATTCAAAGTGCTGTACATAAAAGGAATTAAAATCATAATAGCATAAAAATCATAAAAATTTAAAATAATAATCACAACAATAAAAACAAAATTTAAGAACATTTAAATGATTTAAAAAATGATTTAAAATTAATACAGTAAAATGATTATACATAAAATAATGCAGTCTGTTCGGATGTAGCACAGTGCTCATTCAATAAATGCACAACTGAACAGGTGAGTTTTGAGTCTGCATTTAAATGTGTCTAATGTATTAGCACATCTGATCTCTTCTGGAAGCTGATTCCAACTGCGGGCGGCATAATAGCTAAAAGCGGATTCCCCTTGTTTTGTGTGAACCCTTGATATTACTAACTGACTCGATCCTAGTGATCTGAGTTGTCTGTTAGGTTTATATTCAGTGAGCATATCTGCAATGTATGTAGGTCCTAGGCCATTGAGTGCTTTATAAACAAGTAAAAGTACTTTAAAATCTATCCTAAACATAACTGGAAGCCAGTGTAAGGACCTGAGGACTGGTGTGATATGCTCTGATTTTTTTGGTTCTAGTCAGAATCCTGGCAGCAGCGTTCTGTATGAGCTGCAGCTGTCTAATGGTCTTCTTGGGAAGTGAGACCATTACAATAGTCCACCCTGCTGCTGATAAAGGCATGAACAAGTTTCTCCAAGTCTTGACGGGAAACAAAACATCTAATTCTTGCAATGTTTTTGAGATGATAGTATGCTGATTTAGTTACTGCTTTGACATGGCTACTGAAACTGAGGTCTGACTCCAGAATCACACCCAGATTCTTGACTTTTTTGACCCCTAGCGTCAAGGTACGCATTTACCTTATGAACTTCATCTTTGTTTCCAAATGCAATGACTTCTGTTTTCTCCTGGTTTAACTGTAAAAAGTTTTGGCACATCCAACTGTTAATTTCATCAATGCATTGGCAGAGGGAGTCAATGGGGCTGTAGTCATTTGGCGATAAGGCTAGGTAAATCTGGGTATCATCTGCATAGCTGTGAAGGATTACAAATTTAAGAATCTGTTTATGATATGCTGAACCTAGACTCTTACATAGCATCACAGGAAAACCTAAAGTGAAGTACATTGAATTTAGCTTCTAGAGGTACAGATGATGACATTCGAAGAAGATCAAATTGGGCAGCCCCGGTGTCTGAGACATTAACCTTTTTGTTGTCAAGGTACAGCTATTCCTGTCTCTATGATAATGTGAAGGTATGGGCAATACTGTAGCACATATGCCCTTGAATGTGAAGGTTTGGGCAATACTGTCAGACTGATTGGATTAGCACCTATGCCTTTGAATGACACTGTTATGATAATGAGATCAGGGCTGAGACTCCGGTAACGGGCTGATTCCTGTACTGCATTTGCATGCTTTGTTTAGATTGACTCCACCTCTATGTAATCCTCCCCCTGGAAAGGTATATAAACTGTAATGTATATGCCTTAGTTAGACGACTTTTGAAGAACTGCAGCGACGAACAGCTCGTATCTCAATAAAGAGAAACTTCTGCTTCAAGTTTTCCAAACGTCTCCTGGTCTCTGAGAAAAAAAGTTCACAACAGCTGTGATATGCAATTTGGTTCTTTCTCATTATTTGACTTAGTGGGAGCATATACAGGCTGAACAACAGCGGCGCTAGAATTGAGCCTTGTGGGACTCCGCATGTCATGGACGTCCACTTAGACTTATGTTCTCCTATACTCACATAATAGCCTCTCCCTTCTAAGTATGACCTGAACCATTTGAGAACCATCCCAGAAAGCCCGACCCAGTTTTCCAGTCTATCTAAAAGAATGTTATGATCGACTATGTCGAACGCAGCACTGAGATCTAGTAATACCAGCACTGATATTTTGCCAGAATCTGAATTTAGGCGAATATCATTTATTATCTTTATGAGCGCTGTGTCTGTGCTATGATGTGGTCTGAAACCAGATTGGAAATGGTCCAGGTATCCATTTGAGTTTATGTAGTGGTTCAGCTAATTGAAAACAACCTTTTAAATAATCTTACCTATGAAAGGAAGATTTGATATTGGTCTATAGTTGCTCAATATGGTGTTATCAAGATTTTTCTTTTTCAGAAGGGGCTTAACAACTGCAGTTTTCAGGGAGTTTGGAAAAGTCCCAGAAAGAAGTGAGGTGTTCACCACTTCTAAGAGATCTGCTTCTAAACAGTTAAGCACACTTTTGAAAAAAGATGTGGGAAGTGTGTCAAGGTGGCAGGTTGACGATTTGAGGTGCTGTACTGTTTCTTCCAAAATGTTGCTATCGATTGCTTCAAAAGTAGACATAGTGACTTCTTTTTTAAATTGCGGTAGAATCTGTCTGACCTCTGCATAACTTGAGGATGTGCTAATTGTCTTTCTGATATTATTGATCTTCTCAGAAAAGAAGGAAGCAAACTCATCACACTTGCTGTCAGAGAGCAGTTCACTAGGGATCTGACTAGGGGGGTTCGTTACTCTCTCAACGGTAGCAAAAAGAGTGTGAGTGTTGTTTGAGTTCCTGTTTATAAGGTTTGAGAAGAACATTTGTCTAGCTTTACCTAGTTCAACATTGAAAGCATGAAGGCTGTCTTTATAGATGCTATAGTGAATTTCAAATTTCGTCTTCCTCAGCTTTTCTGCATTGTCTTTTCATACTCTGTACTGCTGTTGATTTTCTCCACAGCGATTTCTGTCTGCCAGACGTCTCTCTGATTTTTACAGGTGCGATGTCATCAATGACATTCTTAACTTTTGAGTCGAAGGACTCCAGGAGAAGATCAACAGAGTCTGCAGAAATGCTTGGCATTGAAGATGTAGCCTTCATAAATAGCACACTAGTGTTATCATTAATGCATCTCTTTCTGACAGAGACAGATCTACATTCATTAGGAGCAGAGATCAATATATCAAAGAAAATACAGAAGTGATCAGATAGTGCTACATCCTTGATAACAGTGGATGAAATGTTTAGACCCTTACTGATGAGTAAATCAAGAGTGTGTCCACGATTGTGTGTAGGCCCATGCACATGCTGAATCAGGTCAAATGTGTTCAAAACCGTTATAATTTCTTTTGTGGTTTTGATTTCTGCATTTTCTATGTGAACATTAAAATCCCCTGCAATAGCAAAACAGTCAAACTCTGAACAAATCATTGATAGCAGTTCTGTGAACTCCTCAACAAAGACTGGACAGTATTTTGGGGGCCTGTAAATAATGATAAATAGAATGCGTGGAGCACCTTTCAGCACAATCCCTAGATATTCAAAAGACAAGTACTGACCAAATGACACTTGCTTGCATTGATAGACATCTTTAAATAGAGCAGCTACACCACCACCTCTTCTAACAGCTCTGCAGACACTCATGAAAGTAAAGTTAGGAGGCTGTTTCATTGAGGACTGTTGCGCTGCAGCTGTCTTCTAGCCATGTTTCATTTAGAAACATAAAATCCAGGTTGTTTGTGGTTATAAAATCATTGATCAGAAGTGATTTATTTTTTAGTGAGCGAATGTTTAAAAATGCTAGCTTGATGGCATTACTTTTTGTCTCTAGAGCAATCTTAGTTTGATGCAGAATAGGCCTCAGATTAGATGGGTCAACCGTACGGCTTGAGATGGTCTTAGACTTTCTATCACATATTAAAACAGAAATTGGGAAAACTACAGGCACACTGGGTTCCCGCTTGTTCTGTAAACATTCCTGAGTGTTGCAGCTATTGTAGTGGGGAACCGACACATATCACTGAGAGCTATTATCAGTTGTTTTGGTTCACTCACAGCAGACGGAGGAGGGTTTGGGACCTGACGTTGTGGCAGCGGCCGGAGAGCTCTCACAGGAAGAGGAGGGCGAGCTGGACCCACAGGCTTTGGTGGTTGTGGTGCCCGCCGTTTTTTAGTTGATAACTGGGGGCTTGCAGCAAAAGAGTGGGAGAGTCTGGTTCCAGTATATACCAGTTCCTCCATTTTCTGTGAGAAGCTTAGAAATGGAGATGCTGGAGAGAGGGATAATGTGTCTGGTGAATGGAGCTCTGGCTCTGGTGTTTCTGGTGGCTGAAAAATGTTGTCCTGGCTTCCCTGGCTGTTTACCAGAAAGTCGTCCTTCGGTGCTGAGTCTTGGAGCTGTTGCAGTACGTCACAGTCTGTCTGTGATGAGCTCTGTGGGCAGGGCTCAGCCAGAAAAGTGTCCATAAGCAGTGCTTGTTGTGGCTGTGTGGCGTTGTCAGTGTCCTTGTGGGTTGTGTTGACCATATGATGACTCAGAAGCTGATAAGATGTCCTGTCGTCACGCATACATTGTCCAAGTGTGTGTGTGCCATTCATGTTGGGTGGACTGGCACATTCTACTGATGGATGCCGGAGTGAAAAATAGATATTGTCCTTTAGCACTCTCGCACCAAGTTTGTCCAGTTTGAACAGTTGTCTGTGGCCCCAGAAAAGGTTGAAGTTGTCAATGAAGTTGACTCCTTTTAGACTGCAGGTTCTTTGTAGCCAGGTATTCAGTCCGAGCAACCGTGAAAACATGTTAGTTCCCCTTGCTGGGAGTGGTCCACTGATGAACGACTGAACTTCAAGTCTTCGAAGTGTTTCAATGAGTTCACCAAAATCCTTCTTTAGGAGTTCTGACTGCTCTTTCCGAATATCGTTCTTTCCCATATGGATGATGATTCGATTTGCAGTCTTGTGTTTCATTAGAATGTTCCGAAGTTCCTTGTTCGCATCAGAGACCGTTGCTTGAGGACAGCAGCATGTAGTTGTAGATCTGCTACTGATATTTCTGATAATGGAGTCCCCCACTATCAGAGTCCTGGGCTTGGCTGCGCTCTGAGCTGAGTGCCGCTGTCTGCTCGAACTTGCACGCCTGTTTATAGCAATGTTGGCAGTTGGCTGACATGATACATGTTCAGTCACATTTGGGGATTCCTCACCCACATTCATTAATGCTTCAAATCTGTTTTCAAGCAGTATAGGGGGTGGTAAAACACCAGTTTTTGCAAGCCTTGTCATAGCTGTATCTGGAGTAGAGGATGATACCGCAGCAATACGAGATGCTCTTGACAGTCTAATGTCTCGAGTGCCTTTGGGTCTCGCTCCCTGTTAGTGCCATCGATTTGTGTGTTGATCAGTTTTGGCTTGTTCCTCTACACTTATAAACTGTCGATATTGACTAGATTCACAGGACTCACCGGCTGTATGCTGAGGGGGTCCGTGATGATGATCTTTTGTGTGTTCCGCCTGTTTTGGAAGTCCAGCAAGTAATTTTGTTTCTAAAACCACGATCCTTTGTAGAAGTCTGTGGCAGTCTGCAGCAAGTAAATTCCAGAGGCATTTTTCTTTCTTGTCTGTTGAAAGTAGGCAGCTGTGTTTTCCCGTCTCTGGAATGTAAGCTGCTGGCACTGGGAGGCAAAAAGTCTCCTTTTTCGTAATGTTTGTATCAAAAATGTGTTTTCTGAGCACTGTGCTGATATGCTGAAGTTAAAATCTTAGAAAAATATGAGAAAAGTTCATAAACAGGGAGCAAAGCGCGGAGCAGTAAGCAAAAGCATCCGAACAGTAGCAAAGCCGGAAGGTCTTCTTGAGTCATTACTTGTCACACACGGAAGGAGGCAGAGACAGAGGTAAGTGCAACACAGGAATGGTAAGTTTATTGATACAGTTGAGAAAATAGATAGCAGATATATTGTAGCAGAGTATTCTTATCTGAACTGTCCTTGTTAATTGCAGGTAGCTGGATCCAGGGGAGCAGACAGGTGAGATAAAGTCTATAGATGAATCAGAGGGGTCTGGTCGAATGCAAGGTATGTGATCCGTAGACCAGACGAAGTGCAAGCGAGCAGTCCAGGTATATATAGGGCGTGGTGATTGGAATCAGGTGAGTTGGAACGAGTGGGTGGAGTTCCAGGGGGTGTGGTTTGAGGGGGTGACGAGGTCAAGGCCTGACATTACTAGTGATCTTACCTGATGGTGATGGTTACCGTGATCTTTACTTAATAATTAATTAAATGAATTAATTATACATTTTGCATCATTCACATTAATTATGAACCTGTTTATAGTAGTTCTTAGTAGTTCTCTGAGAGATTTGAAAAAAATAGTAATTACTGATTAGCTAATAGTGAACTACCACTTTCAACTGAGCGCTATTACTTACTGATTCATTAATCAGAATTTCTTGTTAGTTACTAGTAGTTTCTATAATATTAGTAGTGCATTAGTCATTTGTTTCTGTGCAGTTGTTCGTTAATGATGGAACAGTATTCTAAAGTGTTTCTGTTAGCAGCATTAAAGTGAAGATGTGTGCTGTAGAACATCTGTCCACTAACACAAGAAGCTACTCGAAACCAAATCAAAAGAAAAACATAAAAAAGCCTGTGTGTGTTTTGTCTAATGGTGTGTTTGCCGGTTTCTGAGAGACCAGGAGCCTCTTGGGGTTAGGGTTGCCACCCGTCCCTTAAAATAAGGAATCGTCCCGTATTTGAGAATGGAATTGCCCGTCCCCTTTGGAATCAATACGGGACGGGTTTTGTCCCGTATTTTTAATCCTTTTTTTAAAGCAGCGTCTCATGCAAATCATCCCACACGCTGTCACAGCATATATGGAGGCAGACACAGAGGTAAGTATAAAACAGCAACAGTAAGTTTATTGACAGGCAGGAAAATAATATGCAGCAGGTTTTGAGGTAAGTATTCTTATCTGAATAGTCCAATTGCACTGGTAAACGGATCCGCAGGAGTTCAAAGCAGTCATGGAGAGCGAGGGATGTGATCTGTAGACCAGACGCTGACTGAATGAATAGTCCAGGTATTTATAGGGGTGTGGTAAGTGGGAACAGGTGACTTCAATAATCAGGTGACTGTGAACGAGTGTGTGTGTCTTCAGGGGGTGTGGTCTGTGTGTCTGGTTGAGGAAGGACTCTGACACACGCATTTTATGAAGATGCCTCCTTTGCTAATTTTGATTGGGTAATACTTGATGTCATTGTTAGTTTGATTGGTCTTTTTAACTGTCCAGTTAGGAGGGCGGGTCTTTTAAGACTGACTGCACCTGTTTACACAGTTTTCAATAAAGTAAACAGGTTTATTATAAAGTCCAAGTGTTCATACTTTCCTGAAAACATATTTTAAGTTGCAATTTACCACCACTGGCATGCCATTGGGCCTGTGATCACTGTGGTCTTGGCCCCCAAGGTATGTGGCCCCCGCTGTAGTATGCGTCCCTTATTTTTTTGTATTAAAAGTGGTAACCCTAGGTTTGACAAACCTGTGATGTTTACGAATGAACTGTCAAATCTATGCTTCTAAATAAATGTGTATCTGATCAGAAACGTCAGCTGATTCTGCATATGCCTGTAAGTGTTTCTGTATTTGAAGTTCAAAACATGATTTTAGCAGGTTATGTTGACCAATTCCTAATACTCAGTTGAGTAATAAACATTGGTGCCCACACCAGATATACATAAACATTTACAGTAAAAATACCCTCTCTTTTTAAAGTCTCTGATTAATAGCATTACTAATGACGGGACACAATGCACTTGAATTAGTTTCATTTTATTTCTGTTTATGCAGACTAAATGTTACAAATGAGGCTTCCGCATCGTCAAAAAGAAGGATGGTACTCTCCGACCCTGCATCGATTACCGTGGGCTCAACGACATCACTGTGAAATTCAGGTACCCGCTGCCCCTAGTTCCAGCCGCATTAGAACCATAATCGAATCAGGATCCGTGAGGGCGACGAATGGAAGACGGCCTTCTCCACCTCTTCTGGCCACTATGAGTACTGCGTAATGCCCTTCGGATTGGCCAACAGTCCTTCGGTTTTTCAGTCATTCATTAATGATGTATTCAGAGACATGCTTGACCGCTGGGTAATAGTCTACATAGACGATATCCTCATCTATTCACATTCCCTTCAAGAGCACATCCTCCACGTCCGTGCAGTCCTCCAACGTCTAATCAAACATCAACTCTACGCTAAGGCAGAGAAATGTGAATTTCATCAGACGTCCATATCCTTCCTGGGTTACATTGTTAGTCACGAAGAGGTGTCAATGGACGAGGCAAATGTCCGCGCAGTTACTGAATGGCCACAACTCCTAACTTTGAAAGAGCTACAGCGATTCCTGGGGTTCGCCAATTTCTACCGACGCTTCATCAGGGGATTCAGTATAATTGCTGCACCACTGACTTCCATGACTAAACGAAGTTCACCTCACCTCACCTGGACTGCTCCGGCCATGCAGGCATTCGCGGATCTCAAATCCAGGTTCACAACAGCCCCCATCCTTCATCATCCAGATCCTTCTCTCCCCTTTGTTGTGGAAGTGGATGCCTCAAGTACTGGCATCGGAGCTATAATCTCTCAACGTCATGGATCTCCCGCCAAGATGTTCCCATGTGCATATTATTCAGGTAAACTTTCCCCGGCTGAACGCAACTATGATGTGGGCGACAGAGAACTGCTGGCCATGAAAGCAGAAATGGAGGAATGGCGTCATTGGCTAAAGGGGGCTCAACATCTGTTCACGATACTTACGGGTCATAAGAACCTAGAATATCTGCGCTCCGCCAAACGTCTAAACCCTCGACAGGCTCGGTGGGCCCTCTTTTTCATGCGCTTCAATTTTACCGTCACCTACCATCCTGGCACCAAGAACACCAAAACTCTCACGTATGACAGAATCAGCTGACCAACCCAATACAGAGGAAACCATTATTCCAGAGAATCTACTCGTAGCCCCAGTCCAGTGGGACTGGGGCGAAATTAATCTAATCAATGAACAACATCCACCACCTCCTGAATGCCCTCCATGGCTCTACGTTCCAGAGACACATCGAAGGCAATTACTGTAACAGGTTCACTCTACCCCCAGCTCAGGTCACCCAGGCATCACCGCCACTCTCCTTCTCCTCAATAATCGGTTCTGGTGGCCGACTATTCATCAGGTCAAGGACCTACTCAACTCAAGACTCCGGGGTACTACAGTACCTAGTTGACTGGGAGGGGTACGGTCCGGAGGAACCATCCTGGGTCAGCGCGAGGGACATACTGGACCCTACGCTCAAAGAGGCTTTCCACCAGGCACACCCGGAAAAACCGGCCCCCCGTCCTCGTGGAAGACCCCGGCGTCAACAGCCATCTCGCTTCAGGAGCCGCTCGCAGGGTGGGGGCTCTGTTACAAATGAGGCATCGTCTCTCCCGCACCACCAGAGGGAGCCGTCACCCGAGTTATAACTTTCCCATTCGGACTTAATTTCCCATGTGCCCCATGCCTAGGACTGACCTTTTACCTGTACCTTCGCCCACTTCCTAAAAAGAGGCCTGTTTCCCGTTTTATTCTTTGCGAAGTCTTGGTTTGCCACGGTGATCAGTTCTGAGCGTTTTTCAAGGTTTGTCTTAGTTACCTTATCTGGACTGTTTTCTCGTGTTTGATTCACGCCGCTTGCCTCGACCTTTTTATGCCTGCTATCTGGATTACGGCTCTGATTACCCCTGTAAGTTTGCTGTTGTGTTTAATAAAGTTTGCTGCAGATGGATCCGAACGCCTCTGACTCTTCGTCACACTAACCATGTACATCTTTAACTGTCAAGTTTGTTTTCTGCTTTCAGTTTGTATTACCTAAGGTTTTCTAAAAATAAACAAACAAACAAAAAACAG
>NC_133368.1:51673173-51680673 GCF_049309525.1 Garra rufa | reverse complement strand
TCCACTATAAAAACCTTTTTCTGCATTTGAAAGGTTCCATGGATGTTCAAGGTTCTTTGTGGAACATCAACACCAATAAAGAACCTTTTTTGTAGCCATGAGCGTATAAGCCTCTATATGTCAATATTGTGAGTATGAGCTCAGATACTGTGAACAAGTGTTTAGAGAAATCAAGCAAAAAACTTAAACTTTAAACTTAAACTTAAGATAATTTGTTACCCCACTGGCTTAAAAATTTTAAGTTTACTCAACTTGAAATTTTAAGCTACTTAATTTTAATTCTAGTGGCAACTTGGATATTTTAGTTGACTTGACTAAAAATTTTAAGGCAGTGGGGTAACAAATTATTTTAAGTTGAAACAATCTTCTTTTTACTTAGTTACTTTTTATGGAAAGTAATGAGTTACAATGTTGCAATATTCCAAAAATAACAAATTACATTACTTGGTTACTTTATGGAGAGTAATGCGTAACAATGTTGCATTTTTCCCTAAAAAAGTAACACATTACATTCCTTAGTTACTTTTTATGCAAAGTAATGCTTTACAATGTTACGCTACTCCCTAAAAAGGCAACTAAATACGTTACTTAGTTACTTTTTATGGAAAGTAATGCGTTACAATGTTGCGTTACTCCCTAAAAAGGCAACTAATTACGTTACTTAGTTACTTTTTATGGAAAGTAATGTGTTACAATGTTGTGTTACTCCCTAAAAAAGTAACTAATTACGTTACTTAGTTACTTTTTATGGAAAGTAATGCGGTGCATTACTTTTTAAATCTGGGCAGGGCTTGCCTGTTTGTTTTTAATATAAAAAGTTTTATTTTGAGCAAATGTAAAAGCCATTTTACACCAAAAAGTGAAATGTGAAAAGCCTAAGGCTGAAGGAAAAGTAAATTCATATCTGTACAGTAGAACTGTATGAGAAGGAAGTTCAACACTCTTGAGAATAATGAAGCACAAATGAAGCACAGAATATCTGAGTTTCTCTTTTGAACTGTTTTTGTTGTTGTTTCAGTGTTTGTGTCATCAGTACTTATTTAAGGTTTATTTCATATGTGGAAATGTGGGATATTGGACAGTGTTCTCACTTGATTAAACTCTCATGAACATCAGCTCATGAAGGCTGTTATACAGCACTGAACATGCAGCGTCTTTATGCTTTAATAACTCCTCAAATATCATATGGTACGGTCTTAATGTGATGGGCAAGCGCTGAATAGTATACTCCATATATCTCAACAATCAAAGAGCCGTTTGGAGATAATGGCGGATAACATTTTAATCGTCGGCGGGGTTAATTAAATGACAGCGAGAGAAAGTCAGTGTCAAGAATGGCACGTCACAGAATAAATGTCAGCGCGATACTTCACACTCATTAATGAAAATCAGTCGTTCCTGCAGCTCTGCTTAGAGCAAACACACAACACTGAGCTCAATCTTTGTTGAAAGTGTGTTTAATCACAGCAGATTCGGATTGGAATATGAAGATGATGTGTGTGACTAAAGAGCAAATACTGGTGGCACATTTAGCCGCTTCAACGGAGGTCAACACACTTGATCTGCTAAATCCAAACTCTTTGGCCTCTCCAAATGAAAGTTATACTCTTGTAGAAAAGAACAAAATGATCCTTTTTGTTTCTAGGCACCGCTGCTCCATTTAAAACAAGCCGTCGTGTGCAGGCCTTTATTGCTGGCGTTATTAAAGCGTGATCGTGTACACTAATCAAAGTGGAAGGTTCTGAACGGCAGATGAATTATGAGCGTTATGAATGATTTAACATCGAGGCGGGAGGGAAGAGAAGCCGCGCATCCAGCGTGCCGCCATTAATGGGTTTGGACGGCGAACAGATTTCACAAGTCTGCATTAGCGAGCGCTGTTGAACGGACTCGAGACCCTCCGCGAACGCCTCCGCCGTGAACACAACACAAACAACAGCAGGACGGAACGCTGACAGCTGATTGACAGCCAGCTCCGGCTTCATTTGGGTTCTCTTTCACAAACAATGACACCAGTTCAGTTTGATGAGTCTGCATGAGAATATTTACATTATTTACACTCCTTTTTGACAGTGAGAATCCACTCAGAACAGCGATGATCATGTTATTGTGTTTGAAATTAAACTCTAGTATTTATGTGTTCAACTGAGAACTTTCAACATGAAATCCCACCGTTCCCCAGTCAAATATCACTCGGAAAATGCAATTATCATATGCCCAATTTACAAAAAATGTTCTTAGAATGTTTCACCAACCCTTTTACTGTCACAGTCCCACCTGTGGGGCTCATTTTGTTGTTGTTGTTGTCTTTTTTGTCTATGAAATATTTTAGCAAATATCATAAATAATAAAACTTAAAAATTAATTCTGTGAAAACCATTTTTAAATCCGACATTGCGTTACATTGTACTTTAAAATCTTTTAGTGGTCTCCTCCCCTTTAGTGGGTGGAGTCAAGTGTCATATAGACCAATTATTAGTTTGTAAACATTCAGGATGTGTGCATCATGGTTGCAGAAAACCCGGAAGAGATAGCCTTTTGTTGGACTTAAAGAAGATTATAGATTATATTGATTAGATATCATTTCAAAATGTTCTCTGCTTAATACAAGAGCTTGTCACCCAGCAATAAGCATGTTATTTAATGTAATTGGCGTCAGATTGTGGGATAGTCTTACAGCACCGAAACAGTTCTGTTGGCAGGAAACTCACCATTTTTGAGTTGAATTGTTATAAAGGCCAAATTAGGAGATATACACTTGCATTTGTGAGAAAAAAGTCAGAATTGTGAGATAGAATAAATGTTATGTAAAAATGTTAATAGTAATAGGTTTAAATAATATGTCATGCTGTAACTGTAGTACTAATACAATACGTCCCCTATGAACAGCATATGTGAATATTAGACATATTGTTTAAATCAAATTTATGCTTCAAAAGTAGAGTAATCATAGCCATTTGTATCCATAGTATGTCTGTTTAAACAGACAAATGCCTGTCTTTGATCATAGTATTCTATAAAAATTATTTGCATTCCGATTTTGACATTAAAAGGCACAAAATTATTTTTCTCTTATTCCATGGATTTTACCCATTTACTCACTTATTACCAGTGTTTGCATGAAAAAAAAAAGAATGGTGTTTAAATGACCTGGTGGCTGTTTGTGGTATAACGCCCTAAATAAGATTTCACAGGAACAATTTTTTTTATCAACTTCAATTTCGGAACATAACTTATTAAGACATAATGCTTTTATTCAGTAGCAATTTTAGAGTAAATTCTGTTATGTAAAATATTGATTGTATATAAAATAAAACAATTGTATGTGCATTTTCATTACAGTAAATTTAAACTTTTCTTGCCTGAGTCCGATCTTAGGTCTCTATTGAAAAATGTTCAATGAATTATAACAATTTTTATGTTTGGATAGTGCACTTTCACATGTGTTTTCAAAAATGGGGGGTCACTGCTAAAGCATTAAATTGTAATTGTTTATAAATCAGATGCAAAACTCAGATTTCCATGTTGTTTGAACATTAATGTGTTGTCAGTTTGTGAACACAACCACCCTACAATGATAAAAATCCACCCAGTGGTATTTGTTTAATCTTTAAAAGTAATATCCCCTTTTTAAAATCAGGTCATTCTCAGCTTCTTGTGGGTGTGACGACACACAGACAGAGGCCCCTCCCACAATAGTTGATTGACATGAGCACTTTACCTTAGCCCCGCCCTCACTGAGCTGAAACAGACTCTGATCTCCATTGTGTGACTCAGGTGCAGAGGAAGACAAGAATGTCTCCGATTGAGCATTGAGGATGTAATAATAAACATTTACTCTCGACATCTGAGCCGCTGAAGACGCAGAGGATAACGTTACTTTTGTTTTTAAAAGGAAAGGGCAGATCCCGATCTACATATGCGTCTATGTTCGTGCGAATCGTTCCTGATGCAGCTTCACCCACAGCAGAACTGAGGATAAGGTTTTTTTTATGCATCTTTGCAAATGGCCTTTCTTAATAATGTGTTTTTTGGCAAGTTTCACCGCTAAACGTGGCTAAAGTGAACATTACGGCTCATAATCCCACATCAGAGAGGGGCGGGGCAAGCAGAGCTCATTAGCATTTAAAGGACCATTCAATAAAATGAGTTGATTTTTTTGCAGAGCTTATTTTGGTAAAATGTTGTTTTTTTTACACTATTATTGAGAATTTTTAACCAAAGTATATTAGAGACTTTTCATTAAGACCCTAAAGAATAATATGAACTTGTGGAAAATGGGCATCCGATGTTTTAAAAGGTTTAAAAAAGTAACTTTTTATCATTTTGTGAACATTATGAGAATGTTGTTTAAATGTTTTTCTGAACATTCTGAAACAAGTATTGTTTAAAAAATGTCAGACAAACATTCAACTAAACATTTTCAGAAAAATGTGTATAAACATGAACGATGTATAAAAACTTTAAAATTGTTATTAAAGACCAACTTCCAACAAACATTCTTTATAAAACAAATAGTTCCGGTCCTTGATTCTGATTGGTTGAGCCACGTTTGAAGCTGTTGTAAATTACTCTACAAACACACACCTTTGTTTACGTTTGTGTGTTACTCTACATTGTTTGACAGAAGAATAATGTTTTTATTAATATGATTACACAATCATTTTGTAAAACCTTATTACGTATATGGAATAACCATTTAATTCGTCCGCTTTGCGTCGTGCATAACCACGCCCCATAGCTGTTATAAATTTAGTGTAAACCACGGCTTCTCAGGGCTTATTGCTTTAATTAATGTTAGGCTACTCTTAAAACATTTGTGATCCTGAACCACAAAAGACTGTTGTACCAATATCCAAAAATACATTGTATAGGTCAAAAATATAGATTTTTCTTTTATGCCAAAAATTATTAGGATATTAAGATCATGTTCCATGAAGATATCCTACCGTAAATATATCCAAACTTAATTTTGATTAGTAATATGCATTGCTAAGAACTTAATTTGGACAACTTTAAAGGCGATTTTCTCAATATTTAGGTTTTTGTGCACCCTCAGATTCCAGATATACAAATGTTGCCCTATAAACCATACATCAATGGAAATCTTATTTATCAAGTGATGTATGAATAAAAAAGAAAACACTCCTATGACTAGTTTTGTGGTCCAGGGTCACATTTGCTCATAACTGTGAAATAACCTTGCCACAACGTTCTGAGAACGTTCTCTGTGTGTTGGACAGTCACTGGCTCATATTTAACAGAACTGCACTCTCTAATCTAAACATTTACTAAACATCGGATGACAGCAGCGGATGTTGTGAACGTCCGTCGGCTTGTTTCTCATTCTGACCAGAAGGTGCAAATCAGAGCTGAAGGTTTTATTGTCTGGGTCGAGTTGAGTCTAATAGTTGTATTTGTGTGGTTAAGATAGCTCCACAACAGCAGCAGCAGCAGCAGCACTGTGATAAAACAGGCCTCTCTGGCCCTGCGCTGGAGGCGTCTGAGTAATGCGATGCTCGCCAGCGGTGTTCCCTTTTTAATTGCTCCGATTCCTCCCCCCGGTCGGACCCGGCGCACACAATAGAGTCTCAGACGGACGCCGGCGGCCTCTCGGCGCATTAATCATGTCTGTCTGCGGGAGCCGTGCGGACGAACGCATCTGGGGTCGCGTTGCTTGACAACAGAGCGCAGGACTTCCAAATGTTATCGCACCAACACACGGACGATCCCGTCTGCTGACACCAACCTCTCCGCCTCAGACTCACGCCAGCTGCAAATTATAAGCCACTGGTTCAGCAGAAGCCTTTCGTAGAACACTGAGATACTGCTGCTGCTGCTGGAGATGAGGAGGATGAGGATGAGGATGATGGAAACACTAGAGCAGAGGTGATCGATGGATGAACGTGCTTTTCTAAATAAAACTACAATTATCGTCAGTGATGGGCATCTGTGTTATGGCAGGTCTTGTGCTCATTTATTATTTGCGAATTAATTAATGGCAGGATGAGAGCTGGCTGAAAACCAACTGCTATTTTACCCAGAAAGTTGGCAGAAATCCATAATGAAGGTGGATTCAGCAGCACAATGTGAAATTGAACCTGAGCTACAGTAGCCTATTCGATCAGGCTCAAAATAAATGAGGGGAAATTTAATATTCACAATCATGGTGTGGCAGGTTTGTGTTTGTGAGTTGTGAAGTGATAAGGCAAGTCATTTGGTTAAAGCGAGATTTTTTTTTATTGGATTCAATGTACACATTTGACCAGTTCATGCATTTCCTGGGAATCGAACCCATGACCTTATGTTGCAAGCACCATAATTTACTGATTGAGCTACAGGAAGGCTAGATGCAGTTTAACATTTACACAAAAACATTCAGCAAGATGTTGTCAGTAAGAGACTTTGTGGCTTTCTGAGTTTGTGTAAATTGACGTATGCTTCAGATTTATAAAATATGTAAATATGTGCTCTCAGTGTATATTTTTTGCTTTATCTGTCCTATAATGACAAAAGAAAAAATCGAGGTGATTTTTTGTGATTGTGGCTCCTATGTCGTACGGTGAGACAGGTTCAAAGACGGTTCTTTCGACCAAAGAAAGCCTACTGTCATTTTCTGACACTGTCAGAAATTCAGCCTGATCATTAGCCTTTTTCACAAAAATCGGAAGTTACGCCAGTTCAGGGTAAAGTTAGATCCGCTACAGGTCTGCGCCTATTATATTAATATGCCCGTGTCTAAAAGAATGCTTCTTACCTTTTCTGTTTTGTCTGTTTTCCAAGTTGTTGTTATATAATCAACAAAGAAACAACATTTGACTTGTTTGTAATTTATATGGCCACTCAGACCGCTGACTCCTCAAAATAATATGCTCAACATAGCGTATATTTAAGCGTATTTTCACAATTTACTCAGTCATTTCCCTCAAATCACTACATCATGGTAAATTATGAAAGCATTTGACAGCATTTATATCCAAATGCACATTTTCCCAAGAATAAATGAAATGATTCTGAGTCCGGTTGATGCATAAACTCAATACAACAACGTAATTCTGATCCAATAGGAAAAAAGCCATTAATCGGAGTCATGTCTTGTTTAGTATTATATTATTTTATTATGTATATCCCTGGGCACATTATACAATGTACATTTACACTGTCATGTTAATAACGCAAAGGAGAGCAAGTAGAAAATACAATACTATTTTAATAATAATAATAATAATAATAATCGCAAAACAAATTCACGTGAAGAGTCATAATGCACAGCCAGCACCAAATAGACAGAACGGCAAAACTCAGAACTGTACTGAATTATAAGTGCCAACATTCAGAATTAAATAAACATAGTATTTGTGATGAGCCGAAGCTGACACAAAGTTTTTGAACAAATGTTTGCTATTTGTAGAGTAAAACACCGGTATAAAAATAGACTTTGATTCCCAAACTTACTATTGTTAAGTACGACCGCTGCTGTCACCGGAAAAACTTTTACCC
>NC_133368.1:51425673-51668173 GCF_049309525.1 Garra rufa | reverse complement strand
GTGTTTCTGGAACTCCCTGTGTGACTTTATTAAAAGTAAAACATTGGGTTTCGATACTTAATGATTGATTGTATTTTGTTCATTGCTTGTTCTCTTGCAAAACTTTTTCTTTCTTCTGAGAAACGCTTTGTGACTGAACATATATGTGACGCTGGACCACAAAACCATGTGTCATTAGGGTCAGTTTTTTTAAAAATTGGGATTTATATACCATCTGAAAGCTGAATAAATAATCTTTCCATTGATGTATGGTTTTCTTAGGTTCGAGATACAACTGTGAAAATCTGGCATATGAGGATCGAGAAAAATCTACATATTGGGAAAATCGTCTTTAAAGTTGTCCAAATGAAGTTCTTAGCAATGCATATTATTAATCCAAAATTACTTTTTAATATTTACGGTAGAAAAATTACAAAATATCTTCATGGAACATGATCTAATCTAAATATCCTAATGATTTTTGGCATAAAAGAAAAATCAATCATTTTGACCCATACAATGTAGTTTTGGCTATTTCTACAAATATGTAGACTGTGACTGGTTTTGTGCTCCAGAATCCATATTTTTTTCATGCAATCATCAGAAGCTCCATGTATTTGACATCTGTTTCTTTTTCTTCCTTTTTCTTTCGTAAAAAATAAATAACTAGTGCTTAAAGTCAGTTTTAGGTCATTTTTAATTAATTTTTTAAGTTTTTAATTCATTTTTAATGAGGGTGTCATTACTTTGATTAATGTAACGATAAAAGCTTCTCTTTTAATAATGGTTTATTATCTGATAATTGTCTTTTTCTTAGTATAAAGAACATTTTAATAATTTTTCTATTATAAAGAACCTTCACTCTTAAAAATAATCTCATTTTCACATTCAATAAAATAACCATTTGGGCTCCTTTCAGTGGCCATTTATTAAAAGAACCATTTTTTATTAATGTGAAGAACCTCTTTCCACTATAAAGAACATTGTGGATGTTAAAGGTTCTTCATGGAGACATCAATGCCAATAAATGCCAATATTTTGATTGACCAATAACACACAACTCAGTTATTGATATTTATTTATGTCCTCAAGACTATTGGTTTACACCTTACATCAAAAGCAAAGTCAAGTTTATTGTTGCATGACAATGGATACAAACATCCACAAAACCAGTCATAATGGTACATTTTTTTAAATTGAGACTTATACATCATCTAAAAGCTGAATAAATAAGCTTTCCATTGATGTAGTAAATGGTTGATGAAATAAAGGTGCTTTAAAAGGTTCTTCACAGAGATATGAACCATTTTTGTAAAAGGTTCTTTAAAGAACCATCCATTTCTCACAAAGAACCTTTTGTGAAACAGAAAGGTTCTTCAGATGTTAGTTCTTTATGGAACCATTTAGACAAAAAAGGTTCTTCTATAGCATTGTGAAGCACCTTTATTTTTCAGAGTGTAGGATAGGACAATATTTGGCCGAGATACAACTATCTGAAAAGCTTTTTTCTATTATAAAGTTCCCATCCCTTTTTCACATCCAACAAAAGAACCAATTCAGGTTCCTTTCAGTGCACAGTTCTTAAAAGAACCTTTTTAAATGAGTGTGAAGAACATCTAAAGGATCTTTTCCACTATAAACAACCTTTCCTCCAAAGGTTCTAATCAATGCTAATGAAGAACCTTAGTGCTCATCTGATGTGCTCACATAATGTTTATATCAGTATGTTCTGGGTGCAGTGTGAGTAGATATCTCTCCTACAGAGATTACATTTGTAAAGAGTGCAGCAGGAGCAGGAATCCACAAATCCCTCCTCTCATTTCCAGCGCCGCTGCGTCTCGCTCCTGAATGAAACGGCTCAGAAATCCGACATAAGCGCTGGGGTCAGTGTGAAGACAAACCCCCCCGAGGGCGAGATCCAGCAGCACGGCCAAATGAATATGAATGACGCGGGTCAACTGGCCAGTAAAATACGGCTGCAGGGGAGCAATAAGCTAGGGAAATTTTTCGCAGGATGAATAATACAGGGAAAAGCCATCTGGGGCGACGCGAGGGGAGCAAAATTGGTCCATTATGAAGCGCTAAAGCCCTGCTGAATGTTTGCGAGCTCGAGCTGCCCTCCCAATTTCAGCAGGACACAAGCGGCGGCCTCCTCCCTCGAAGTCCTGCCGATCAATTTACAGATAAATAACCTGTCTGGAGGAGAGCGTCTGTATCTCCGCACACACAGCCGAGCCTCCAGAGCTGATCGTATATCAGAACAGAAAGTTTCGGGATCATGAGACGCGCCGCGGATTTGCGCTGTCATTGGAGGATCAGGGCGAATAACGGCGCGCGCGTGGCCGTCTGGAGCGCCTCGTAAAGCGGCTGGCTGACCGGTGTGTCCCGGAGAGATAAGCCCAGCGCTGTCACGTCCCGTTGATGGCTGTATTGTTCTGCTTTCTTCGGTGGCTGCCGTTCAAGCGGCTGAATGCGAGACAATACCTGAATTATAATTCTGATGCTGACGCGCTCTGTAGAGGATCAAGCAGGCCGTGACACGAGGAGAAGGTCCTCTGACACCGAATCATTCACAGCTTTTACATTTACACGCCGCTTGACTAAAGAAACACCACGCGCTGGTGCTTTCAGCACCTCTGAATACATTTACTTGCATTCAGAGTGCAGTGGATTAAATGCTACTTTATTATAATGAGGTGTTGATATGCAAACATATGTTGATGGAAACAGTTATATTGTGTCATCTTTCATTAATAAGTCTAGTGTCAAGTGCACTCTTAAAAATACACATTCCAACAGGAGGTTTTCAATGCAATGCCATTGAAGAAGCATTTTTGGGTTCTCCAAAAAACCTTCTTAAGAGAACCATTTAATATTAATGTGAAGAACCTTTTACCACTATAAAGAACATTGTAGATGTTAAAGGTTCATCATGGAGCAATCAGTGGCAGTAAATGGCAATATTTTGATAAAACACAATTCAGTTTAAAATATTTATGTCCTCAAGACTTGGTTTACAGCTTACATCAAAAGCAAAGTCAACTTTATTGTTGCATGACAATGCAATGGATAAAAACATCACTTTCTTCAGTTGATGTATGGTTTGTTAAGATAGGATAATATGTGGCTGAGATACAGCTGTTTGAAAATCTGCAATCTGAGGGTGCAAAAAATCTAAATATTGAGAAAAACGCATTTAAAGTTGTCCAAATGTAGTTCTTAGCAATGCATATTACTAATCAAAATTTAAATTTGATATATTTACGGTAGGAAATTTACACAGTATCTTTTTGTAACATGATCTTAAAATCCTAATGATTTTTGGCATACAAGAAAAATGTATAATTTTGACCCATGTAATGTATTTTTGACTATTGTTACAAATATACCTGTGATTCTTAAGATTGGTTTTGTGCTCCAGGGACACAAATGTGTAATAAATACAGATGATCACAGGTGAAACTGACAGTTTTGTTGTGCTGGGGTCAATTTGACCAACGATCGATTTTTAAACTGATACTAGTTAAACTATTTTTTTCTAATTTCTAATTTATTCCCATGAATGTGCATGCAAAGTTTCAACACATTGATGTGTTTTGGAAAGACAAAAATGAAAAAAAAAAAAAAAAAAAACTGTCTAGATTCATCAAAAAAAAACAACTGTTTCTTCATCTAGTTGAGTTTCACAGTCACAAAAATGTGTCAAAGGTTGTTTTTGGATCTCAATTACTAGACAGTTTCAGCACTCAACAGAAGTGTGAAAAACACTCATTCAAAGACAGAGGAAGTACAAGTAGCAATACACTCAGTAAAAACCTTTTAGTGGTCAGTTCTTAAAATAACCATTATTAATGTGAAGAATCTTTTACCACTATAAAAAACATTTTGGATGTTAAAAGGATGTTATTGTTGCATGACAATTGATAAAAAACATAACTTTCCTCATTTGATGTAATGGTTTGTTAGGACAATATTTGGCCGAGAGACAACTATTTGAAAATCTGGAATCTGAGGGTGCAAAAAAAAAAAAAAAAAAATCTAAATATCAAGAAAATCGCCTTTAAAGTTGTACAAATTAAGTTCTTAGCCATGCATATTACTAATCAAAAATTACATTTTGATTGATTTACAGTGGGAAATTGACAAAATATCTTCATGCATCTTTACTTAATATCCTAATGATTTTTGGCATCAAAGAAAAATCAATAATTTTAACTATTGCTACAAATATACCCATGCTACTTAAGACTGGTTTTGTGCTCCAAGGTCATAAATATGGAAATATAAACAATAAATACAGACAATCACAATTGTTGTGCTGGGGTCAATTTGACCAACGCTCGATTTTTAAACTGCTCAAAATACTGGTTAAACTATTTCTTTCTTCTTGAAATTTGGTGGATATTTCTCATTTAGGGCTATGAATGTGCATGCAAAGTTTCAACACATTGATGTGTTTTGGAAAGACAAAAATGACAAAAATTGTCCAGATTTATCAAAAAAAAAAAAAAAAAAACTCATCTAGTTGAGTTTCACAGTCACAGAAGTGTTAAAAACAAATTTCACCATCACACGGCTTTTAGAAAAGACATTTAAAGACAGGAAGTACAAATAGCATGCAATACTTACACTTAGTACAAATAATGTAAGATGCTATTTATACTATTAATACTGTATATCAGTGTGCAAGTCAAGACAAAACAAATCTAAATCTTTATTTTGTGTTTGTGCAGCAACGATAAACTGTGTGGGTCAAATTGAACCCTAACACTATAAACATCGAAGGAACAGAATCAGGATTTTACTTTTATGCCAAAAATCATTAGGATATTAAGATCGTGTTCCATGAAGATATTTTGTAAATTTCCTACCGTAAATATACCAAAATGTACTTTTTGAGTAGTAATATGCAATGCTAAGAGCTTCATTTGGACAACTTTAAAAGCAATTTTCTCAATATTTTGATTTTTTGCACCCTCAGATTTCAGATATATTAAAATAGTTGTATCTCGGCCAAATATTGTCCAATCAACAATAACCTGTGGGTCAAATTAAACCCTAACACTATAAACAGAAGGAACAGGATCATTTAAATTCCTCTCATATTTTAGATTTTTAGTCTCTGACTTTCGTACTTTCATAATGCCAATTTTTGCCAAATTGCGTGGAAACCAATGTGGGTCAGTTTGACCCGCAACACAGAAACTGAAGCCAGTTTTTAAGCAGAATACAAACTGGTATTCCATAGTTAAAGTGTAGCAGCAGTGGGATATAATTAATTTGATCAGATTCATAAATGATAAAGCACAACAGACAGAGTTTCCCAGAGCGTTTGTGTGATCAGCGTTTGGGTTTAATAGGAGCTGCTTTTCTCTTTTCTCAGCCAATACTCCAGAAATCCATTGAAGTGCTGCTGTCTGAACTAAATATTAAAGTGGAAGCAACACTCTTATTTGATCTCAGTTTTAAATTCAGCTACATTTTCTGAATTTGCCATTCCAAATTAAGAGCAGACCCACACACAAATAATCAGCAAATACACAAATCAATAGATATTTCCAGCTCCGTTTGAGCGCACACGTATCCGTATCCGTTGTGTGTCACTACTTTGGAGGGTATTTACATAATTTCATTCCTGTACTCCCCCATAACCTGAGTGTGAGCCAGTATCCATTTGTTAAAAGCGCTGCCCACACATCACCCAGCAGAGCCGTATGCACTGGATGGGCTCGTCACCGGCCTCCCACACAGCGTTATATAAAACTAACAGCGTCTCTTCACAGGAGCATGAACGTCAGCAAGTGACTTCTCAAAGGTATCAATCAGTTTAGAGAGAAGGCTGGGACGCAGAGGCTGCCCTCGCTGAATTACAGCTTTCTCCGCCGGGCCCGCAGAGGGACAAAAGAAGGAGGTCGCGGGGTCGTCTGGAAGTGCTCTCCGCCGCGCTCGGGTCCGAACCGTGTCGTGCCGGCGGATCCGCCGAAATGGATTTGACTCTGAAAGCGTTTCCACAGATCAAGGCTGCAGTCATTAGTGCTGTTCTGATCTCAAGATCCACCTGTAAATGGAGCAAATGGAGGGAGGACAACATAAACAATGACTAAACTGCTCAAATTTCTTTTTTAGGGTTGATATGGAGCTTGAACAGCGAAA
The DNA here is from genome assembly GCF_049309525.1 of Garra rufa. NCBI lineage: Eukaryota > Metazoa > Chordata > Actinopteri > Cypriniformes > Cyprinidae > Garra > Garra rufa. Next base: position 51,662,041 of record NC_133368.1, on the reverse strand, counting down.
AACAGGCCCTGTTTATTTTCTAGCCTATGTGCCTTAATAAGTCAGCTAACAAATAAACATTGGAAATGTTCAATTCAAACAGGGATTTACTCACTGCATGCCTTCAACCTATCAAAGACAAACATATTGCTGATAATATTCACTGTAGTATGAATGAAGCTTCGTCATCCAAAACCAACAATATCATTTAATATTTAGTGATTTATAACCAACACTAGTTTCTGATAAACAAAGGATGAATGTAGATGTATATGTGCATTTTTAAAAACCATCGCATTTGGATAAAATCCATAAATATGCATACAAATGTGAATGAGTAAAGTTCCACTTCATATAACACATTACAGACAAGTACACTTCAAATCTTAAGTTTAGCAGCTGCCTTAAAGTTTTAAGTTCAATCAACTTACGTCATTTCAACTCACAAGTTGAATCAACTTATTTTAAGTTTAAATGACTTTTTTTGTTGTTTTAAGCTGATTTAACTTAAAATTTTAAGGCAGTCCTGAACTTAGGTTTTTTAAGTTGAATCTGGGGAAAACTTTTTACACTTGTAAATTTTGAGATTTTGTGTTATTTGGCTTTTCATAGCATGTTTTTTTAGACTAGTGGAAAGAAAACACTCTGTGTGACCCTGAACCACAAAACCAGTCTTATGTAGGACGGGTATATTTGTAGAAATAGCATTGTATCGATTATCGATTTTTCTTCTTTAATGCCAAAAATCATTAGGATATTAAGATCATGTTCCATTAAGATATTTTGTACATTTCTTACCCTAAATATATCCAAACTTAATTTTTTTGTGGTAATATGCATTTCTAAGAACTTCATTTGGACAACTTTAAAGGCGATTTTCTCAATATTTAGATTTTTGCCCCCTCAGATTCCAGATTTTCAAATAGTTGTATCTTGACCAAATATTGTCCTATCCTAAGAATACATCAATGGAAAGAATATCTATTCAGCTTTCAGATGATGTAAATATCAATAACCCTTAACCCTTTTTGGTCCAGGGTCACATTTAAGTGTTTCTTTTATTGCACTTTATCTATTTGCGTCTGCAGGATTCCATTCCAGGCTATATCTTTAAATACGTCAAAACAGTTTTATTCCTGTATCTATATTTTGAAGGCTTGTACATATTTCATTCAAACTGATTTATACAACATTGTATTATTAAAAGCTGTGATACTTTGTTTTTGGTCTGATTACAGTATTTTCTGATTTATGGAGTGATGAAAACAGAAATCCCCTCTGGGAAAACCTTGAATATTTCAACAAAATATTCTAAAAAACAAACAAACAAAAAAAAAAGAACTTTGAACCTGTATTCAGATTTCTGTTCTGGACTAAGCAAATTTGTACATATTTAGATATTTCAGAAAACTTGTATTACAAAACATATTTGCAACTTTTGAATGCAATCAATCAACTGGGGATTTATGGTGATATTATATATATATATTAGATTTGTTTGTCATTAGCTTTTAGCCATATACTGTACATACCTGACCTTAAATCTTAAGTAGTATGGGTATATTTGTAGCAATAGCCAAAAATACATTGTATGGGTCAAAATTATCCATTTTTCTTTTATGTCAAAAATCATTAGGATCATGTACTATGAAGATATTTTGTAAATTTCCTACTGTAAATGTATCAAAACTTAATTTTTGATTAGTAATATGCATTGCTAAGAACTTCATTTAGACAACTTTAAAGGCCATTTTCTCAATATTTAGATTTCTTCGCACCATTAGATTGAATATTTTCAAATAGTTGTATCTCAACTATCAAATCTCAAATATTATCCTATAATTACAAACCATACATCAATGGAAAGCTTATTTATTCAGCTTTCAGATGATGGTTTTGTGGTCCAGGGTCACATTTAAGTGTTTCTTTTATTGCACTTTATCCATTTGCGTCCATAGGATTCCATTCCAGGCTATATCTTTAAATACGCCAATACAGTTTTATTCCTGTATCTATATTTTGAAGGCTTGTACATATTTCATTCAAACTGATTTATACAACATTGTATTATTAAAAGCTGTGATACTTTGTTTTTGGTCTGATTACAGTATTTTCTGATTTATGGAGTGATGAAAACAGAAATCCCCTCTGGGAAAACCTTGAATATTTCAACAAAATATTCTAAAAAACAAACAAACAAAAAAAAAAGAACTTTGAACCTGTATTCAGATTTCTGTTCTGGACTAAGCAAATTTGTACATATTTAATTAGATATTTCAGAAAACTTGTATTACAAAAAATATTTGCACTTTTGAATGCAATCAATCAACTGGGGTGGTATGGTGATATTATATATATATATATATTAGATTTGTTTGTCATTAGCTTTTAGCCATATACATACCTGACCTTAAATCTTAAGTAGCATGGGTATATTTGTAGCAATAGCCAAAAATACATTGCATGGGTCAAAATTATCCATTTTTCTTTTATGTCAAAAATCATTAGGATCATGTTCTATGAAGATATTTTGTAAATTTCCTACTGTAAATTTATCAAAACTTAATTTTTGATTAGTAATATGCATTGCTAAGAACTTCATTTAGACAACTTTAAAGGCCATTTTCTCAATATTTAGATTTCTTCGCACCCTCAGATTGAATATTTTCAAACAGTTGTATCTCAACTATCAAATCTCAAATATTATCCTATAATTACAAACCATACATCAATGGAAAGCTTATTTATTCAGCTTTCAGATGATGGTTTTGTGGTCCAGGGTCACATTTAAGTGTTTCTTTTATTGCACTTTATCCATTTGCATCTATACATTTCAATTCCAGGCTATATCTTTAAATACGCCAATACAGTTTTATGCCTGTATCTATATTTTGAAGGTTTGTTTAAATTTTGCATTCCAACACATCAAAAAGTAATTCCTAATTAGTAATATGCATTGCCAAGAAGTTCATTTGGACAACTTTAAAGGCCATTTTCTCAATATTTTGATTTTTTTTTTCGCATTTTCATTTTCCTCGGCTTGCATTTTTTCAAATAGTTGTATCTCATCCAAATATTATCCTATCCTAAAAACCATACATCAATGGAAAGCTTATTTATTCAGCTTTTTATGTTTAAATCTTCTCAATTTCCAAAAAATAACCACTTATAACTGGTTTTGTGGTCTAGGGTCACATATATAAACACGAGCGCATCTCATCTGGTATTTATAGAGCTCTTATCTTTAGCACCCGCCTCTCAGGTCAACGCTGTGAAGCGATTGGCTCGCGATCGCAATTAGACCGCTGTGATTGGTCCAACCTCGCTGTCTGTCAATCAAAACGCTCCACGCCGCTCTCTTCAGCGGTCGCTCTCTCAGCCTGTGAGTCCTAATGTTTCTACATTAAATGACAGCAAACACTCCCAAAATATAACAATTACCGTCCACAATCGACACACTGTAACGGAACCGGTAAGAATATGTCTATACTTGTTGTTTTTAGTATGATGTTGAGAAATGGCCAAATGCCGCAGCAGCGGTTCATTAGCGCGTCTGCTAACGCGGTAGCTGGATTAGCTGGTTAGTTAACTCCTCAGACAGCTGGTTTAAATGCATAAGCTGACTGGACTAGTCCTGTATATAGTCAGAAAAGCTCGGACTAGTTCATTTTTGGTTTCACTGCTTCTGTAAATGAATTCTCCGAGTGTCTTTCATTGAATCGGGCGCCGGTTTCTGTGACTGGACTCCACAGATGAGGCCTGTGGTTAGAATTGATTGACATGTCACATGAACGCAGTCACTTTGAATATTTAATGATCTGAATTAGCAGACCTCTCTTTGAGATGGCATGTGGGCTTCATAGAGGTTTACCACAGCCGCTGTCAGATGTGTGTTATTACTGACTGTGTGTTAGCAGCAGAGCTAACATGCTAGCTGTTGTCATTGAGGGCTTCAGTCAGAGATGATGACAGGTGCTCACAATGCTTTATCTACAGACATAACTGTTAATATGATTTCTGTGTGGTCACAATTGTTTGTTTGTGTGTTTATATGGTCATATGTGACACAGAGTGCTGTCATATTCGATCACAGATGATTCAATCACACTGACATGAAGTTTTTCCAAGTTTCAGCCTGTTTTTCATAAATTTCATGCAGTTTATAAATTATACAGTATTGGAGAACAGTGCAGTTGTAATGTAAATAGTGCAAACCAAACCAGTGTGTAAAGCTGGATGCTTTTGGCTTGCCTTTTGACCTCCATTATGAGGTTTCCACTGAGATTTGGCAAACCATATTTGGATTTTGAAACATTTCAGATAAAAACAAGTTTACAGTTTGCATTTTTACTCTGCAAAGCCTGACATATGAAATAATAGTCCAAAAATGTTTTTTGAAATGCTGAAGGTTATTGAACGTTTAGACAAAGGCTAAATCTAATAAAAAGTTTGCATATGTGCTTTTTGTTTTGTGTTGTATTTGATGCATCAGGCTCATATAGTCTGATAGAATGAAAATATGGAGCTCAGTTTTATTCAGAGACTCAATCTGAGCAGAAATATGAATCTGGTGCAGATGCTGATATTGATATGATGAAATTTTGAGGCTTGTAATGTGAATCAAGGGTTGGGTGCCAGTAGCCAACGTTACTTTTTTTTTCCCGGTACTTTACTTTGTGAAATAACGAAAACATTATTATAGACTTATTCAGTGGAAAAATAAGTCCAAAACTCTCTATTTTAACATTTTGAACAATAGGGCTCTACCAACTTTTGCTTTTTTTTTTTTTTTAATTCTTGTGTGTATTATTTTTTCTCATAATCAAATGAAAAATAAACCCTTTTAATTTTTGGCAAACAAACAGAGGTTTACTGTTAAAATCAATAAATAATAATAATTTAACATTTAAATAATAATTGTAGTATTTTTTCTACAATTAAGTGGTTAATCTTGTTATATTTATTTTTATCATATATATTGTTTCATGTCAATTATTTAAATAGGAATATATAAACAACTACATTATACTGTACAAAAGTAATACAAGACTAATGTTCTGTTACATGTTACTTTTATTTTGACAGGTTGCCTTGAAGTTTCTGTGTGTGTACAGCATGTTATGATGCTAGTTTTCTCAAATGAAACGGTAAAAGTGACACTCACAGCAGCTTTGGATATTGAGTTTATCTGTTCATGCGAGATGCAAATGCCCAAAATTAGCGGGAGCGTCACGTGTGCTTCAGTATATGCGTGTAGTAAAAGCGCGTCTCCACCATTCATACATACAGAGGCAAACGGAGCATGCAGGATTCATATTGAAACGGTCTTTTTGCATTTCAGTTTTCACAGACACTAGTCCATATCGCGATTTGAATGAAGTAACAGACCAACTTTTGATTTATTAATCCAAAAATCGACGAATTTACGTGGCATTTCGCGCTATAGTAGATTCGGTTTTTATGAATGGAGTCCGCGATCCCGTCTGCGTTTTCGCAGATGAGACATTGTAAACACGCGATCATGTAAAGACAGAAATGACATGCCTTCGTGTAAATAAGATGAATAACACAAGGCAATTTAGTTTGTTTAATAAAAGAACAATGTATAGCCCTGTTCTATAGGAAAGATAACCTTAATGACTTCTATTGTGATCTGACGCTATATCAAAAATAAAATGAACTTGACATTCAAGGGGGGCGGGGGGTGCCGCTGGGGGGGCGGGGCGCCCCCCTAAGATAATGGTAGGGGAAACACTGGAGTCTGCCGCTGTCAAGTGCACTCAATAGTGATGTAGTAGTGTATGTGGCTTGATCAGAACGCTGTCTTACAGTGTGTGATGCACGGGTGTCAAACTCAGTTCCTGGAGGACCACAGTCTTGCAGAGTTTAGATTTAACTCTTAAGTAGGGCCAGCTAACCAACTCCTTAAGCCTTATTTAAAAGCTACATGGTCTGTGTGTTGGAGTAGGGTTGCAACTAAACTCTACTAGGCTGTGGTCCTCCAGTAACTGAGTTTGACACCCCTGGTCTAATGCATCGGGGCAAAACCTGCTCTCAAACACAAGCCGTTTAACACTCATAATGCATTTAGAATCTGCATACTGATGTGGAATTTACTTGAATTTGAACTTGAACTTATTTGTGACACTGGACCACGAAACCAGTGATAAAAGTCATTGCATGCTATGTCTGAAATTTTCATTTGTATTTTTTCAGGTTTTTTGGTATTCGTCATCCTTTCCTATCAAAATGCTTGCTGTGGATGTGAAAACGCAGAAAATTTAACCTGATCTGATTTTTTTTTATGATGGACAAATTCTAGAGGCAGTGTGTAAACATGATTGATACAACGTGAGGTTGTATTTATTTTTTACCCTGCAAAACTTTTGGACTCGGTGTGCAATGACCTGAGATTTATCATCTGAAAGCTGAATAAATAATCTTTCCATTGACGTATGGTTTGTTAGGACAATATTTGGCTGAGATACAACTATTTGAAAATCTGCAATCTGAGGGTGCAAAAAAAAAAATCAAAATATTGAGAAAATCACCTTTAAAGTTGTCCAATTGAACTTCTTAGCAATGCATATTACTAATCAAAAATTAAGTTTTGATATATTTACGGTAGGAAATTTACAAAATATCTTCATGGAACATGATCTTAAAATGATCATTTTGACCCATACAATGTATTTTTGGCTATTGCCACTAATGGTACTTAAGACTGGTTTTAAAACATAACTTAATGTTTTTCAGCTAATTGTATAAGGCACTTCTCATTAATGAGTGAATGTGGAAAAAAAGGTAAATCTTTGACATTTTAAATTACACATGGACCACACACACACACACACTCACACACTCACACTCACACACACACACACACACACACACACACACACACACACACACACACACACACACACACACACACACACTCACACACACTCACACTCACACACACACACACACACACACACACACACACACACACACACACACACACACAAATCAATGCAAATATTCTTTTTTAATATTGATGTGAAATTTTGAATATATCATTGAACTCTATGAAATGAATATAAACTAGAGATGACCAAAATGCACCAAAATGAATATTCTTGGCTGAAGCGGAACAAAATTTTTCGTGTTTTTTCCCTCGTGTATTTTGCCTTTTGTTTTTTTCACCATTGCATAAATTAAATAGCCAAAATGTGCTTTTAACATTTTTGTCATCTAACAGTATTTAATACTGTAATACCTGGACCTGAACGTGAAATTTTTTTCTCTTTTTAATAGTTATATCTCTTAAATCTCTTAAAAACCACACACACACAAAACGTTTTGAGGGTCTGCAAAGGTTTGTTCTTTTACTAAAAACTATGCAGTTTTTTTTTTGTTTGTTTTTTTTTTAAAGAAATGTTAATATCTCTTCCGGGTCAAAACTGATCTGAATGTGTCACGAGGGTGTAAGAAGTGATGATGGCAGCTGATGTGTGTTATTTGTCTGTCATTTAGGTTGAAATCATGTGTTTAGCAGTTGTTGAGGCAGAGAGAGGAAAGTGAGTTTTCTGTCTAGATGTGTGTGTTTGTGTATCTGTGTGAGAGATGTCTTCCAGCATTATAAGTGCTCTTATCAGCAGTATTGTTCATGGTGTTCCTCTATGGCCTGTATCTGTCAGCGGCTGATATTAATAGAGCACTAGTGATGTATGAGCTCTGCTGAACACATGTACTGCAGCGCAGGACGGACGCACCTGAGATCCACTGTCCTTCATCACACACCTCAGAGCCATTTAATCAGCCCTTAGTGTTCAAGCTGTAAGTCAGCCTCAAAACAAGCAGCAAACGCTCTAATTCCAAGCCATGTATTTGTCCAGAAACATTCAAATCAGTTGTGTTAAAACGCCATTAATTCCAAAACCATTAAAAGCAATTATTGTATCAATTAGCTGAGCTGATAGAGGAGTAGTTCAGTAGTATTGATGTTGTGTTTGTGCAGCATGGGGACGTTGTTTTCTTGTTTGCGTGGTAATGAAATGCGTTCCTGCTGCAGGTAATGCTCAGGAGGAGTGTGGGAATGAGATTACGTTTGATTGTACGATTGCAGAAGGAAATGTGGCCCCATTATGCTCAAGATGAACACTTGTGTTTTTTAAACCTGGTGTTGGTGGTTTAAACAGCAACAAGTGCTGTATTTTCTATAAAATAAGCTGTTTTATATGATCTGAAACCACTTTTACAATGCAATTAAAGGATTACTCCACTTCCAGAATGAACATTTCCTGTCATCCAAGATGTTCATGTCTTTCTTTCTTCAGTCGCAAAGAAATTACATTTTTGGATTTTTCTCCATATAGTGGACTTAAATGGTGCTCAACAGATTAAAGATTAAAAATGCAGTTTAAATGCAGTGTCAAAGAGCTCTAACCGATCCCAGCTGACGAATAAGGGTCTTGTCTAGCGAAACAATGTTATTTTCTTAAAAAAATTAAACATGTATACACTCTCGTTTAACCTCAATCGCTTGTCTTGTCTAGCTCTTCAATGGTGTAAAGATGTAATCACGATATCTAATGAATGTTAATGTGAGTGTGAGTGATTGTGTATGTTTAATCTGTGCTTTTGTTTCACTTTATTATGGTGGCAATGGTTTTAATGTTAATATTTGAGTATTTGAGCTCTTTATTGCATGTAATTAGGGTTGCAAAAATGTGAAAATTTCCAGTAGATTTTGGAAACATTCCAGAAATTTTAGAACATTTCCAGGCAGAGTTGGGGGAAGTTACTTTTAAAAGTAACGCATTACAATATTGAGTTACTCCCTAAAAAAGTAACTAATTCCGTTACTTAGTTACTTTTTATGGAAAGTAATGCGTTACGTTACATTTACGTTACTTTTTAAATCTGGGCAGGGTTTTCTTGTTTGTTTTTAATATAAAAACTTCTATTTTTGTCAAATTTAAAAGCCTTTTCACAGCAAAAGCCTCAGGTTTAGAGAAAAGTAATTGACGTCTGTACAGTAGACCGCAGAAGAAACGATGTCAACTCTTCAGCAATAAAAAAGGAAAACAAATGTTAGATTATCTTGAGTAATTTGTGTTTATTAGTCTGGATGAATTGGATCATTGAAGGGCGGCAGCAAAGACATCGGTTAATAAAACGGGATTAAATACATAAAGGATATTTGTATTATTTAACATTTAATTATTGCAGGTTTGCTTGAATTTCAATGTTTTTATTCAATTTGAAGAACACTGAATCTGTTTTTTAGTGAGTGAGATGAATTAATGCATGTTCACATTTATTCTAGAATAGGGCTGTGCGATATGGACAAAAGAAACCTATCACGATTTTCTTGAACAGTATTGCGATTTCGATTTTAATCACGATTTTGACACAGACATGTTTTACAGTGTGAATCTAAAACATTTTTTTTTTAAAGGAAAACAATTAGATCTTTATCAAAGACCTGTAACATGTCTCTAAAACAGAAGGCGGAAAAAAAAATCACCTAGCAGGTGAAAAAAAAGTTAGGAGCACCAAAAAAATTGTAGGCGCACCCAATTTCTTTTTAGTAATGCACTGATCTTGATTCTTCATGGCTGATTCTGACTGCAGATGTTTTACAAGCACATGATCAAAGTAGGCTACTCTTTCAACATTCAAAGTGCAAATAGAGACCGAATTTTTCAAGCATGATACAGAGCTATAGACAACTGCACAATATATATTTTTATAGCCCACATACTAATAACTGCCTAGATATTTTATGTAGCCTGATTTGCGCGCATTGAGGAGTCGCTCTCTAAACGCGGGATATTAAAATTGCTTTTGAATGCGCGTCCGCGTTTTACTTTTGGTTTCGTTGTAACGATCGTGCGAGACTCTTAAAGGCGCTGAGCGTGCATTCTACAATAAAAGAGATTATTATAACAAAACCATTTGAAATATGAGAAGACACAAACAGGATTTCGAAAAGCATGTCCCCAGTGAAAATTACACCCCTGTGTGAGTGGAACTCTGCTGCTGAGTTATCATCTGATGTGGATGAATGCCGCGTTGTACAGTAACGTATATGGACACGGAGGCGCCAGAATTGTATCTGACAGAATGTACGCTATAGCACGAAATATATTATATTTCTTCAAAAGCGGTTTGTGGAGACCTTTTTTTTTTTTCACAATAGAAAAAGAGAATGGCGAACCTGTCACTGTGTCAGCTCCCAGCAGTCTGTGCAGTAGTTAGGCTACCGAAAGTTTGGTAAAGGAATGAAACCAAGTCGGAGCACAACAGTTTCTCGCACTCGCACCAATGCTCCCAAATATAATTTCAGGTCACGCAGATTAAATTTTGGGAGCATATGCGACCAAAACGTTCACAATTTCGAGCCCTGCCTAGTAAAGGTAGAACAAAATGTCTTTAGAACAGACCTATGGCAAAACGTAAGTATGTGTGTGCGTATGCGAGTGCGTGTGTTTGAAAAAACAACAACCCAGACCACAGTGTCCCACATAAGAACAGTTAGAACACTGGCAGAGTCTAGCTGCTTTCTGCTAAGAAAACCAGCATGACCATTTCTGGTTTCAAGCATGAACGTTGGCATGTTCTTGCTCTCTGTTTAGGCGCGCTGTGTTGTGATTGGTTCAAATAGCATGCTGCGGGAAAAGTATCAGTCGAGTGCGTGCAAAAAATCGTGCTGTAAGGCGATTTAGAAATCGTGCATGTTCACATCGCGATTTCGATTAATCGCACAGCCCTATTCTAGAACTAAAGTAACATCTCACAATTTCTCTCAACATGGGGACAGGAGAGCTTTTAATCAATAAATCGGGGTAAAAAGTAACTGGCGTTACTTATTTGAAAAAGAAACTCAGATATTGTCAATTTAAAAAATAATGCGTTACTAGTTACTTGGAAAAAGTAATATTATGTAACTTGCGTTACCCCAACACTGTTTCAAGGATTTTTTGGAATGTTCCGGAGATTTTTAAAAAGTTTCCAGAAATTTCCTGGAAATTTTCCACCCTTTTGCAACCCTACATATATAACACATAGCATAAAATCTACATAGGTTTCTTCCTCAGTTTGCACACTGTTTGGAAGATCTATGATCTAGTAGGCGTCTTCAGTAAGCACTGGTTTTATCTTGGTCTGAGGTATATCAGATGTGATCTGTGGACAGAAGCAGTGTTGCTTTAAAGCACGTTTAGCATGTTATTCAATCGACTGAAGTGTACGCCGGCTTTGAACTCGTCCGCTCCTGATTTAGAGCCTCGTCTTTCTTTCATCGGCGTTGCGTTAAGAGCAGTTGTGCGGTAATGGCCTGACCCGAATCGAGCAGAGGTCCGTGAACGGCAACTCGCGGCTTTCTGGCAAAGCGTAATAGACGCAGTCGCCATTAGAGCCGTCATTTGGCGACATCTCTCTCGACTGTATCATCGTGCGCCCATCCCGCCGGCGTTACACTTAAAAGCCCTCCGCGCTCGCTCTTACAACCTCTTAGCATTTATCCTCACTCTTCGAGCCCCTCTCTCCTGGCCTTTCGCTATGGAAATGTTCCTGACAGAATTTCCGTGATTCGCATCCGTGCTTTTTCTGCACCTTTTCCTCCGTCCTCCATTAGAGACATTCATTTCCCGTGTCTATATGAAGCGTCTGACACCAAGCATTTGTAGAGCTCTTCCTCTGACGCGGCGGGTGGCCGTATCCATCCCCCTCTGAGTGCGGGTTTAACGCCATTAGCGGCTCAACCATCAGTCTTTCTTGTCTTTGAATGCTCCAGGTATCTAGAGCCATCCATCAATGCGGCGGGTCACCGAGTCAATTAAGTTTCCACAACATTACAGTTTCGCTTCTGCGCTTTGCAGAGAACAGAGTGTTGCGCGGTTCGCCGGCTCACTTCTCCAACAAAGTTGGAAGTCTGTGATATTCTTCCTGGTGTTTTCAGATTCGTGAAATTAAAGCGAGAGTGTTTGGCGTTCCCACAAGTCCCGGTTCTCTCCGGCGAGTCGTGTGATTCTCCAGGTCCCGTCAGATCCAGGTAGAGGTCGACGTGTAGTGCACACTGACCTAATTAGAGAAGGCGGATTGTCCCGCGGTGCCCTTCGTGTGTTGGTGTGATTGTGATTGGACTGCGGTTGCACTGAAATGATTCTATTGCTTTAATTGCTGCAGGCGTCTCTCCAGTCATTGAACTGACATTTCTTTCTCTTTAGTGTGGTTTTCTGCAGGTGAATGAGAGCTGCTGGTTTGGTGATGTATGTTAAACACAGCTTTGAAAACCATTGAGTTTTTCTAGCAAAGGTAAAGCGATTTAAAGCGATTTAATGATTCTTAGATAGAAACGGTAGCCTATCATCATTTATGGCTGTCAACGTCCACTCTGTGGGATGCCCAAGTTTACGTCACCATTTTACAAATGAATCCTAATCTAATCATGACAAACTATATATCATTGAAGAAGGTCTAAGGCTCCTAAATAGATATTTGACATTTTTTTTTGTGTTACAAATTATGTAGGAAAATAATTTATGACAAGAGTTTCATAGATTAATTTATGCACCTCAAAAATCTCCTTCATAACCGGAGTTCTGACCTTTCGCACAAACAGACTTTCTTGTTGCCTTTTTCCCTATTACACATTAGAAATAATAAGAAATGATATATCAGATGAAAACTTAAAATGTCAAAATTCATCCTTTGGAATGCCATTTTAAAATCAGACATTGAATTAACATACATCAAAATCATATTACTAAATGTTCTTGTCCATGAATGATAAAGATTTAAGCTTCAATTCTTCATTTTCACGTCTCTGTTCAAAAATGGCAGTAACAGTTGAGGGGTTAATGGATCGTCATGCTCATATATGGCTCCATTGCTCTGCTGGTCCATAAATCTGGCACAATCAAAGTACTACTCTTTCAATATTCAAAGTGCTAATAGAGACCGAATTTTCCAAACATGATACAGAGCTAACTACACAACTACACAACTTCTAGCCCACATACTAATAACAGTCTAGATATTTTATGTAGCTTAATTTGTGCGCATTGAGGAGTCGCTCTCTAAACGCGGGTATGAAAATTGCTTTTGAAAGCGCGTGTGGGTTTTACTTTTGGTTTAGTTTTAACGACCGCGCGAAACTCTCGGCCGTGCTGAGCGTGCATTCTACAATACAAGAGATTACTGTAACACAACCATTTGAAAGTGGGTGGACACAAACGGGATTTTGAAAAGTGTCCCCAGTGGAAATTACACCGCTGCGTGAGTGGATCTCTGCCGCTGAGTTATCATTTGATGTGAATGAATGCCGCTTGTAAATATTGCAAATATTGCAGCATTTTTGTCTTGCTTTCCAAAGAAAATAAATAAATTACAAAACAACAATTTAGGAATATTTACTTAACACTGAACATTTTTTAACATTCTAGTAGACATTATAGCCTACCAACAAACCACAATTTAACTTAAAATCAATAATAAGCTAGTAAAATACTATTCTTTGGCCATTTTTAGGACCTCCTTCTTGAATCAGATGTGTTTTTAATGTACAAATAAATGCAGCCTTGCTGAGCAAAGGACACTGTTAGAATACATGTATTAATAGAGCTGTTGGGATGATTGTTAGCATTATTTTTGTCTTAGTCAATTTTATTTGACAGAATAACAGTAAAATGACAGTACTAGCATTTCTGAATGTTGACTTTTATTTTGCTGTAATCCCACAAGAAGACCTCAGTACTACTTTTAGGTCTAAATGTTAAAAATTTCCAGTAAATTTCGGAAACATTACTGTAATTTTGGAAAAATTCCAGGATTTTTTGGAATATTCCAGGGATTTTTGGAAAGTTTTGGGAAATTTACTGGAGTTTTCCACCCTTTTGCAACCCTACATAGCATGAAGTCTACATAGGTTTCTTCTTTGGTTTGCACACTGTTTGGAAGACAGCGCTGTTTTCTTGAACTAAATTAAACAGTTTTTTTTTTTTTTTCAAATTTTTTTTTTTTACCATTGCATAAATTAAATAGCCAATATTTGCTTTTTACAGTGTTGTCTTGCTTTTCAAAGAAAAAAATCAATTACAAAACAACATTCTAGTAGACATTATAGCCTACCAACAAACCACAATTTAACTTAAAATCAATAGTAAGCTAGTAAAATAATATTCTTTGGCCATTTTAGGGCCCTCTTCATGAATCAGATGTGTTTTTAATGTACAAATAAATGAAGCCTTGCTGAGCAAAGGAGAATGTTAGAATAAATGTGTTTGTAATGATTGTCATTATTATTTTAGTCTTACTTTTATATTTTATTTGACAGAACAACAGTGAAATGACGATACTAACATTTCTGAATGTTGTCTTTTATTTAGTGGTAAACCCGCAAGAAGAGCTCAGTCCTGGTTTTTGCTGGCAGCAGCAGATTTGTGAATGATTGTCATCTTTGGTCTTTGAACCCTGGCTAAGGAGCTGCTGTCAGAATAAACACAATTGGTGTCTGGTGTATTAGACAACAGAACGTTCTGGAGTTGATTGACTAATGGATGATTTCAGTCATCATACAGTAACCTTTCTCTCCTCATGAAGACATGCGATGCGCTTCTAAACAGTCTCTCGCTGTCGCTGCTGGGAATGATTTCTGAGTCTTTCTCGGACAGTTTTAAATGCTTCCACACTGACCACATGTTTGATCATTAGTGCTCGCCTCTATTTGATCATTGATCATTGTTTGCTATCATTTATTCAGCCTCTGCTGCTTCAGTGATGAACATAAAACACCATCAGCTTTGAAAACCATTGAGTTTTACTAACAGAGGTCAGTCATGTTGAGAATATTTTTGTTTGATGTAAGTGCTTCAGAAATGCTGAAGTTGGTTGCTTGTGCTTTTAAGACCCTTAGGAAGTGATTAGTTCCTGCAGCGGCCCATCTGAGATGGAATGACCCATGCTGTTTAATTTCTAGACAGCGGCACACTAACAAGTGCGTCTGGGATTCATAATGTGAGTTTTTAACTCGATTAAAAGGTCCAGACTAGTACTTGGTGGAATGATGCTAGATTGGATTGATGTCGTTTATCGTCAAGTCAGCTTTATTTCTACAATACAGATTGTGTCAAAGCAGCTTCACAGAAATAAACTTGAAAATAACAGAATCAGTTATGGAAACTCAGCTCTAAAAGACTATATATATATAGAGAGAGAGAGAGAGAGAGAGCTAATTTAATTGTGATCATGATTTCTGCTGCTCTTGATTTATTAAGCATAACTGTTATATTTGCCTGCTGGTTATTTATCCTGAAAATGTTCCATTTTAATTTGGCATTTGGTTTTTAGACTGCGTTAGATGTGTTTGTGTGAAGCAGTGTGTGAAAATAAAGCGCTGGACGAGTCCCAAACAAGTCAAGACGAGGGAGAACTTATGAAGAGCTGACTGCATTATTATATAATAGAATCAAACTATATCATCCACTTTCATCAGCTTTTCATTTGCAGTCTGCCGCTCAAAAGTTTGGGATCAATAAGACTTGTAATGTTTTTTAAAGAAGTCTCTTCTGCTCATCAAGACTGCATTTATTTGTTCAAAAATGCTGAAAAAAACCTAATAATATTGCTAAATGTTATTACAATATAAAATATAGGTTATTTTTTTTAATATACATTACAATCATTGTTTTCCTGCGATGCAAAGCTGAATTTTCATCAGCCATGCTCTGGTCTTAAGTGTCACATGATCCTTCAGAAATCATTCTAATATGCTGATTTATTATTAGAATTATCAATGTTGGCAACCGTTGCTGCCAAATATTTTTTTGGAACCTGTGACACTTTTTTCAGGAGTTAAAAAGAACAGCGTTTATTCAAAATATAAATCTTTTCTAACAATATAAGTCTTTGCTATCACTTTTTATCGATTTAACACATCCTTGCTGAATAAAAAGTATTAACTTCCTTCAAAAAAAAAATAAAAAGAAAGAATAAAAATCTACAGACCCCAACTTTTGAACAGTAGTGTATATTGTTAGAAAAGATTTCTATTTTAAATAAATGCTGTTCTTTCTAACATTTTATTCGTCAAAGAATCCTGGAAAAGGTATCGGAGGTTCCAAAACAATATTAAGCAACACAACTGTTTCCAACATTGATTATAAATCAGCATTTTAGAATGATTTCTGAAGGATCATGTGACACTGAATACAAGAGTAATCATGCTTTGATCACAGAAATAAAATATATAGATTTTTTTAAATGTATATAAAAATAAAAGAACATTTTTTTACATCATCATAATATTTCTCAAAATGTTCTGTATTTTCAAATAAACGCAGCCTTGATGAGCATTAGAAACTTATTTCAAATACATAAAATACAAAACGTCCTGATCCCAATCTTTTGACCTGCACTGTATATCCATCAAGTTCCAAATGAATAAAAGAGGAAATAATCAAATTCACTCATTGCATTACAATTTTACATAACCTCATTATATTTAAACTTTTCATTTTTACAAGAAAAACTAATTATATCATGTTATACAATCAGTGGTTGAAGCATCTATATAAAATCGTCTTGTGTGCCATTTCTGTGCTGGTTTTGAGTTTCTGTAGGTTCAGTGTAATGGAGGTAAATGTGAAGAGAGCTGCACTCAGGGAGCGAGTGTTGAACCTCATGAATGATTGTGTGTAGGGCTGGGCGATAATTCGATAATGATATAGCATATATATCACGATATAGTTTTTTTTTTCGATAAAACGATAATGACAGTTCGATAAGCGTTCGATAATGTTTACTCACTATGTGTAACGCTGCGCAGGCATTTTGCAGCCCGCACTTCTGGATGCCACACGCAGTATTTAGTTTACAGCCACAGGGCTCTAGAGTGCGAACATTTCACTTGCATTTGCGACTAAAAATTAGTACGTGCGACTGTAAAAAAAAATTTAAAAAAAATTTGATTTTGTTCCATTTCGTCGTCAAAAGTAGTCTGAAACAAGTCACAACTGCGCGCATCTCCATTCAAACACAGCGGTGTTTCGTTTATGAATGAATGAGCGTTTCAAGCGAACCTAGTGAAATGATTCAGTTTCCCATTCATAAAGAGAGTCACTTGCTTTATTCCCGAATGAACCATCCGTTCGAACGAATCAAAAGAATGAAATGATTCAGTAATTAAATCAGTGTCTTACTGCCACCTGCTGGCAGATCTGTTCAGTTAGATAAATCTTTGAATATTTCTGTATTCAAACGTTTTTATTTAAAACATTAATCTCATGAATTTATGATTTTGATTGCTCTCATGTCGCCTCTGAGCCTCATTAAACATACGAAAAGGTAAAAAACTAAATAGGAAGGCAAATTTTTTTATCAGAGTTTTAATTATTGCTTACAAGTGCTCCTAGCAAGAAAAGTAAGTGTAGAGCCCTGAGCCATTATTTTTTTAAATTTATATTTATATTTTTATATTTATACAAAATGTGTTAAATCAGCTGCACAAAGGGATTGGAATGCTGAAAAGATTTGTCTGTTCTTATTTTTGTTGAATGATAAATATCATTAAAAATCACTCTGCATTTACAGTCAGAACTATGAACCAAGTGTTGTATCATATTACACTTCTTATTTTTTTTTTATAAAAATGTTTTATATATTCTATTAATATGAATAATATTGTATTCTATTGATGTTGATTTTACTAGTAATATTCTAATCTGTATTCTACCTCAATTGATCATTGTTTGGAAAGTATTTGTCATGTTCTGACAATAAGCCATAAATAATAATTAACTGTCTGTTTTTTCTTTCATTCAGGAGTAAAAACCTGCCTTTAAAATTGATAGATATAAAGATTAGACATTTATCGTGATAATTATCGATATCGACTGATATGAGAAAAATCATGGTGCCATATCGCCCTAATTGTGTGGATGTTGTCCTGGCGTGAGGTTAGTTTGACACATTGCAGGTGTGACGGGCAGCACTGGTTGGTCATTTGTGTTAGGCGAACAGGTGATTGTCATACTGTTAGTTTGTCAGCAGTGTTAGGCCTGCTGTAGCTTCACTCCATAAGAAAAGTGTCATTGATTTTCTCCAGCAGCCAAAAGTTGATTTTAAGCATGAGCAGTGCAGCTGTTGATGTGTCCTGTCATCAGAGGCGTGTAATTGCATCTCGTCACTGATGTTCTGCGTTTTCATGTGTTATTTGAGCTGGATCTCTCTAGATCTTCCTCAGTGGCACTGATATAATAGATACTGAAACGCATGTTAAACTGGAACGCCCTTCATTCACAAACTTCTGCACATCTGTTAGATAAATAATTCAGCTCATTTCATCATCCAGGTGCTAGTAAGACAATTTTTAGCTCAGTTTAAAGGGTTAGTTCACAAAAATGATCACTCCAAACCTATAAGACTTTCGTTCATCTTTAAAACATGGTTCTTAAAATTACATTGCTAATGCCTACAAGCTAGAAACGGTGCTTTACCACGACTCGTTGTGTCTCATTATTTAAATAAATATGTTCACGGATTTGGTAGTTATGAGAAGTTATGAGAGGAAAAACAAGACTTACGGTGCACAGTTCAGGTTTTCGTGGAGCTGCATCTCTGACGGCTTCGGACGAACCACAGTCTGACGGCGGAGCCGATGAAGGTGCTGTGTGAACCGAAGGAACTGCACCGGCTCTGAGCCTCACTTGGTTCTTGCTTCGGCATCCCACGTTGAACTGTATCGTATCGCCGGGATAATAATCCTCGTTGTAAAGTGAACGCGTTTTTCGAAGCAGATGCATTAGGCTCGTCTCTTCGCCCGCACAAACGCACCCAGATACGGAAGATAGCACCGTTCTTTGTATTGTAAGTAAACCCGTGGACACGATGTCCTGACAGGCTGGAGTTTGTGCAGCCTCCATAAACACAATAATTTACCACGACGATGATCAATTGAAATTAAAAATAACTACCGAAAACACACTAACTCACCACTGCTCCTACTGAATAGCAACAGAGCTTGGCGAACGACTCCCTCTCGTGACGTCAGATGACGCGGTGTGGGGAAAAAGCTGCTTTTGAGAGCGGTCAAGGAAATCGTCACTTTGTCTTCTAAATTTGTGCCCTTACATCTTGTAAAATATTTTAAAATCCTGCATCTTTGGTCTGTTCTTTCCAATGTTGTATGTATGTCTCCTTTTCTTCATTTATAATTTCTTTTATTCTTCCATGTTCCTCAAGTTTTGTGATATTGAGTGCTTTGTTAGTCAGGTTGGACACCATTACACAAAGATGACTCTTTTGCTTTAAAATGAAGAGAATCTTCAGAACTAGAGTTTAAGTGGATCCAAAACTTTAAAACCCTTTTTTTAATGATTAGATTTAGGGGAAGACGGCCTAGCTCAGCTCTGCAGGCGTTATTAGGCGTGTTTCTGTGGACATGAAGGATACTTCTGCAGAACTCCACATGCAGAACTTCTAAAGGGTGTTTGTGCCAATCTTTATGGCTGTAGTTACTCGCTGGGCTCCAGATCTCGCTTCCATACAGGGCAATAGGCAGTATGACACTATCGAAAATCTTTGTCCAAATTCTGATGGGGATGTTTATTTTGAATAATTTTGTTCGTATGGCATGCAGTGCCCTGCGGGCTTTTACAAGTAATGTTTTTATTGCCACATTGAAATTTCCTGCGGGAGTTAAGACTAGATCAAGATAGCTGTATTGTAAAACATGTTGTAGTGTGGTGTTGTTTAAAGTAAATATATGTTTATGTTCTAGTAGGGCTGCACGATTAATCGCACGATGTTGTGAGGCGCATTTAGTCAATGAAGCCTTTGATTGAAACTACTTTGATTAGTAGTAAATCTCCATCACGTGCGTTCAGCTGGAGCGGCAATTAATACACAGAGGCGTAAATCACTGACAAGCTACGCCAAATCGCATTCGATTTTGAGCGCGATTTGGCGTAGCTTGTCATTGATTTACGCCTCTGAACGCTGCTGAATGCACGTGATGGAGATATACTACTAATCAAAGTACCGGCTTCATTGACTAAACGCGCCTCACAACATCATACGATTAATCGCAGCCCTATGTTCTAGATTTCTGTTTTTTTTTCTGAAATATCATAATCTTAGTTTTTTGGATGTTGACTTCTAAGATCCAGTCATGGCAGAATTTAGTTAAAATGTCAAGGTTGTTCTGGAGACCTTCAGGTGTTTTAGATAAAATTAGCAAGTCATCTGCATATAGTAAATATTTGACTTCTGTGTCAAATAATTGTAGTCCAGGGCTGTTTGATTGGTCCAGTAGATCTGCCAGTTCATTGATATAGATGTTAAATAAAGTCGGGCTGAGGCAGCAGCCCCGTCTCACTCCTCGCTGTTGAGAAAAATAATAATCAGTCCTTTGCTGTCCAATTTTTACTGCACATTTATTTTGGTTATACATGTTTTTAATTAAGTCATATACTTTACCCCCTATGCCACTTTGAATGATTTTATAAAACAATCCATTATGCCAGATGGAGTCAAAAAGCCTTCTTAAAATCTACGAAGCATGCATATACTTTCCCATCTTTCTTTTGGTGTACATGTTCATTTATTAATGTGTGTAGTGTGTGAATATGGTCAGTGGTTCGATGTTTAGGAAGGAAGCCAATTTGAGATTCTCTGATGACATTGTGCTGCATTAAGAAAGATGAGATTCGAGAGTTGATTATAGAGCAAAATACTTTTCCCAGATTACTGGTTACACACATCCCTCTGTAGTTCTCAGGATCTGTTTTGTCTCCACTTTTAAAGATGGGAGAGTCCTGTATTCCAGACCTCAGGGAAAACGCCTGAATTTTTTCCCCTCACAGTTGGTGCAGAAGATGCAAAAAGTGTTTAATAAACCCCTAAATTAATGTTTTATGATGCCTTTTTAGGACCGTTGAAGTTTTGGTTGCATGAACGTCCAATGTAGGAATAGAAACGTCACAGGTTTTATTTAAAACATCTTCATTGAACTAAAGTCTAATGGGTTTGGGTAAGTAAACAAACCCTTCAAATCCATTCCACACACTTTTTTTCCTCGCAGTTGGAGCAGAAGATGCAAAAATCCCCTAAATTGAATTTGTTTATCATATAAAGCGATTGATTTGGATTAAACCGCTTGATTCATATGGATTTGTTTCAGGATGCTTGTCAAAGTCCTGGTTGCATAGACTTCCAATGTAGGGACAGAAACCTCTCATTATATCTTCATTGAACTAAAGTCTAATGGGTTTGGGTGACTAAATGATGATATATTTGGCTGAACAAACTCTTCAAATCCATCCCACACAGTTTTTTCCCTTGCAGTTGGTGCAGAAGATGCAAAAAATGTAAAAAAAACAAATTTGTTAATATTGTTTATTGCATATAAAACCCTGACGTGGGTTAAACCGCTTGATTCATACGGATTCGTTTTCGGATAAGTTTTGGATGGATGGATTTTCAATGGAGTGTCAGAAGCCTCTTAGATTTTTTTTTTAGTCTTTGACTTTGGGTGAGTAAATAAACCCTTAAACAAACCCCTTAAGTTAAATCTGTTCATCATATAAAGTGATAAACTTATGGATTTGCTTCATGACACCTTTTTAGATCAAGTTTTGGATGGATGGAGTTTCAATGGAGGGACAGAAACCTCACAGGCTTCATTCAAAACATCTTCATTGAACCAAAGTCTTTGTTTTGGCTGAACAAACCCTTTAAATCCATTCCACACGCAGTTGTGGCAGGAGATGCGAAAGAAGTCTGTAGATTGAGTCACGAGACAGCGGCACGTTCAACAGGTCCCGTATACGTACGTTTGGTCTTGAGCGGCGTGACGAGTCGGCCACATCAAAGAGAGCAGAATTATCCCGGATGGAGCGGCGGTGGAACATTTCCTGGGCTGTAATTGCCGTGTGACCCGAGGACAGACGCGGGAAGGATCGGTGTGGCAGTAAGTGCGCATTAAGCGTCAGTTCGGCAGCCGTTTCCCGTCCTCACCTGTCCCGCGCTACACAAGCAGCGTGTCACGGTGAAGAGGAACACTGTCGCTGCTCGCTGACACATCCTAAACCAGAGCGGCATCTTTCCCCCGCTCTAATGAGGATGGAACAGTGTCCGCGCGCCGCTGTCACGTACCGATGAAGGCTCCTCTCCCGCTCGGCCTCCGGGGACCTCATTAGGCTTTTTTTCCAGCGTCTCCGTGCAGGAATCACATCGTCCTTAGGGAGAAATGTAAATAAACGCGTTTGTCACTTAGCTCCCTCCCATTTTGCTTTTTCCAGGAAGAAAAATTGCATCGCGAGGCTTAATTAGTAAGCGCTGCCATTACGCGTTCTTTATTATGTAAATGAAGCGGCCGAGCGTTCGGAACCGGCGTCTCGCAAGCTTTGTGCCAGGTGTTTTCTGGCTGAATGCTGCCGGTGCTTTTTTCAAAAGAAAAAGACAACTGTACTGTGAAAACGTGGGACGAGCTATAATTATTTGACAGATGATTTTTTTTTTTTCTCCCTCCCCTGCGGTCCGCGGCTCGAGTGACGCGGCTACTTTGATTTCCTTTGTCCAGGCTGAGCTTGTGCGTTCTCTAGGATTCTCACGTCTCTTCCCGAGAACTTGATACCCGGAAATCCGGAGCGGTGACTGCGCTTCTCCCCGGGGGTTAGCGCTTGATTAATATTGAAAATCTATAAGTCTTGGCCCTTAGCGGCAGGTGATGGCGGGTTTATGAGAGGAAATGTGGAATGTTAATCTTGCCCACCTGCTCCCGCCGTCCTCGGGAGCGAGGGAAGATGATGAGGGAGATCTGGGAAGGATTATGGCTTGGAAATTGACAGTGACTGAGGAGGACGAGGCGGCCGTCCATCCAGGGCTTGGCTTGACTTGATTTATTCTGAAGGAACTTTTCGCCGTGTCTCTTTGTCTGGCCTGAATCCCGAGTTGTCAGCCAATGGGATTCTCTATCGGCATCACCTGTCCGTCACGTCTTCATTTTTTAGTGTTGAGAACAGATTTGGTTGCGATATGAGCCCTTCGGTTAATCCAGTGATGACTTTGGCTCATATTTGACTGTCGTATTGCCATAGATGTTCCACGTCCAAAATCTAAAAAGTCAAGTCAGCTTTATTTCTGTAGTGCAGAAAACTAGAATCAATGATGGAAACGTAACTATTCAGATTGAGCTGCAAAACGGCTCTAAAGGACAATAATGTCATTCGGACAAATTCAGTTCAGATTCAGTTCATCCATTTGAAATTAAAATGTTTTTGCAAAATATTGATATTGCATAAAATAAGCATTACTTTTGTTTCGGCAATGGTCATTTGACCCTGGAGCACTAAAACTTGTCTTAAGTAGCACAGGTATATTTCTAGCAATAACCAAAAATGCATTGTATGGGTCAAAATGATCTATTATTTTTTTATGTCAAAAATCATTAGGATATTAAGATCATGTTCCATGAAGATATTTTGTAAGTTTGTTACCATAAATATATCAAAGCTTAATTTTTGATTAGTAATATGCATTGCTAAAAACTTCATTTAGACAAGTTTTTTCTTAATATGTAGATTTTTTTATTTTTTTTTTGCACCGTCAGATTGCATGTTTTCAAAAAGTTGTATCTTAGCCAAATATTGTCCTATCCTAACAAACCATACGTCAATGGAAAGCTTATTTACTTTTTCACAAATGCTCATTTGTGACCCTGGAGCACAAAACCAATCTTAAGTAGCATGGGTATATTTATAGCAATAGCCAAAAATACATTGTAATTGCAAATCAAAACTATACATTTTTCTTTTATGCCAAAAATCACTGGGATATTAAGATCATGTTCCATGAAGGTATTTTTAGTAACACGCATTGCTAAAGACTTCATTTAGACAACTTTAAAGGCGATTTTCTCAATATTTGGATTTTTTTTGCACCGTTTTTTGCACCATACATCAATGAAAAGCTTATTTATCCAGCTTTCAGATTACGTATAAACCTCAATATCAGAAAATTGACCCTTATGACTGGTTTTGTGGTCCAGGGGTCACATTTATGAAACCTTAATTAAAAAAAAAAAAAAAAGTTTTTTTTTTTTTTTTTTTATTCTTTACTTGGTGTTATATTATAATGGCGTTAAAAACAGAAAACTAGTTAACATCACTGCATGTGTGTTTCTGGAAAAAAAAACAGCAAAGTGACATTTTCCATTTTATTTTCTGACCAACTTAATCAATCTCTGCACATTTTGTCCTGTTTTCAAAGTCATAGAAATGCTGTTGTGTGTTTTCCTTTTGGTCCAAAAGTGGTATTTGTTGCACTATGTTGATTTTCCAAACTATGATGACTTCTGCTTCTGAGAAACTGTACTCAGGGTCCATCTAGACCTACATATGCGCCATTGATCTCCTAATATTTTCATTTGAACTTGTTGATTAGTGACCAGCAGTGTCATGTTCATCCTATAATGTGATCACTTCCTGTTCTCAAGGAGGCGCGTCTGACTGTGTGCAGGTGTTGAGTTGAGGCTGTTGCAGGTGCAGTGTTTCCCATTATCCTCTCTGGTGATGTTCCTCCTCTCTAACTGGCCAATAGTGTAGGCTAATGTGTGGAGAAGCGTCCTGTTTAGTGACAGCAGCTCTCGTCAGTCAGTCTGTAAGTGAGCGGCGTTCAGGTGTTGAAGCGTTGATGGCGCGCGTCACGCTGTGATGTTGGCTCTGGGTTCTCGGGGAAGGTCACGGCTCAGTTGTTGGCAGCGGCTCCACCCGTGCGCCCTGATGTGTTGACGCTTCTCGCCCGCTCGCGCGTCGCTCGCACCTCCGCCCGTCAATCTGCCGCGGCACCTGTACGCGGGTAATAAACTAGTGCGGCGGCTCAATGACACGCGTGTCAATTTAGGTGGTGTTTTCGGCACCCTATTGTTCCTCTGAGCGATCGCAGAAACATTCGGGAGAAATCGGTTTTAATGCGGGACTCGCGGCTGTTTGCTCACGTTTGTCAATAAAGCAGCTCGTCTGATGTTTCTCATCATCTTCTCATTATTAGGATATTACGTGCTCCTGCGTTATTACTCGTCGCAATCCCTGTTTTCTGAGGACTAATGTAACGCTGTTCGGTGAGCGCACGCTCTGAGGAGCTTCACTGCAAACCGATATTAGCTGCAGAAGTCCGTCTGTCCGTCCCGCGCGGGAGGAAATCTTCATCTCGTCTCCTGGAGTGTCATAGTTCACACGCACAATTGAAATAAATTGATTATGGGGTGAGAGATTTCCAGCGTGTCGTTTATCAGCGGGGCAATTATTCCAGAGCGGTGGAAGTGTAAAGATGTGAGCCTGGCTAAATGAGAATTTCTCTTTAATTATATGTAAATTACAGCTTTTCAGATGCTGCTGCACTCTTTTAGGGGTATTTTTTCTTTCTTTATTTCAGGTGTTAAATGTACAATTAAACGAACATCAAACATTCTGCTAGAAAATGTGTCCTTGTGTTACACAACGGTTTGCGATCACAGATTTAGTGTTTTTTGTTTTTATACATTCAGTAATATTATCAATTTAACTGCAGTTTATTGGATGAGAACAAAATTTGAACTGAGCTGAATAATGACGCTGTTGTCTACTTTTAAAGTTGAAATTTGTTTCATAATTAATGAACTGTAAAAGCGACACCATTATTGAACTGAATTGAATCAACATTAAACTGAACTATGACGCTTTTGAGTTCTATAGAGCTGCTTTAGAGAAATGAAGAATTAATTTTTTTTTCAAAACCAATTAAATTTGCAACATCAATGCTGTTATTAAGCTGAATTGATTCGGAATGCATATTGTGACTCTTTTGATTCAGAATGGAACAGGTTCGTAAATCATTTGCGAATTTAATGATTCAAATCAAATGATTGGCGATACGCAATTTGAAGTCCCAATATAAATCTAATTCAGATTAGGACTTCAGAGCGGGTTCGCAAATCTTTTGCTTTAGGTTGGAATTTGGAGCACCGAATGCGAATCATTTGATTCATGTTGAGACTTTGGAGTGCGTATCTGGACTCATTTGATTTAAATCGGAACAGGTTTGTGAATCATTTGCGAATTGAATAATTCAAATCAAATTATTCACGACTTGAAGTTCAGAACGTGGATCACAAATCATTTGGTTTATATCCGAACTGTGGAGTGTGGATGGTTAATCATTTGCTGTGGGTTTGTGAATCTTTTGCTAAATATCTGCTCAATATTAATACGGAACATCGGAACACAGATCGCGAATCATTTGATTCGGATCGAGACTTTGCTGGGGGTTTGCAAATCATTTAGGATCCGGATTTTGGAGTGATTTCGCAAATTTTTTTTTTCAGATTTTTGTTTTCTTAAACAGTAGAAAGCATCAAACCAATAATGCAGTACAGTTATAAAAACACAAAGTATACACAAATACAAATCCTTTTAGAAAATGAACAGTGGATTTACAATAGTAAAAGAATAGTCTACTTTGTCATTCTTTAGTAGTAATACTTAGCATGTGTTTCACTTTATTTTTACCATTTTTATCTATTTTTCTTTTTTTAGAATGTGAAAGGGAAGACTTTGCCAATAAATGAGCTTTCTGATTGAAGTCCTTGAAAATCAAAAAAGTAGTGCTTGAAAATTTCTTAAGTCCTGGAATTTAATTTTACAGTATCTGTTCGAACCCTATCGTTATTGAACTGAATTGAATCAACACTGAACTATGAATAACTGAATTATGACACCTTTCCTAAGTAGAATTTTGAATTGGTTTTCTAATTGAACTTTGCAACATCAATGCTGTTATTGATCTGAATAATGACTCTGTTGTCTTCTATAGAGCTGCTTTCCAGCAGGAATTGAGTTGAATTCATAATTAATTGAATTCCGCCGCAGTAATTTTCTGTTTTGTTAAGATGAAGCTGCTTTGAATCTGCATTGTATAAAGCGCTTTACAAATGCTTGACTTGTGTTGGGCATCTTTAGAGCGTTTAATCTGAACACCTCTTCTGTGCCCCGTTTAATTTGACATGTTTAGTTGACAGGGGAGCGTCCGTATGGAAATGAACCGAACGCACGGTTGATGTGGGGAGCGTCCGTATGGAGACGAGCTTCTGGAGCGTCGTGGCAATTAGAAGGATTGCATCCGAGTGAAAAGCGCCCTGCAATTATCGATTAAAGCCACTCGAAATAGCGCTCGCGTGTGACCCGTCTCCACGGACCGGCGAGCTGCGGGTGTATTTTTGGGGTTGGGGGTGAAGGTAAACCGCCCACGTCTCCCCCCCGATTCCTCGGGCTGTGGCTGTTTGGCTAATGAAGAGCTCAAATTAGCCAGTGACGTGCCGCGAGCGCAGCCGAGCGTTCTGACTGGCTGAGAGCTGCTGACATCACGCCGGCCAGCCGTTGATTTGCCGCTGTCTCTGAGGCTGCGGGCGAGAGTCTCAGCCATGGGCTCCGGCAGTTAGGCGCAGACGGAGGAGCTCTCGCCGCAGACCGAGCCACAGAGAGGAGGAGGAGAAGAGAGGAGAGGAGGAGGTGGAGGAGGAGGAGGAGGGGCGCTTTAGGGTACTATGGAAACTAACCCTCTGACCGATGGAAATAATGACCGCCGACATGCGGCAGGTGAGTGCCCACAGGTAATGCGCCAGAGAGAGTTTGGCTGCTGAAACTTTGCTCCAGGCGGTTTGTTTTGGCTGAAAATGGGGCTTGAATGCGTGATGGAGGTTGAGACGTGCTCCGGCGCGCTTGCGATCGGGTGAGGTGAGGACATCCGTGGCTCGCTGCTGTGATTGTGATGAGCGTTTACTCTAATAGAGCACTTGAGATGCCTGATGACTGCTGGTTTGTTGTATTTCACTGTGCACAAGTTTGATCTGTGTGGATTTAGAAATGCTTCTGATTCACAGAATGTCAATTAAATGGGTTTCTGATGTCAAAAGTGTTTTCATGCACTCTGTTAATATAAAAATCAAACATGCTTCTATTTTATGTAGGCATAATTGACTGAAATAATAATGATGTTGTTGCATCACAGATGGGTCTTGTGTTGTTAAAGATGCTGTGGTTATGAATATATGAAGGAATAAGTGTTGATATCATATGCATTTATTAATGAACAAGAGCAGAGATTAGACTTGATGACATGATATCAGATGTAATTGTTCCTGCATAAAGGATTGCGGTTGACTTGCGACAGCAATCGATTTGTTGAATGTGAATAATTCCCAGGTTTGAGACGTGGCTGAAATTGGCAGCGTCTCGTATCACAAACGCACGCAGAACAAGCAGCTTATTTGTCTACGCTGACACGATCGATACGTGTCCGACACCAACACCTCCGTCTCATTTAGACGCCAGCTTTTGGCTGCGCTGGGGCCGTGAGTTCAGATTGATAGTGCCATCAAACTGTGTTTTCTCTTTCCTGTTTCATTTTCCCAATCCTCCTGTCAGCAGTTCCCAGCGCGCTCGACCGCGAAGCGCTCGACGTCTCATTCAAACATCGTTTCTGTCTCGCTTCGGCTGCTGCACGCCGGACTATTAGTGGATCCTCAATTGCTCTCAAACACCAAACAGGCGCTTTATGTGCAAACAAACACACGGTGATGTTTGAGTTGATGCGAACTGAGATGAAGAGTTTTGTGTTTGTGCGTATCTAAACTCTTCGATATTATTTGTGGTGGTCTTCAACTCTTTGTCCTGGTGTGAAGGCGCTGTGGTGTGTCTGTAAGCGTATGGCGTCTCCAAATCCTGGCATGCGTCCCTTTCCTCCTCTTTGTCCCCCGTCGAGGCTCCATCTTTGCTGGATTGGGCATCCGGCTCGCGTCCGGAACGAGCTGTTTCTCTCCGCATCGCAATCCGAGCGTTCAGAGAGAAAAGAGTTCGCAGGATTCATTTTGAGAGATGTTTGCGAGCGCAGTGTCACTCCCACACGCAGAGATTTGACAGCTACCTTGTGCAACATTATTGCCTCTGTGTGTGTGTGTGTGTGTGTGTGTGTGTGTGTGTGTGTGTGTGTGTGTGTGTGTGTGACCGATGACAATGCGCGCACACACACCCTGGGGCTACAGATCTCATGAATATCAATCAGCCGCGGCCATCAGCCTCTTAAATAATGCAGCAGCGGCCGGCTGATAAATGCACTACATTGTCAGCGTGGAGTGTTTGCTTAGCTGTGCCCTCCGTTCCACACACGCTTTCATCTCACAGGAAAAAAGAGGCTGCTTTTCAAAGCGGTCCGGCGTGCTGCTTCATCAGAGGTCAAAGTGCGAGGCGTCTAATTTCAGCTCTCACATGAGTTTGAGATCATTAAGCGAATGCAACTCGGAGCCCGTTTTTTTCTCTTGTATTGTTTTTATGCAACACTTGTCAGGTTGCAGACATGGCATTAAAACTGCCGCGGTTTCCTGGTGTTGACGTCCTGATCTGTTGTGTGTCTGCAGGTTCCTGAAGGACATGAGCTCTGCGTCGGCGGCCCGCGCTGCAGCGATCGGGCTCCGGGGCCGGTGAAGGGGACATGGGCCGCCGTCTCACGTTCAGCACATGCGACCACACGCTCCGCAGCGCCACTGAAAGCCACGAGGGTTCGGTCTTCACGGCAGGGCCACATCAGCCGACCCGCAGCGCGCAGCAGAACATCGGGTAACGGTGCTGCTCCTGCGGCTCCACGCTCTTATGTTTATCGCCTGTGTTGAGTTATAAATGCACTGCTGATGGTTTTCCAGTGTAAATTACCTCATTGTTGCAATCAAACTGATTTTTGACCGTAGTATTTGAGCTGGTGTTCATTAGCGAATGAAACGAAATAGCTTCTGATGGCAAAACACTGAAAACTAACTGCACTGGAATGAAACATTAAGGAGAAACACTGCAGGTGGATAGGGTACAAAAATAACTAATAGTTATCGCTTTGCCTACCCAGTTGATTGATTACATTTATAATTGCAAGCATTTTTTGTATTACAAGTTTTCTAAATATGCAAATGAGCCATTATTTAATGAAATATGTGCTCATTTGCATACATTTCTAGTATTAAAATTTAAACACCGGTGAAGTCAGTGTCAAAATTCTTATGTTTTTTGACAGAGTCAAATTTTGGAAATCTCATATTGTTGAGATTATCAAAAAATACTTAGAACAGACAGGAAACACTATATTTTTACTTTTGGGGAATAAAATGTATAAAATCAAGCTAATATATGAACAAATCCCTCTATAATAATCTTCAGGATATAGACAGGAACACAAATGTAAAGTGTGGTGTGTGTAAGTGCTGCTGAAGTGGAGATTTATGGCTCAGTGTAGGAGAAAAAACTCTTGGTTTTTAAAAACCTGTATTGTAATTGAAATCTATTGACACAAATAGATAAAGTGCTGTAAAAAGACTTAACAGTGTCTTTTGGGTGTTTTCTTTCCACTAGTCTGAAAAAACACTACATGAAACACCAAAAAGCCTAAAATCTCAAACTTGACAAGTGCATGAAAAAGCTGTGTTTTTGTCTGCAGTGTCTCTCCGAAATGCGTGACTTACATTAGATAAACACTACAAGCAAAAACACTTTTTTTTTAATGCAATTTTTGTGCTATTTGGCTTTTCATGAAGTAAACATCCAAAATACACATTTATGTTTATTTAATTGCACTTTATCTATTTGCGTCTGATTTCAATTCCAATGCGTATGCCTAAAGATTTATTCTCTTACAAACACCAGATATTAGTTTTATTCCTATCTGTATTCTGAAGGTTTGTTCATATTTCATTTACACTGATTTATACAACATTTCACTCCTAAAAACAATGAAAATACATACATATTACAATACATATTTAAATATAACCGTTAATACAAAAACTGGGAAAGTACTCTGTGTTAAGTATCTTTCAAACAGTGTTCACCTGCAGTGTCTTGCCTTAAATAAAAATAAAGATTATTATTGCACAGGTGCGCGGTGTTGCTTCTGGACAGTTTCCCAGAACATGCAAATAATTCATATTTAATGAATTTTAAATTTGATGACGTTTGTGGATAGGTAAACGATTATTAGAAATAGCTTTTCTAAGGGCAGAAATGTGTCACGGAGACCATTAGAACAGCGTTCTGCCGTTTTCAGAGTGTTTTTGTTCCTCGTGGCTCGCTTGGAAGCGCGGTTTGCCTGCGTTCACAGGTTTGTCGTCCGTCTGGATAAGGTGTCATCGCTCCCGCGTCTCGCTGGGGATTTGGAGCGTCACGCGTGTTAGAAATCTCACTCTGAGCTAACGTGTTAATGAAAGTCTGAGATTGGTGTAATTCTCATTAGCTCACTTTGCTCTTCAGACTCTGGGCTCATAATTGTCGGAGGTTAATTGGTTTGGGTAACGGCGCTCATGTATAGCGTCTCCCTGGAGAACTCGAGCGCGTCACCGAAGACGTCATTGCGTTTTATATAAGTTTGTGCTATTTTAGTACATATTGACGAGGGGGTAATTTGTAATTTGTGAAAAACACTAAAGCTTCTGTGAGAGACATTTACGTGTTTAATGATGCACTTCAAGAGCAAACAAATCGGATGGTTCTTTTAACTATTAGTGGATTTTTGTTGCAGTCGCATCGCATGTTAGAATAATTGTTTGTGTTTCAGCTTCCAGGCTCTCGGTCGACGCTCCAGGTAGCCGTGTCTGATGAGGATGTCTGATTCTAACGGCGAGACTATGAGATCGCAGAACACCTCGACCGCAGACGAGCAGAGCCGCACGCACCGGGAACACTGCAGCGACGACAGGACGGACACGCAGGTAAT
The DNA here is from genome assembly GCF_049309525.1 of Garra rufa. Classification (NCBI taxonomy): domain Eukaryota; kingdom Metazoa; phylum Chordata; class Actinopteri; order Cypriniformes; family Cyprinidae; genus Garra; species Garra rufa. The sequence continues at coordinate 51,630,289 of NC_133368.1, read as the reverse complement.
GACGTCACCTCAGATACGCCTCTCTCCTTTATGCATTTCAGTTAAAGCCTAAAAACAACCACTCAAAGCTTTATGAGAGAGAAAGAGATGAAAACAGACATGGAGAGTGTTTGTGTCCAGATCTGTCCTTCATCTTACACTGAACATGAGTTTATTAGAGTACAATTATATGACTTAAATTCAAGAAATGAGCACAAGAACGTATTTCTAATATATGATATAGTTGAGCAATATCACACCAGTGAGAGAGCCGTTTCTCCCCAATATCCGCACCACTGCCATTATTGCAACAGTCCAGTAAACCAGAAGTTTATATTGTGTTTTAGACTGTTTTAGACACAATATCGTCTGTTTTGCTCAATTTCACAAATGAAAGTCGTTCCAATCAAAGCCGCATTAGAATTGTTGAGTCTCGGTTTAACACAGCTGTGATTCGTTACTGATTGAATCCAGTTTTGAATGAATCGAGTGAATCAGTGACTCATTTCTAAAGAGTCATTTCAGCTCTCTCTCTCTGAATGACTCACTGCCACCTACTGGTGCTTTATATTTCACTTCATAATACATAATTTAATATTTTAATATAAAAAAAAACATTAATTCACATCTAACCCAGTAATATGGAAACCAATTCCGCCACTGAATAAAAATAAAAGAAGGTTATTGCAACTCTTCTTACAATTGTGAGACAAACTCAATTGCGAGTTATAAAGTCAGAATTGTGTGATATAAACTTGCAATTCTGAGAACATGTCTTTTTTTTCTGCTCAGAACTGGACTTTATAATTCGCAATTGTGCATTTATATCTTAAAGTCAGAATTGCGAAATGTAAACTCGCAATTGCAAAGGGGAAAAAAATCTGAATTGTGAGATAAAAAATTGCAATTACCTTTTTTATTTCTTATTTAGTGATGGAACTGGGCTTCTATACAGTAATGATTTGAATCGAGTGAATCAATGATTCAGTGACTCATTTCTAAAGAGTCATTTCAGCTTCCTTTTCTGAATGAATCAGCAGAATGAATGATTCAATGACTCGCTCATTAAGACAGTGACTCACTGCCACCTACTGGTGCTTTTAGTTTCATAAAAAAAGATATTTTTTTTATATTCATACAGAAATAAAAAAAGTTCTAAATTCACCTCAGTAATATGGAACACAGTAATATGGAAGTCCGTTTCCGCTAAATAAAAAATAAAGGTTATTGCAACTTATCTCACAATTCTGACTTTTTTTCTCAGAATTGTGAGATATATAACTTTTTATATTTCTTTTAACTATTAGTGGATTTTTGTTGCAGTCGCATCGCATGTTAGAATAATGTGAGATATAAACTCGCAATTCTTAGAACATCTGTTTTTTTTTTTTTCTCCTCAGAGCTGGACTTTATAATTCGCAATTGCGAGTTTATATCTCACAATTCTGAAAAGTCAGAATTGCAAGACAAAAATTCGCAATTGCGAGAAAAATTTCAGAAATGTAAGTTTATAACTCGCTATTGTGCATTTTATATCCCAAAAAAGTCAGAATTGCGAGTTAAAAAGTTGCAATTAACTTTATTTTTTATTTAGTGGCAGAAATGGGCTTCTATACAGTAATGACTTGAATCGAGTGAATCAATGATTCAGTGACTCATTTCTAAAGAGTCATTTCAGCTTCCTTTCTGAATGAATCAGCAGAATGAATGATTCAATGACTCGCTCATTAAGACAGTGACTCACTGCCACCTACTGGTGCTTTTAGTTTATATTTCGCTTCATAAAAAATAATTTCATATTGTAATATTTAAAAAAGAAAAAAGACATTAATTCACATCTAACACAGTAAAACGGAAGACAGTTTCTGCCACTGAATAAAAAATAAAAGTTCTCACAACTCTGACTTTTTTTTTTCTCGGAATTATCTGATATAAACTCCCAATTGCAACTTATAAAGTCAGAATTGCGCAATATAAACTCGCAATTCTGTGAACATATCAGTCTTTTTCTTTTCTCCTCAGAACTGGACTTTAAAATTCGCAATTGCAAGTTTATATCTCACAATTCTGAGAAAAAAAGCCAGAATTGCAAAATTTCAAAGTTCAAATCTCTCAATTTTGACTTTATAACTCGCATTTGTGCATTTATATTTCAAAAAAGTCAGAATTGTGAGTTTATATTAAGCAATTATAAAAAAATATTTGACAAAAAAGACAGACTTGCAATTGCGAGAAAAATGTCAGATGTGAGTTATATCTCTCAATTCTGACTTTATATCTATATTTATATCTCAAAAATGTCAGAATTACAAGAAAAATCTCAGAATTTAGAGTTTATATCCTGCAATTCTGACTTTATAACTCGCAATTGTGCATTTATATTTAAAAAAAAGTTTACATAAAGCAATTCTGAGAAAAAAAAAAAGTCAAAATTGCGAGACACAGACTTGGAAAAAAAAATCTGAATTTTAAGACAAAGTTGCAGTTACCTTTTTTATTTTTTATTCAGTGGCAGAAATGAGCTTCCATCCAGTAATGACTTTAAATGATCTTTGGGGGAGTAATTTTTCATCTCGAATTGTTGTGCAATTAATTACCGATGAATTAATCACTACATCTAATTAATTAGATTAAAAATTTGAGCTCTACTATTAACATTATTCTACATGGTGCTCACCTTCAATAAACGCATAGATATGAATGAAAATATAGCAGCTGTGTCATTATTGATTGGTGTTTAATTGACGGTTCGCCCCCTGCAGGCCGCTAGGAGCGATGACCGGCGCTGTATTGTTGCTATATTGCACGTATTGATCGCTGTAGTCAGTTCTGTCCTTCAGAAGCGATTGTGCCGTTGTTTGTGTGGAGAGCAAGGGTCAGCGAAACAAATCAGCGCAGCGATCGTTGTGCTTTAGAGCCGCAGCCCAGAGCCGCCAATCAATGGAGCGTAATTGTGTTACGAGGAGCGGCAGACGAGAACACGGCGCTCAGATGTAGAAGGTTAATCTTTTGAAGGTTACGCCGCTGCGTCTCTCTGTTCTGTGATACGGTGACATTTCCTCCGTCCAGACTTTCGTTTGGTTTCACAAGCGTCTCTCTGGTCTCTGGAGGAGGAGAGAGCGGATGTCCGAGGCGATCGGCGGGGTCCAGTGAGCCACAGCGAGGAGCTTTACGGCCATCTGTCTGTTTCCTCCTGTCGCAGATCTGGTGTGTGTGTGTGTGTGTGTGTGTGTGTGTGTGTGTGTGTGTGTGTGTGTGTGTGTGTGTCTCTGTGTGTGTGTGTGTGTGTGTGTGTGTGTGTGTGTGTGTGTGTGTGTGTGTGAGTGTGTGTGTGTGAGTGTGTGTGAGTGAGTGTGTGTGTGTGTGAGTGTGTGTGAGTGTGTGTGTGTGTGTGTGTGTGTGTGTGTGTGTGTGTGTGTGTGGACAGGACTCTTCCAGCATGGTCTGTCGTTGAGGATCTGTGGCCTCGTTCCAGATTGAGTCTCTCGGGGAATACGGCGTGTTCAATAGCCAATTAAAGCTGAATAACCATCCGTCATTATTCAGTAAAGACACACTGCGCTTATTAACAATCCGCCACTTCAACTGAGACAAAAGACACGCCAACAAATCATCTACTCGATCACTGCAGATTTTGTACCTATCTATATATATATATCTATGTGTGTGTGTGTGTGTGTGTGTATATATATTATTATATGTGTGCATTTATATTTCAAAAAAGTCAGAATTGTGAGTTTATATTAAGCAATTATAAAAAATATTTGACAAAAAAAAAAGACACAAACTTGCAATTGTGAGAAAAATGTCAGATTTGTGAGTTATATCGCTCAATTCTGACTTTATATCTCTATATTTATATCTATATTTATATCTCAAAAAAGTCAGAATTACAAGAAAAATTTCAGATTCGTGAGTTTATATCCCGCAATTCTGTCTTTATAACTCGCAATTGTGCATTTATATTAAAAAAAAAGTTTATATAAAGCAATTGTGAGAAAAAAAGTCCTATAAATGTGTATATAATTATATACATATGCGGGTGTGTGTGTGTGTGTATGTATATATGTATATATATGTGTATATATATATATATATATATATATATATATATATATATATACACACATACATACATACATACATACATACATACATACATACATAAATATGAATATAATAAGATAATATGTATAAATAAATATACTGCCGCTCAAAAGTTTGGGATCAGTAAGATTTTTAATGCCTTTTAAAGGAGACTTTTCTGCTGATTGAGGTTGCGTTTATTTGTTTAAAAATACAGAAAAAAAACTATAATATTGTGAAATGTTAATGCAATTTAAAAATAGTGGTTTTCTATTTTAATCTACTTTAAAATATAATTTATTTCTGTGATGCAAAGCTGAATTTTCAGCATCATTACTGCAGTCTTCAGTGTCACATGATCCTTCAGAAATCATTCTAATATACTGATTTATTATCAGTGTTGGAAACAGTTGTGCTGCTTAATATTTGTTTGGAATCTGTGATACTTGTTTCGGATTCTTTGATAAATAAAATGCTAAAAAGAACAGCATTTATTTAAAATAGAAACGTTTTGTAACAATAAACCCCTTGCTTTTTCTCTTTAAAAGCAATTAATACTTTTATTCAGCACGGATGTGTTAAATTGATAAAAAGTGGTAACAAAGGCTTATTGTTAGAAAAGATTTCTGTTTTGAATAAATGCTGTTTTTCACGTTTTATTCATCAAAGAATCCTAAAAAAAAGCATCACAGGTTCCAAAAACGTACTGTTTCCCACATGTATAGTAAAAGTAATAAATCAGTATATTAGAATGATGCTAAAAATTCAGCTTTGCATCACAGAAATAAATTACATTTTAAAGTATATTAAAATAAAAAACTGTTATTTTGAATTGCACTATTTCATAATACCTTTTTCTGTATTTTTGATCAAATAAATGGAACTTTGATGAGCATAAATTACTTTTTAAAGTCACGCTAATCCCAAACTCGATATATGCAGTGATCAAAAACATTTACATATTTTAATAACTTAAAAGTGCAATAACTTAACGCGTGTGCGTTAATATATTCTAATAATTTAATATATTTTAATTTGATATATAAAATATATGTATACATTTTTTAATATTATTTTTTTTACACAATTCCCCCCGGTCTCAGTGTCATTCATAGTGATTCAGTAATGGGTTTTTCATCCTGAGGGATCACGTTTCTATTCTATTATATTAGCAGAAACCTCGAGTGTATCCTGGAGGAGCATTTGGAGATGGCGACAGTCTTTGTTCTGGTGTCTAATGAAGGAAGATGGCGGCTGCGAATCTAATAATGTCTTTGATTGACACTCTCGCCTTTATTAATCCAATCAGTGTCCGAGATATTTTCATAACTCGCAGGACTGCTTTAGTGCTAGCCAATATTCCTGTGGCCACTAAACGCTGGTGTGATGTTTAATGATGTGTTACAGGAAGAGCAGATGTTTCTCCTGTAAGTGGTTCAGACGTACAGTATGTGTTGTCCGTTTCTCTCAAGCAGAGCTGAGCTCTCTGTGGTTTGTGATTCAGAAACTGACATGCTTGGTTTTGTCTCATTGCTCACCGAACAGCGGCAAACACCCGGAGCAAGCGCTAAAAGACCCAAGGTACGGCGGCATGAGCTCATCTGACAGCGTTCTCCTGAAAAGTCGTCCTCATGTGCTTGAGTTCTGCATGATGCTCGTTTTTGGTTTAGGATCAGAGCGTCGTTGTGTTCTTATGTTTGCATGGGTTTTTCAGTTTGATCCGTGTGTTCAGGGTTTGGTCATGCGCTGCTGCACGTGTGTTTGTCAAACTCAGTGACTCTGTGTAACTTCACTCATGCTCTTCGCCAGAACGCAAAGGTAAAGTTAGTTCGGAGCCTGGCCGTTTGTGAAGATCCCTGTCCTTCCACCATTACCACACAGCTGCCTCAAGATCAGCAGGTAAACGTGCTTTAGATCACTCCATCAACTGATTTCACTGAGTAATATTAAGAGAGGATGCAGTTGTGTTTCAGTCGTCCTGCTGACGAATAGATTAATATCTTCTTATAATATGTCTATTAGGGATGCAACGAAATAAAAATTCTTGGTTGAAGCCGAACACGTTTTTTTTGTTTTCCCCCATGTATTTTGCCATTTTTTTTTTTCACCATTGCATACATTAAATAGCCAATATTTGCTTTTTACAGCTTTTCAAAGAAAAAAATCAATTACAAAACATAAATTTAAAAATATTTACTTAACATTATAGTCATTGTAGACATTATAGCCTACCAACAAAGCAAATTTAACTTAAAATCAATAATAAGTTAGCAAATAATATTCTTTGGCCATTTTTAGGACCCCCTTCTTGAATCAGGCATGTGTTTTTAATGAACAAATAAATGCAGCCTTGCTGAGCAAAGGAGAATGTTAGAATAAATGTTTTAATAGAGCTGTTGGAATCAGTGTTGGGGAAAGGTGCTTTTAAAAGTAATGCGTTACGATATTGAGTTACTCCCTAAAAAAGTAACTGATTACATTACTTAGTTACTTTTTATGGAAAGTAGTGCGTTACAATATTGAGTTACTCCTTTAAAAAAAGTAACTGATTACGTTACTTAGTTACTTTTTATGAAAAGTAATGCGTTACAATCTTGAGTTACTCCCTAAAAAAGTAACTGATTATGTTACTTACTTTTTATAGAAAGTAATGCGTTACAATATTAAGTTACTCCCTAAAAAAGTAACCGATTACGTTACATAGTTACTTTTTATAGAAAGTAATGCGTTACAATATTGAGTTACTCCCTAAAAGTAACTGATTACATTACTTAGTTACTTTTTATAGAAAGTAATGCGTTACAATATTGAGTTACTCCCTAAAAGTAACTGATTACGTTACATAGTTACTTTTTATAGAAAGTAATGCGTTACAATATTGAGTTACTCCCTAAAAGTAACTGATTACGTTACATAGTTACTTTTTATAGAAAGTAATGCGTTACAATATTGAGTTACTCCCTAAAAGTAACTGATTACGTTACTTAGTTACTTTTTATAGAAAGTAATGCGTTACAATATTAAGTTACTCCCTAAAAAAGTTACCGATTACGTTACATAGTTACTTTTTATAGAAAGTAATGTTACAATATTGAGTTACTCCTTTAAAAAAAGTAACTGATTACGTTACTTGGTTACTTTTTATAGAAAGTAATGCATTACAATATTGAGTTACTCCCTAAAAGTAACTGATTACGTTACTTAGTTACTTTTTATGAAAAGTAATGCGTTACAATATTGAGTTACTCCCTAAAAAAGTAACTGATTACGTTACTTAGTTACTTTTTATGAAAAGTAATGCGTTACAATATTGAGTTACTCCCTAAAATTAACTGATTACGTTACATAGTTACTTTTTATAGAAAGTAATGTTACAATATTGAGTTACTCCCTAAAATTAACTGATTACGTTACATAGTTACTTTTTATGGAAAGTAATGTTACAATATTGAGTTACTCCCTAAAAGTAACTGATTACGTTACATAGTTACTTTTTATGGAAAGTAATGTTACAATATTGAGTTACTCCCTAAAATTAACTGATTACGTTACATAGTTACTTTTTATGGAAAGTAATGTTACAATATTGAGTTACTCCCTAAAATTAACTGATTACGTTACATAGTTACTTTTTATGGAAAGTAATGTTACAATATTGAGTTACTCCCTAAAAGTAACTGATTACGTTACATAGTTACTTTTTATAGAAAGTAATGTTACAATATTGAGTTACTCCCTAAAATTAACTGATTACGTTACATAGTTACTTTTTATGGAAAGTAATGTTACAATATTGAGTTACTCCTTTAAAAAAAGTAACTGATTACGTTACTTGGTTACTTTTTATAGAAAGTAATGCATTACAATATTGAGTTACTCCCTAAAAGTAACTGATTACGTTACTTAGTTACTTTTTATGAAAAGTAATGCGTTACAATATTGAGTTACTCCCTAAAAAAGTAACTGATTACGTTACTTAGTTACTTTTTATGAAAAGTAATGCGTTACAATATTGAGTTACTCCCTAAAATTAACTGATTACGTTACATAGTTACTTTTTATAGAAAGTAATGTTACAATATTGAGTTACTCCCTAAAATTAACTGATTACGTTACATAGTTACTTTTTATGGAAAGTAATGTTACAATATTGAGTTACTCCCTAAAAGTAACTGATTACGTTACATAGTTACTTTTTATGGAAAGTAATGTTACAATATTGAGTTACTCCCTAAAAGTAACTGATTACGTTACATAGTTACTTTTTATAGAAAGTAATGTTACAATATTGAGTTACTCCCTAAAAGTAACTGATTACGTTACATAGTTACTTTTTATGGAAAGTAATGTTACAATATTGAGTTACTCCCTAAAAGTAACTGATTACGTTACATAGTTACTTTTTATAGAAAGTAATGTTACAATATTGAGTTACTCCCTAAAATTAACTGATTACGTTACTTAGTTACTTTTTATGGAAAGTAATGCGTTACAATATTGAGTTACTCCCTAAAAAAGTAACTGATTATGTTACTTAGTTACTTTTTATGGAAAGTAGTGCGTTACAATATTGAGTTACTCCCTAAAAAAAGTAACTGATTATGTTACTTAGTTACTTTTTATGGAAAGTAGTGCGTTACAATATTGAGTTACTCCCTAAAAAAGTAACTGATTACATTACTTAGTTACTTTTTATAGAAAGTAATGCGTTACAATATTGAGTTACTCCCTAAAAAAAGTAACTGATTACGTTACTTAGTTACTTTTTATAGAAAGTAATGCGTTACAATATTGAGTTACTCCCTAAAAAAAGTTACTAATTACGTTACTTAGTTACTTTTTATGGAAAGTAATGCAAAAGTAATGCATTATGTTACTTTTGTGTTACTTTTAAATCTGGGCAGGGCTTGCTTGTTTGTTTTTAATATAAAAAGTTGTATTTTTGTCAAATGTAAAAGCCTTTTGACAGCAAAAGCCTCAGGCTTAGAGAAAAGTAAATCTCCGTCTGTACAGTAGACCGCAGAAGAAAAAAGTCAACTCTTTAGCAATAAAAAAAGTAAAACAAATGTTAGATTATCTTGAGTCAATTTTGTTTATTAGTATGGATGAATTGGATCATCGAAGGTCGGCAGCAAAGACATCGGTTCATAAAATGGGATTAAATACATAAGGGATGTTTGTATTATTGAACATATTTAATTATTGCAGGTTTGTGTTGAATTTCAGTGTTTCTTTAGTGAGTGAGATGAATTAATGCATGTTCACATTTATTCTAGAACTAAAATAACATCTTACTCTTGATTTCTCTCAACATGGAGACAGGAGAGCTTTTAATCAATAAATGAGGGGGAAAGTAATTAGTTATTAGTCATTTATTTAAAAAAGTAACTCATATTTTCTTGTGAATTAACAAGTAATGCATTACTTTACTAGTTACTTGGAAAAAGTAATATTATTCGGTGCATCCCTGATGTCTATAGAAGGTCTTCTTAAGTGTGTAATGCATAATAGATCCGGTGATGAAAGGGCACACAAGCTGTGATAGCGACAGATGAATGTTTTCTGATTGGCTGGTTTGGTTGTTTATGTCGTATTACACAACGCTTTAGTTTTCAGTGTGGAAGAGTGTTTTTGGACAGAAAGGAAATGTCAATGTGGTCGTTTGTAGAGGATTGTGAAGGTGTTTCTGTTTTCTCTTACAGTACTGCAAAAAATGTTTTTCTTACTTAGGTTTTTTGTCTTGTTTCCAGCTAAAATATGTAAAAATTCTTAAATCATGAAAGATTTTCTAGACGAGTAAAAATGTTGTTTTCAGAAAAAAACAAGTCAAAAGTGCATTTTTGATGGGAACAAGCAAAAAAATCTGCCAATGGGTTAAGAAAAATAATCTAATTTTCTGCTTGAAATAAGATTATTTTTCTGACCCCATTGGCAGATTATTTTGCTTGTTCTAAGCAAAAACTCACTTAATTTTGACTTCTTTTTTCTGAAAACAAGACTATTTTTACTTATATAAAAAATCCTTCTTGATTTAATAATTTTTGGATATTTTGGCTGGAAACAAGACAAAAGATCTGAGTAAGAAAAGCATTTTTTGCAGTGAGTTCTGCTAGTTTTCTTTGTTATTAATCACAGAATAAAGGCTGATTAGTTAGTTTTAGGAGAGTTGGAGGTTTATTCATCCAAATCGTGATCTGTCCAAACTGAAGATTTCTTTTTTTTTTTCTTACTGTACACAAACTACTGATGCATTTATGGTGTTCTGACATTAAACTAATTTAAATGTGACCCTGAACCACAAAACCAATCATAAGGGTCAATATTTTGAAATTAAATAAGCTTTCTATTGGTGCATGGGTTGTTAGGATAGGATGATATTTGGTTGGAATGAAACTAAATGAAATGGAATGAAAATCTAAAATCTGAGGGTGCAAGAAAATCAAAATATTGAGAAAATCGCCTTTAAAGTTGTCCAAATTAAGTTCTTAGCAATGCATATTACTAATTAAAAATTTCTTTTTGATATATTTATGGTAGGAAATTTACAAATATCTTCATGGGACATGATATTAATATTCTAATGATTTTTGGCATAAAAGAAAAATTGATAATTTTGACCCATACAATGTATTACAAATATACCTATTGCTACTTAAGAGTGGTTTTGTGCTCCAGGGTCACAAATATTACAATTAAACATACTACTAATTAAACAATCTAATCCAAACTCATTTATTTAGTCTTTTTCTTGTCTGTATTGTTGTTTGATTAGTATGGCATTAAACATAACAATTTAAATTGATACAACTTATCAGATCTCAGTTCCATTGTGGGTGGTTTTATTAAAAATATGATTGCAGTTGTTAGTATAAACACACAAAAATCTAATTGAAGTGTACATTTTCATTGAAATGTTGACTTACTGTCAAGCTCCATTAGCTCTGTTTGTTTTTATCCGCAGGATGGAGATCATATTAAACTCTCGCAGACGTTTGACAAAGAAGAGTCGCCTCTTACTGCGTACGAGGATGAGGAAAGTGCCAACAAACTGGAGAAAATGCCACGCAAGATGCTGTCCAGAGGTGAGTGAGTTGCTGAGTGGTGTGAGGATGTTTCAGAGAGAGGCGTGTGGTTAACATGTCCATCTGTCTGCAGATTCCAGTCAGGAATACAAGGACTCCACTGGCATCGATCTGCACGGCTTCCTGGTGAACACACTCAAGAACAACCCCAGGTGACTCACTCAGGCTTGACCTCAGACAAACACTCCTATCATTAGACCTCCAGAGGAGGATCATGCATTATTTGTGGTGGAAACTTCTGGTTATATTAGTATATTCATTCTGTCTGAGCGCTGGGAAGCGATGGCTAACTGTAGCTGTTCTTCATCAGGGACCGAATGATGCTGCTGAAGCTGGAGCAGGACATCCTGGACTTCATCAGTAACATCGAGTAAGTCCTTCATCACAGAAATCACCTTTATTTTTTCCCCAAGTTCTCTTTTGTCCATTTTAGATTTTCTGGAGTTTTTTTCTGCTTTAATTTTCCCGGATAACTTTTCAATTAAATTGAACTAAAACTGAGTTTTAGTCACCAAGAAGCACATCTAAGTCATTTAAATAATCATGAATAGAATACAGTTTATTAAACGTTTAACATGAATTACATTTTAGGGCCCTATGAAATTCATTTTGTATTCCCAAATTCCTTTTTTTCCATTTTAATGGTTTAATTCAATTTGAATCATCAAAAGGTATGTGTAATTAATCGAAATAATGAAACTTGTACAGTTTAACATCAATTTATTAAAAATGTAACACTTTTTGACATTTTAAAACCCTATGAAATTCGATTTTAATGGTTTAATTCAATTTGAATCATCAAAAGCCGTGTGCAATTAATTGAAATAATGAAACTGTACAGTTTAACAACAATTTATTAAACATTTAACACTTGTTGACATTTTAGGGCCCTATGAAATTCATTTTATTTTTATATTTATTATTTCTTTTTATTATCCTTTTTTTCCCAATTTAATGGTTTTATTCTGTTTTAATTTTTTATTACATTTTAATAATTGAAAAGCGTATGTAATTAATTGAAATACTGAAACTTGTACAGTTTAACATCAGTTTATTAAAAATGTAACACTTTTTGACATTTTATGGTCTTATGAAATTCATTTTATTTTCCCAAATTCCTTTTTTTTTCCATTTTAATGGTTTTATTCAATTTGAATGGTTTAATTAAATTTAATAATCAAAAAGTGTGTATAATTAATTGAAATAATGAAACGTACACAATATAACATCATTTTATTAAAAATGTAACACTTTTTGACATTTAAGAGCCCTATGAAATTAATTTTATTTTCCCAAATTCCATTTTTTTTCCAATTTTACAGGTTTAATTAAATCTAATAATCAAAAGGTGTATATAATTAATTGAAATAATGACACTTGTACAGTTTAACATCAATTCATTTAAAATGTAACACTTTTAGGGCTCTATGAAAATTTTTTTTATCTTCCCAAATTAATTTTTTTTTTCACCAATTTTAATGGTTTTATTAAATTGTAATGTTTAAATAAATTGTAATAATAAAAAAATGCGTATAATTAATTGAATTAATAAAACCGTACAGTTTAAAAACTATTACAAATTTAACACTTTTTGACATTTTAGGGCCCTATGAAATTCATTTTATTTATTCTCAAATTCCATTTTGTTTTCCCAAATTCAATTTTTTTCCATTTTATTATTTTAATATTTCCACATTTTGAATGATTTAATTTAATCAAAAGGTGTACATAATAAATTGAAATAATGACACTTGTACAGTTTAACATCAATTTATTTAAAATGTAACACTTTTAGGGCTTTTTATTTTCCCAAATTCCATTTTTTTACCCATTTTAATGGTTTTATTAAATTGTAATGGTTTAAAAAAAATGTATTAATCAAAAAACGTGTATAATTAATTGAAATAATAAAACAGTTTAAAAACTATTACAAATGTAACACTTTTTGACATTTTAGGGCCCTATGAAATTTTATTTTTTCCCAAATTGCATTTTGTTTTCCCAAATTCTATTTTTTTTTCCATTTCCATATTTCCACATTTTGAATGTTTTAATTAAATGTAATGATCAAAAGGCATGTCAAATCAGTTGAATTCAAAAACCTCTAACAGTTATTGATTTCTTGATGTGTTTTTGGTTTGTTCAGGAGTCAGAGGAGGAGGTTTCCGCCCATGACCTCCTATCACCGAATGCTCCTGCACAGAGTCGCTGCTTACTTCGGCTTAGACCACAACGTCGACCAGTCCGGCAAATGTGTCATCGTCAACAAAACCAGCAATACACGAATGTGAGTGACCTCCGACTGCTAGCGTAGAGCGCGAGACGACCGTAGGCGAACATTTAGCATGTGATCCCTTTGAAATGAGTTTTTCGGGAGAAGCGTAATTATGAGGGATTTGCATCTGTGCGACGGCCGTAAACGTCTCCTGGAGCGTTTCTCATTTTGATTTCTCTCTCCGTTCGTGCCCAGACCAGATCAGAGGTTTTCCGAACACATCAAAGACGACAAGACGGACGATTTCCAGAAGCGCTACATCTTAAAAAGGGACAACTCCAGCATCGACAAAGACGACAGCGGGGTAGGTGGAGATCTGCTAATGAAGCCATCAAACCGGCCGTTAGCTCGCATAGTAACGGCATAATGTGATGCGAGACCGCATTTAGAGTTCAAAGAGTGCTCTGTGTTTCAGATGCGCATGAAACTGAAGGATGACAGGAGGAGCAAGTCCATCGAGGAGCGGGAGGAGGAATATCAGAGAGCAAGAGACAGGATCTTTGCTGATGTGAGATACGTTACAACTATATGATCCTGTGCTTATGGCTGTTTGACATGAAAATAAACAACATTGAATCTCTTTTGCAGGGTTTAGACACCTTCCCGCTGGATAGAAGGTGAGTGTGAGAAATCAAGTCACATCTATTTCTATAGTGCTTTATACAGCGCTGATCATTTCAAAGCAGCTTCACAGAGATAAACAAGAAAATAACAGAATCAGTGATGCAGACTTCATCCACTATGAGACTCATTCTAATTCAAACTCTAGCTCTAAAAAGACTATTAATCTAAATTACTATTGAGCTTCAGCAAAGTATAATGTCAGCAACACCATGGTCATGGGTTCGAATCCCAGGGAATGCATAAAGTGAAAAAATGAAAGCTTCTGTCAAATGCATAAATGTTTAGTGAGGGTCATTTTCATGCACTGAACTGGCCCAGATCATGGTGTTAGTAGCAACAAGGTTCTGGGTTCGATTCCCTGGGAATGCATGAACTGAAAAATGGAACTGGCTTTGTGTTAAAGCTTCTGCCAAATACATAAATGTTTAGTGAGGGGCGTTTAATGCACTACACTAGCCCAGATCATGGGCTTAGTTACTCCATGGTTGTAGGTTTGAATCCTAGGAAAGGCATGAACTGAATTTTTTTTTTTGCAGAAGTTGCTTTGGATTAAAGCTTCTGTCAAATGCTTAAATGTTTAGTGAGGGTCGTTTTCATGCACTAAACTGGCCCAGATCATGGTCTTAGTAGCACTAAGGTTGTGGGTTCGAATCCCTGGGAATGCATAAACTAATTAAATGTGCACCTTGAAAACAATGTACATAACTGGTCACATGGGAGTAAATGGGTGGCATGTGAATAATTATTCCTGTTGCTCAAACAGTAGATCTCTAGCAACGCAAAGTCATGGGTTCAAATCCCAGGAAATGCATGAACTGAATGTTTGCAAAAGTTGCTTAGCATAAAAGCTTCTGTCAAATGCATAAATGTTTAGTGAGGGTCGTTTTCATGCACTGAACTGGCCCAGATCATGGTGTTAGTAACACCAAGGTTGTGGGTTCGAATCCCAGGGAATGCATGAACTGAAAAAATGGAAGTGGCTTTGGATAAAAGCTTTTGTCAAATGCATGCATTTTTTATTAAGGGTAATTTTCATGCACTAAACTGCTGCAGGTTGTAGGTTTCGATACCCTGGGAATGCATGAACTGATTAAATGAGCATCTCAAATGCAATTAAAGTAGCTCTAGATAAAAGCATCTGCCAACTCCATAAAAGTAATAAGCGACATGTTTTCCAGGATTCAGGAGGACGAGGTGTGCAGCGACATCCAGCAGAGACGGCAGATCTTCAGGTGATTTTGAGCATCCATCGTAACCAATGAGTTGATTGTGAAACGAAGCTGTTGTTCTGAATCCGTCTGATGTTCCTCACGCAGGCTGAAAGACGGTCGGTCGGGGAACAGCCGCCAAAGCAGCTCAGAGAATGAGGCCAAGTATTCAGAGCCGCGGCCGTGGAGCAGCACCGATTCGGACAGCTCCAACCGCAACCTGAAGCCTGCCATGACCAAAGCCAGCAGCTTCAGCGGGATCCCGGTCCTGATCCGCGGAGACAGTTCCAGCAGCAGCAAGAGCGTAGGACGGCTCTCAAAAACAGGTGAGGGACAGATTTATCTGATTGCTGACATACTCTTCCTCTGCTTTTCTTCTCATACAGTCTCTGTTCTTACAATAACAGCATGATTTATGTAGCGACTCATCTGTGTCTCACTGCATGCTCTGAATTCTCTGTCAACTTTATTAACACTGTTTAGTCCTCGGAATTCATTGGTGATCGTTATGCATTAATATCATTAAATCAATCATTAAATCGTTAAAATGCAATAAAAATAGTCATATTGTAAAAAAATATATTATTTTGGAAAATTTGATCACTACCATTCAAAACTTCAAGGTCAGTAGCATAAAGAAAAGAAGGAATATTTTTATTCATTATGGATGCATTAAAGTGATCTATTTCAAATAAATGCTGCTCTTTTAAACTTTCTATTCATCTGTGAATCCTGACAAATAAAATGTATTGTGGTTTCCACAAAAATATTGTGCAGCACAACTGTTTTTAACATTGATAATGTTTTTTGAGCAGCAAATCAGTATATTAGAATGATTTCTGAAGGATCATGTGACACTGAAGACTGCAGTAATGATGCTGAAAATTCAGCTTTGATCACAGCTATATAAATTATGTTTTACAATATATTCACATAGAAAACAGTTATTGTAAAACTAATAATATTTTACTATTTTACAGCATTTTTAAATAAATAAATGCATCCTTTGTGAGCTTGTTTCAGAAACATGAAAAATCTTGCTGACCAGTAATGTGTGTAGTTTTCACATAAACTGCTGTCAGTATGACCTTTGACATGTAAACACATATTTTTAGTTTCAAAGAGAGAAAAACATCCTTAATTTGAGAGAGGAAGAAACACATCAATGGCGAAATGAAGCGAGACACTAATCAGAAATTAATTAACATGTCATTCTCAGCTAATACAATTATTCTCTTCTTCCATTGCTTCGGTCCCTGAGGTAATTAGAAATGAAATTGAATTGAGCATCTTGTTGAAATTTGTCTGACCTTCTATATTCTGGAGTGTTTTAATATCCGTGGCGCTGCAGTCCGCTGACGATCCCCAATGAATCTGCTCTTCTTCTTCTGTCTGCTTGTTGAGGCTGATGTGCTTGTTCCTCTCTAGGTTCTGACTCTTGTAGTAGCGTAGGTTCATCCACGGGTTCGCTCTCTCGATCCCAGCCTGCTCCAGCCGCCGCGGCTCTAACGCAGCCCGTGGCCTTCCCCGCCGTCAGCGCTAGCGGCGCCGCTTCCTATGAGCCGCCGGTGTCCGCGGCTAGCGCTAGCTACTATCTGCTTCCGCTGGATGCCGCAGGGATACCGTCCGGGAGTGTCCTGGTCAATCCGCACACAGGTTGGTGAACGCTGACGCCGATTCCTCTCGCATGCACGATTCACGTCCTCCACTAACCCTGATCTTAACCCTGCCACGCTCACACTGACACTTCATGCTGGATGATATTGCAATATTTGCTGGTTTATCCTGAAGGCGTTTTAGTTTAATTTGCCATTGTCATTCATGCTTTTAAAAAAAAAGTCATCACAGATGTTGTGGTTGCCAGATATCAAGAGCTTAAATCCTCCAATCAGAGCTTTTCTCTTAAACAGACACATTTCCTACCCAATAGTTTACTTAATCTTCCCAACCTGGCAACCATTAGAAACACAGACAAAAACGTACATTTATGTTCAGCGATCTTTGAGATGTAATCTACTTGAATAATAGTGTGTTACTTTCTTCCACATGTACGCCTGCACTGTTTCATTATGTCACAGACTGATGTTTCATAAACACTCTGCTTCTCATAGTCATGCACAATATTTTCCCGCCGATTATATATACTGAAATGTTTCATTTTCATTTGTTATTTGCAATATCTTGCATTGGAATCAAGCCTCCACCACCTTCTATGATTGCGGTTGCCAGATGTCAAGAGCTTAAATCTCCTATTCAGAGGTTTTCTCTTAAATGGACACAAGTTCTACCCAATAGTTGACTTAATCTTCCCAACCTGGCAACCATTAAAAACACAGACAAAAATGTATAATTAAGTTCAGCGATCTTTATTGAGATATAATCCACTTAAATAATAGTGTATTACTTTCTTCCACATGGACGCTTGCGCTGTTTACTGTGTCGCTCAGACTGCTTAATAAACACTCTGCTTCTCTGAATTTATTGAGCATAATCATTTATATGTCCTAAAATGTTTAATTTTCATTTGCGTTGTCTTGCATTGGAATCAAACATCTACTTTTATGGTTGTGGTTGCCAGATTTCAAGAGCTCAAATCCCCCATTAAGAGCTTTTCTCTTAAATGAACACAATTTCTACCCAGTATTTTACTTAATATTCCCAACCTGGCAACCATTGAAACACTGACAAAAATACTTTTAAGTTCTGTGGTCTCTACTGAGATATTCTACTCAAATAATAGCGTATTACAGCCAGTCTGTTTCTTTCAAATGGATGCTTTCGCTGTTTCTTGTGTCACTCAGACTGATGTTTCATAAACACTCATGCTGTATGCAAGATTTCTGCTTCTCTAGGTTTATTACGCATAATCGTGTGTGATATTTGCCTACTGATTATATATCCTAAAATGTTTAATTTTTCATTTGCCTTTTTGCGTAATAACCCTCCACAAGCTTTTATGGTTATGGTTGCCAGATCTCAAGAGCCTAAATCCCCCTTTTAGAGCTTTTCTCTTAAATGGACATTTTTTTGTACCCAAAAGTTCACTCAAGCTTCCCAACCTGGCAACCATTAAAAACACTGACAAAAATGTATGTTTCTGTTGAGATATTCATGATTTCTGCTGCTCTCAATTTTTTTAGGCAAAATCATGTGTGATATTTGCCCACTGATTATATATCCTAAAATGTTTAATTTTCATGTTGCCATTTTGCAAAATCAGCCTCCACAAGCTTTTATGGTTTCGGTTGCCAGATGTCAATAGCTTAAATCCCCCAATCAGAACTTTTCTCTTAAATCATTACATTTTTGTCCTTTGGTTTACTTAATCTTCATGACCTGGCAACCCTTTGCACACTTACTCTGCATTACAGAAAAGACACTGATGGGCTGAAAACAACGGCAAACATGTCAGTTTAAGTTTAGCATTCTGTATTGAGAGATTCCACTCAAAAAATGGTGTAATATAGCCAGTCATGATAGGCAATAGCAAACCATTATTGTTCAGTGTTGGTCTGAATGCATCAGTGTGCTGCTGGGAAACTCACGATGAAGCCGTTGTTGTGTGTCCAGATTCAGACGGACGTGTGAAATATTGCGTCTCATTGGAGAGGTGTGTTTAAATATGCATGCGGCTGCTGGGGCGGCTCTAATGCGTTTACAGCAGGCGGCGCGGCTGTGTAATTGCTTATTGACCTCTTTTAAGGAGTTTGCAAATGAGACATTTCTCTCTTCTATCAAGGCCTCTGGGATGTGTTTTTGTGTTCTGGAGCTCAATGAGGCTGTTTGTAAGACCAAACCGTCTCCTGTGCTCTATTTGTCATCATTTACAGGCTTATTTTTAGACTTCCTCTCAGGTTTTACCTCAATTACACCATTGTTCGTAATGCAGTGCTGTTCATCTTTCTCAGCGTGAACCGATAAACCAGTCCTGGAAATTATTTTCAGAGTAGCTTTACAGGAAATCAAGAGGTTAATGTTAATAATATCTTAT
Organism: Garra rufa; assembly: GCF_049309525.1. Classification (NCBI taxonomy): domain Eukaryota; kingdom Metazoa; phylum Chordata; class Actinopteri; order Cypriniformes; family Cyprinidae; genus Garra; species Garra rufa. Next base: position 51,611,044 of record NC_133368.1, on the reverse strand, counting down.
CTTATCTTATCTTATAGTCGCGTTTAGTGGATCAGAGCTGGATGATTATATAGTTCAGATTTTGCAAAGATATAAATAATCACACAGCTGAGATCTGCTGTATATTGGAGTAACGCTACACAGAAATGATGGTTCACTCACACAAAATTAATTTAACTTTTTTTTTAATTAAACAGTGGTTTATTGAACAGATTTGTTTTTAAATAAATTCAATTATAATGATGAGTCTGTCTCAGCTAATGCTGTAAACTATATAGATTACTTGCATATTACTATAATATTAAAGGTTAAAATAACAAAGGCTATTTATTTATTTTTAGAATCAACACTCTAAAGGAGTTTTTACATTAAATTCTAATTATAAAATGTATTTTGTCATTTTTGTTTTCTTAAACAGTAGAGAACATCAAACCAATAAGGCAGTACAGGTTTACTATAGTAAAAGTGTGGTATACTTTGCAATGCATGTGGTTCACTTCATTTTGGCCATTTTTTATTAATACATTTATTATTTATGTTTTTTAGAATTTGAAAGGTAAAACATTGTTTGATAAGTGAGATCTCTGTTTTAAAGGCAGTCCTTAAAAAAATCAAAAAAGTAGTGCTTAAAGTCCTGGGAAAAAAAAAAAAAAAAAAAAAATATATATATATATATATATATAGCTAGGAAATAATATAGAGTTTTCTCAATTTAGTAAATTATTGATAATTATCATTATTGCTGCAATTATCAGTAATGCTACAAATAATCAAATTTGAGCAAATAAAAATTAAGAAAATGAAGTGCTTAGTTTGTCAGATATCATATATTGAAATATCAAAATATTCAGTGATTATATTGCTGTAGATTGAAATATAAATAGTTTTTCTGTTCTAGCAAATTAAACAAATTAGTGTGTGTATCAGTTATATAGAGGGTTGCCAGGTTTTCACAACAAAACCCACCCAATTGCTAATCAAAAGAAGTAGCCCAATCGTGTTTCGAGGGGGGTCCTCCGGTAAAAATTGTGTTCCAGGGTGGGGTTCCTCTGGTCAAATTAGCATTCCAGGGGCTAAATATTACATTATTGGGGTTGGACATGACAAACAACCCGCGACAACAGTATAAAAGTAGCCCGATTCCGCGGTAAAACCACAGACTTGTCAACAGTGGTGATAAATCTGATATCAGTTCTGATAGGAGCCTGTACTGATCTACAATCCTCTTGACTGATCGCAGGTCAGCCGTTTCTGAATCCTGACGGCAGCGCTGTCGTCTACAACCCCAGCGTCAACTCACAGGTCTCCAGATGTCAATCATCTGTAGCTCCGCCTCCAGCCGCCCACCCCCAGCACCAGCCCACCAATCACGTCATGCCACAGGTGAGTTTAGCGGCTCCGATGTCACTCGAGTATTTGATGCTCGTCCTGACGGATCGTTATTTAAAGACGGATCGATCTTCTAGCGCTCAGGTCTTGAGGACCACATTAATGTTCTTCTGATGACACTAGAGGATGATGATGATGGGAAATTAACTGAGTCTGTCAGGCCCTTCTACAACATGCTGTAAACTAACAGCTCCTTTTTCCATCCTGTACATCTGGAAGTAAATCCTGTATTTCCTGTGTGTGTGTTTCCTCTTCCTGCTGGGCGTCTTCAGCCACTCTGGTCTTGTCAGCCGTCGTCCGCTCTGGCCGTCCAGCACTCTCCGCTGTCTTACCTGCCGATGCTCACGGTGTCTCCTAACCAGACCTTCACTGTGGTACCTACAGCTCTCTTTCTACTTCCTGTCTGGCTCTGATCACTTCCTGTGTCATCGTTCTGCCCTCTGTTCGTTTGTGCTGTGTTTCTGACTCCCTCATCAGTCCACAATCCTCACTAAAGTCTGACGCACTGCAAAAAATGCTTTTCTTTCCATTTTTTTGACTTGTTTCCAGCCAAAATATCAAAAAATTCTTAAATCAAGAAGGATTTTCTAGACAAGTAAAAATAATTTTCTCATTTTCAGTAAAAACAAGTCAAAATTAAGTGCGTTTTTGCTTGAAACAAGCCAAATAATCAGCCAATGGGGTAAGAAAAATAATATTATTTCAAACAAATAAACAAGATTATTTTTCTTACCCCACTGCCAGATTATTTGGCTTGTTTCAAGCAAAAACGCACTTAATTTTGACTTGTTTTTACTGAAAATGAGAAAATTATTTTTACTTGTCTAGAAAATCCTTCTTGATTTAAGAATTTTTTGATATTTTGGCTGGAAACAAGTCAAAAAAATGGAAAGAAAAGCATTTTTTGCAGTGCACTGGAGGCCCATAGAGCAGCAATTTCCACTACTTTTTTCTCAGCTGAACCTCTTTGAGCTAAAATAAGTATTTTTTTATTAAAAAAATAAATAATTTAACATTATTATGATTGGTTGATTCCTCACTTTTTTAATTCAGTCATAAACCCTAATTTGGGAAGCACTGTTTGTTATATTGATGTGAGCAGTGGTGTATGAAGTAGCTGAAAGCCATACTTAAGTAAAAGTACAGGTATCTTACCAGAAAACATCAACGTTTAGAATATTACTTGAGTAAAAGTCTTAAAGTATGTGATATTTATTGTACTTGAGTACAAAAAGTTATTTTTTAAATCTTAAATGTACTTAAGGTATTGAAAGTAAAAGTACAAGTAAATGTCAAAAAAAATTGCTTATATCATCAAAGTCTGAGTTATGAGTTTATATTGCAATTATGACTTTATTTCTCACAATTGCAAGTTTATATCACCCAATTCGGAGAAAAAAAGTCAGAATTGCGAGATACAAACTCACATTTGTGAGGAAAAAAGTCAGATTTGTCAGGTACAAACTCGCAACGGCGAGAAAACAGAATTGTGAAATACAAACTCAAATTTGTGAAAATTATTTCTCACAATTGCAAGTTTATATCATCAATTTCTGAGGAAAAAAGTCAGAATTCTGCATTTATTTCTTGCAAATCTGACTTTATTTCTCCGAATTGGGTGATATAAACTTGCAATAAAGTTTATATCAGCCAATTCACAGAAAAAAGTCAAGATTAAGTTTGTATCACACAATTCTGGGGGGAAAAAAGTGAGAATTTCCTGAAAAGAAGTCAGATTTGTAAGATACAAACTGGAATTTGTGAGGAAAATTATTTCTCATGATTGTAAGTTTATATCATAAATTTCGGAGAAAAAAAAAAAAGTCAGAATTCTGTGGTTATTTCTCGCAATTGCAAGTTGCAGTCAGCCAATTCTTAAAAAAGGCCAAATTGAGTTTGTATCACGCAATTCTGGGGGAAAAAAGCCAAAATTTCCTGAAAAGAAGTCAGATTTGTTAGATACAAACTCACAATTGCAAGATACATTTGAGAGAAATTATTTCTCACAATTGCAAGTTTATATCATCAATTTTTAAGAAAATTTCGCCATTCTGAATTGAGCTTTTGTATCACCAATTCCCAATTCTGGGGAAAAAAAGCCAGAATTTCCTGAAAAGAAGTCAGAATTGCGAGATACAAACTTGCATTTGCAAAAAAAAAATCAAAAAGTGAGTTTTATGTCGCAACTCGAACTGTTTTCTGAGATAAAAAGTCAGAATTATGAGTTTGCTCACAAAAACCTCACGAAAATAAAGAGGTGAAAGAAAGAAAACTACATTTCAATGCAAATGCGAAAGGGAAAGGCATCATTTTTGTGAGCAAACACTTTCTAAATAGAACGCCATACTTCTGTGAAATAATTTTTTCCATAAAGTTTTGCAAAATTAAGAAAAAAAAACTTAATTGTGAGTTTACATCTTGCAATTCTGACTGAGATCCTGACTTCTGACCATTTTGTAGTAAGTAACGAAAATGCTACTAATATGTAGAAGTATACATTTGAATTAGGAAATATAATGGAGTAAAAGTAAAAGTAGTCTGAAAAATAAAAACTCTTAGTAGTATTATTACTTTGTTACTTGTTACGTTACACCACACGATGTGAGTTGGTCATTTGTTGTTTTTTTTTCAGTACTGCTTTTTTACTATTTCTTTCATTTAAAACACATTGACCTTGTCATGAAAATAGCGTTAGATGCTGGTATGATGATGAAAGTAAATAAAGGACAAGGACGCAGTATGTTGAGTATTTTAGGAGGCGTTCAAACCCATCAGCACTCAATAGGACGCACATCATGTGCTCTCATAACCTCATTTTCTTGACCTCCCTCAGCAGTAAACATCCCTTAATGACCAATTAAAAGACTAGGAGATGTTTTGAATAATTAATGCAGGAGCAGATGCTGGAATTAATATTCAATGAATAGAAAAGCATCTTGCCTCTTCTCATTTCTGACCACATCCGTACAGTAAGAGCATCATCTCAGTGTACAAGTGCACTAGATAGTGTGCAGACTGCTGTAGTGTGATGTCTCTTGTGTCAGCAGGATAATCTGAGCGCTCAGTTGGGTCACATGATGCTGGTGCAGTCGGGTTCGGGCGACGGACGTGACGCTCACGCGGCTGTTTATCCGCTCCAGAGCCCTGCGCCGCCGCATCAGAGCGGATACGTGATGCCCTCGCCGGGACAGACTGTGGCCAACCCCGCATTTCCTGCGCCGCCCGCATCCACCGTCAGCCAGCAGCAGCAGCAGGTGTGACACACAACACCTGCATTAACAAACACACCTCAAATCATGTTTTAAACTGGACACGTCTGCCGTTGTTTGGGGCTGTCCCAATACACACACTCGTGATCTTGAACACACCTGCCTTTCTTTCTTAGATTTTCTTAGATTTTTTTGTCTTGTTTCCAGCCAAAATATCTAAAAATTCTTAAGGGGAGACACACGCGTTGTTTTTTCATGCACCTGTCAAGGTTGAGATTTTGGCCTTGTTTGTTTTTCATAGTGTTTTTTCAGACTAGTGGAAGGAAAACATAAACATTAAACACTATTGAGTGTTTTTTTTTATTGCACTTTATCTATTTGTGTCAATAGATTTCAATTACAATCCAGATTTCTAAAGGCCAAGAGTTTTTTCTGCTACACTGAGCCATAAATCTCCACTTCAGCAGCACTTACACACACCACACTTTACATTTGTGTTCCTGTCTATATCCTGAAGATTATTACAGAGGGATTTGTTTGTATATAATTTGATTGATTTTATACATTTTATTCCCCAAAATGGAAAAAAAATGTTGTTTCCTGTCAGTTTTTTCTGAATTTTGGAGTGAGAAAATGAGAGACCCAAAATCTCCTCTGTAAAAACATTTGACTCTAATATGTCAAAAGAAATTAAACAAGAATTTTGAAAAGGCCTTCATCCAGTGTTCAGATTTTTTTTTGTACTAGAAATGTATGCAAATTAGCGCATATTTCATTAAATAATGGATCATTTGCATATTTAAACCTAACATTTTAGAAAACTTGTAATACAAAAAATGTTTGCAATTATTAATGTAATCAATCAACTGTGTAAGTAAGGTCATAACTATTAGTTCATTTTTTACCCTAATCACCTGCATTGTCGCACCTTAAATCAAGAAGGATTTTCTAGACAAGTAAAAATAATTTTCTTTACCCCAATGGCAGATTATTTAGCTTGTTCTAAGCAAAAAATCACTTCAATTCTTCTGAAAACAAGAAAATAATTTTTACTTGACTAGAAAATCCTTCTTGTTTTAAATTTTTTAATATATTTTGGCTAGAAACAAGACAGAAAATCTAAGTAAGAAAAGTATTTTTGCAGTGAAATGCATGATGCATTTGGTCCAGGTGTGAAGAATGCAAGTGTGTGTAAAACTTTTGATTATAATCGTTGGCGCACAAGTCAACCACATTTAGTTCTATGACGCTTTATACAATACAGACTGATTCAAAGCAGCTTTACAGAGATAAACAGGAAAATAACAGAGTTAATGTTGTATACTTCATCAGTTATGAAATAAACTCAATTTCAGCTGTGCAGCAGCGCTACTGAAGACAATCGAGTCATTATTCAGATTCAGTTCTCATCCAGAGCATGGATAATGGATAATGTGACTGAATATGGGGAGTTGACAAATGCTTATTTTGTAAAAGACAATTTTTGAAGAAGAAATGCATATTTATTGCATATGTATTTATGTAGTTTGAAGTCTGGTGTTTGAGAAAATATAAAGGATCACTAACTTTGTAAATTCTTTCATTGTTTTTAATTACACACATACATTTTCAGCATGACAGAGCTTTATCTTCATTATTAGACACTTTCTACACTTTAAAATTCTAAATATCTGTTAAGTAGTTGAAAGATGATTTCAGCCATGGAATAAAAAGATAATTGCTACTTTTTATTTCACAGTTTTGAGTTTATAGTTTTATGTCACAATTCAGTCTTCAGTGTTACAAAATGACGCTAATCAGTGTTGGGGAAAGTTACTTTTAAAAGTAATGCGTTACAATATTGCGTTACTCTCAAGAAAAGTAACTAATTACGTTACTTAGTTACTTTTTATGGAAAGTAACGCGTTACAATGTTGAGTTACTCCCTAAAAAAGTAACTAATTACGTTACTTATTTACTTTTTATGGAAAGTAATGCATTACAATGTTGAGTTACTCCCTAAAAAAGTAACTAATTACGTTACTTAGTTACTTTTTATGGAAAGTAATGTGTTACAATATTGCGTTACTCTCAAGAAAAGTAACTAATTACGTTACTTAGTTACTTTTTATGGAAAGTAATGCATTACAATGTTGAGTTACTCCCTAAAAAAGAAACTAATCACGTTACTTAGTTACTTTTTACGAAAAGTAATGCATTACAATGTTGAGTTACTCCCTAAAAAAGTAACTAATTACGTTACTTAGTTACTTTTTATGAAAAGTAATGCATTACAATGTTGAGTTACTCCCTAAAAAAGTAACTAATTACGTTACTTAGTTACTTTTTATGAAAAGTAATGCATTACAATGTTGAGTTACTCCCTAAAAAAGAAACTAATCACGTTACTTAGTTACTTTTTATGGAAAGTAATGCATTACAATGTTGAGTTACTCCCTAAAAAAGTAACTAATTACGTTACTTAGTTACTTTTTACGAAAAGTAATGCATTACAATGTTGAGTTACTCCCTAAAAAAGTAACTAATTACGTTACTTAGTTACTTTTTATGGAAAGTAATGCATTACAATGTTGAGTTACTCCCTAAAAAAGAAACTAATCACGTTACTTAGTTACTTTTTACGAAAAGTAATGCATTACAATGTTGAGTTACTCCCTAAAAAAGTAACTAATTACGTTACTTAGTTACTTTTTATGGAAAGTAATGCATTACAATGTTGAGTTACTCCCTAAAAAAGTAACTAATTACGTTACTTAGTTACTTTTTATGGAAAGTAATGCATTACAATGTTGAGTTACTCCCTAAAAAAGTAACTAATTACGTTACTTAGTTACTTTTTATGGAAAGTAATGCATTACAATGTTGAGTTACTCCCTAAAAAAGAAACTAATCACGTTACTTAGTTACTTTTTACGAAAAGTAATGCATTACAATGTTGAGTTACTCCCTAAAAAAGTAACTAATTACGTTACTTAGTTACTTTTTATGAAAAGTAATGCATTACAATGTTGAGTTACTCCCTAAAAAAGTAACTAATTACGTTACTTAGTTACTTTTTATGAAAAGTAATGCATTACAATGTTGAGTTACTCCCTAAAAAAGAAACTAATCACGTTACTTAGTTACTTTTTATGGAAAGTAATGCATTACAATGTTGAGTTACTCCCTAAAAAAGTAACTAATTACGTTACTTAGTTACTTTTTATGGAAAGTAATGTGTTACAATATTGAGTTACTCTCAAGAAAAGTAACTAATTACATTACTTAGTTACTTTTTATGGAAAGTAATGTTACAATATTGCGTTACTCTCAAGAAAAGTAACTAATTACGTTACTTAGTTACTTTTTATGGAAAGTAATGCATTACGTTACCTTTGTTAATTTTTAAATCTGGGCAGGGCTTGCTTGTCTGTTTTTATTATAAAAAGTAATTTTTTTTAGAAAATGTAAAAGACCTTTCACACCAAAAAATGAAATGAATAAGTCTCAGGCTGAAGGAAAAGTAAATTCACGTCTGTACAGTAGAACACTCTTCAGCAATGAGAAAAATGAAGCACAAATGTTAGTTAATCTAAAGTAAGTTTTGCTTATTAGTATAGTTGAATTGGATCAACAAAGGTCAGCAGCAAAGACACTGGTTTATAAAATGGGAATAAATGCATGAAGGAAACAGAACAAGTCAGATATTTTCTTGTAAATTAAAATAAGTAATGCGTTACTTTAGTTACTTAAAAATTAGTAATCTGATTACGTCACTAGTGTTACTTCTAATGTGTTTCCCCCAACACTGATGTTAACATTTTACAAAATAAACACATTTTTCTTTGTACCAATACGATGTGCAACAGCTTACATTTAATTACCAATATAACATGGAATATCTATTTAATGTAACCTACACTGAAAAGTTTTTTTTTAACATTGTGCAATTTCTGGCACAATTAACAGCTCTGAGTAAAGATGAAACCCCACACTGCAGCCGTGATTGTAGCGTCACATGGAGATGCGTGTCGCTGGAGTTGACTGTGTGTTGTTCTCATCACAGATGCTGGCGTGTTACTGTTCGCCCAACCAGTACCCGGTGTCTGGACAGCAGTACCGACCCGTGGGTTCAGTGCCGTACAGCACTCAGAGTCAGATGCCTCCCGCACACACACAGCACACAGGTAAATCACTGCACAACACACACCAGAGGAAAACAACACACAAGAGGGAAAACGTTTTAAATCTGGGCAGGGTTTTCTTTGTTTGTTTTTAATATAAAAAGTTGATTCCAAAAGGTTAAATGGTTGTGCCGTGTACTGCGGTCAAAATGAGTTTGGAAATGAGTTTCATCTAGTGGACGAATTTGGTACTGCGTCCGAACGAAATCTAACTGAAAGCTCATGTTTTTCAGATATCAACCTCAAATTTAGAACGTTAGATTTATGACAGATTTTTTTCCTCATACTTTTAGAATAAAATGTATTTAGGAAAATATATATTTCATAAATTTAAAATCTAATTCTTGTGCATTGTGAATTTGGGCTTTAGTCTCACCACAGTCTAAATGGATCATTAGGGGCAAAGCACCGAAGGCGTGAAGGCATTTATTGTATCCGTTGGTGTTCTTCTGGCTCTTGAGTCTATGGCAGCCCATAGAACCGCTTGTGGGAAAGATACGCAAATTGGCACAATGATAGAGGACAGTCTCAACATTATCCACGGCAAATTTGGAGTCTCTAACTCACTCTCTAGCGCTACCACTTGTCCAAAATTTCACAATTTATGCTAATAACTTTTGAACAGTAATGCACAAAATCAGATTTTTTTTTTCTCAGAACCCTTGGCTCATGTCGAGTCGATTGAACACCAAAATGTAAAAATCGTACGTTAGTTTTTTTCTGTTTTTAATAGTTCGTAAAACCTACTTTTTCGAACTCGTCCTTGACGGTTTGTCTGATTTTCACCACAATTGGTGCAGATCATCTTCAGAACATGCTGGCAAAAAGTTATGGAATTCAAGTTGATTAGTCAAACCGTTTTCGAATAACGCGCAAACGAATTCTACGAAAATCACACAAAAATGGATGTGAGGCTATATCTCCGCAACAGTTTGGCATATTGAGACCAAACTTGGTGTGTGTTATAACAGGCATGACCCGAGACTACCTGCAGTGTTTCAGCACAGTGCCACCTAGTGGTCAGGAGATACGAAAAAGTCTATTTTTGATTATAACTTCTCAATGGTTAGGCCAAAAATCACAAAAGTCTCTTTAGATTTGGCGCATCATGCTGAGTCTATATTTCGACTATATTTGCAAGATTTGTGTTAGGAATGTTTGGGAATCTAGAACTGCTGGCTCACTAAAGCTAAAGACATGTAATATAAACAGCATGTAATGTGAGTCCATGAAGCACTGAAGCACTGATCTGTTATGAGCACACTGACACATTCTCATCCGGCGCTGCATCAGGAGGCCGCTTTCTTGAGCTCCTGCTGATTGTAGATTGTGTTAATGACTGAGCCGTGGCTCCACGCTCTTGTTCCATATCCACACACTCTTGTGTGTTTGTTGTTTGGTTGTTCTCTCCTGTGCTGCACACACACACACACACACACACACACACTGTGATTGTCTGAGGAAAGGAGGCAGCACCGCAGGGGCAGGAGATCGCAGCCCGGAGCTAATTACAGCGAGGCAGGCGTTTGTCCCTTTAACACACACAACACAGGTTTTGTTTTAGCCGTATTGTTCTCTTCAGCTCTGTTCAGCCTCCTGCGCACAACAACAGATGTTTGACTGGATTGAACTGAAGACGCTTTTGTTGATGCTGTGAATATCCGGTGTGTCGGTTGTCGGAGCGGCTGAATGCGGGGCCGAGGCACTGTCTGAGACGCCCTACGATTCTCACAGTGAACCGGTCTCTTTTCCAGCCCCTCACTCCTCCTCGAACACTCGCCGCAGGATCCGTCTCAGAGTCACGGGATGAGTTTGATGCTCACACAACATTAAGCTTTTAACATCTGTGCTGTTTGAATAAAACGCTGAACACGCTTCTCTTTTTTGGGTCAGTTACTGGTGGATTGCAGTATGGCTTTATTCATTTTAATGTTTCTGAAAAAAGTCTCACCCAGGCTGCGTTTATTTTTGATCTAAAATACAGTGAAATTGTGAAATATTATTACATTTTGAAACAACTGTTTTCTATGTTAATATGTGTTGAACTGTAATTGATTTCTGTGATCAAAGCTGGATTTTCAGTCTTCAGTGTCACATGATCCTTCAGAAATCATTCTAATATTTATGAACATTTCTATTATCAATGTTGAAAACAGTTGTGCTGTACAATATTTTTGTGGAAGCAGTCTTTTATTTTTCAGGATTCACAGATGAGTAGAAAGTTTTAAAAAACGCATTTATTTGAAATAAAAATCTACTGTAACATTATAAATGTTATTTACTGGCACTTTTGATTGATTTAATGGATCCTTCATGAATAAAACACAAAAAATAGCTTGTGTTTTGTTTAAATCTTGTTAAAAATGGTAGTGTATCAGTTTCCAAAAAAATAAAAAGTGTAATAATATTGTTTTTACTGTATTTTTGATCAAATAAATATTGGTATACATATAATTTGGAAACATCTTAATAAAAATCTTAATATTTCAAAATTTAGACTGGTAATGTTTTTTGTTTGTTTGTTTGTTTGTTTTAAGACATTTAATGTTTTATGTATTAAATGTTTTCTGTGTTTGTATAATATGGTAAATAAAAGCTTGTCTCATTTAATTCTATATATTAGGGTCTTGAAAATAATTGTACGATTCATATTAAATGAATCGAGTGTAAATCAGCTTTATGAAACTGAAGTCTCAAAGCAGTTAAATCTGATTCTGATTGATTGAGACTCATTTAAAAAACTGATTTACATCAGATCTGGTATTTGTTGGGTTTACTGTAATGAGAGCTCATTTCTAATAAAATACACAGATGTGAATAATGTCATCTCATTTGTATCTTAAAGGAACATGTTGTAATAATGTCTGAATGCTGTGTAGAGATTGAATGATGATTTGCCCCAGAAATGAAACCCTTCAGATGTTCCTGACTCTGCAAACCGCCGCTGAATCCAGTAACAAACATGTTCTCCTGTTCTCTACTGCTCGCTCAGCCGGAGTGTTTAATATTATATTCCCATCATGCTCCGCTCCTCGGCGGAGGTGAGAGAATAGAGCTAAAAATAGCGTGCGTTCGCCGTCTCCTCGCCGCGGGCCGTCCGTTTCCTTTGTCCCACTTCTGCTCTCATCTGGGCTAAATTGATTGCTGTCCCTTTGGCCAAAAGCCATCAGAAATTGAAAACGTCCCGCTTCGCCCTCCGCTCGCCTCCCGCAGGGCAGCTCCTCCACAGAGAGCGTGTTTGATATGGCGCTCCCCGATAACCTTGACACCGATGCAAATGATCCGCTGGTAACGGGCCGGTTCCTGCACCTGTGTGGGCCCTGACTGTTAATTAGAGGCTGTTCTTACGTTGACAATGAGACGTGACGTTCGCCGCTATCTCGTAAGCTATTGTCATTTGGGGAGCGTGTGCGTTCGGATGATGAGAGGCGTAGTTATGAGATCACCAGTGATTTAAAGTGTTTAGCTGGTAAGGGTATCATTAGCTGGTTCTGCTCTAATTGAGGAGCTTTATAAAAACATGAATGTGAATTCAGAGATTTGAGCTCAGTGCTGAGGATGTGCATCAGGTCCAGCTGCTCATCGTGTTAGTCCTGATCTGACAGTGTTATAGTACCACAATAAAAAATGTAATAAAAAATCTGAGATTATAAGATTAAAGTCGTAATATTTTGAGAACAAAGGTGAAATAGTACAAGAATAAAGACGAAATACTACGAGAATAAAGTCAAAATACTAACAGCATAAACTCGAAATATTATGAAAATAAAGACAAAAATAAAGATGAAATATTTTGAGAATAAAGACTAAATACTACAAGCATGAGGTCGAAATACTACGAGAATAAAGACAAAATATTATGAGTATAAAGTAAAAACACTAAGAGCCTAAAGTCTAAATATTATGAGAATAAAGTCAAAATAATAAGAACATAAAGTCTAAATACTTCACGCCTGAAGAAATATTATACGAATCAATATTATAAGAATATTATAAGAATAAAGACGAAATATTATGGAAATGAAGTCGAAATATGAAAATAAAGACTAAATATTTCGAGAATAAGGACGAAATACTACAAGCACAAAGTCAAATTTATTACGAGAATAAAGTCGAAATATTACAAAAATAAAGATGAAATATTTCGAGAATAAGGACGAAATACTACGAGCATGAAGTCAGATTTATTATGAAAATAAAAACGAAATATTACAAAAATAAAGATGAAATATTATGAGAATAAAGTTGAAATATTTAAATAAAGTTGAAATACTACAAGAACGAAGTCAGAATGCTATAAAGTCGAAATACAGTGAGGGTCAACAAAATGTGCACAGCCTTTCCAAAACGTGCAAAACTTTGCGTGGACATTCATGACCCAAAATGAGAAATATCCACCAAATTTCAAGAAACAACAAAGAGTTTAAAATGTTTGTCCTGGTGCTCTCAATCTGGGCCATTTGCATACACAATAGGCTAGAATATACTCTCACAATAGTATAACTTTAATCTCGTAATTGCTACAAATTAATTCTCGTAATTTAGACTTTATTTTCAAAATATTTCGACTTTATTCTCATAGTTTTATCTGATCTACAGACACTTGTGATAGAAATATCTGAATAACACTCATAATGCATTCAGAATCTGCATATTTTTGACGATGTTGATGAGAAATCTGATTTGAATGTATCTTTGTATGAAATGTACAACATATAATCTAAAAATGACTGATATAATTAACCAAGTTGGAACAAATGGAATTAATTTTAATGAATTAAATTCATAGCTTATAATGGTTTGTGTACGTTTGTTCAGGTTACCAAACTGTGATGCCGAATCAGCAGCAGAACTACCAGAACATGATGCAGCCGCCGCCGAATCCCAGTCTGGTGAGCAGCCAGCACAGCAATATGGGAAATCAGATGCAGATGATGGTCCAGTATCCATCAGTGCCATCTTATCAGGTGAGTGTGGCGTTGGTGTAGTGAGTCTGTCAGTAGAGCTGCTCCACATCATGAATAGAGCGCATTAGTGATTATGAAGCTGTGTTGATGAGCGTGTGGGCTGTCCGCTGTGTCAGGTGTCCGTGCCGCAGCAGACGTATCAGCAGCCCGCTCCTGCCTCCAGCATTCAGGTCTACTACAGCATCATACCTCCCAACCAGCAGAACGCCGTCAGGTACGTCCACACACACACACTCACACTGACTACACATCACAACACAACATTTATATGATTCGCAGACATATTAGAACTCATTAAGACCTTCGACAAAATACAGACAGAATTGCAATGTGGCTTGGTGCGATTATCAAATCACAAAGGCTTTAATTATAAATAAACAAAATATACTCACTGTGTGTTTTCTAAATGAAGTGTGGCACTGTGTTCGTTTACACAAGAGCATTTATGTGAACCAGTTTACAAAACAGATTTGGAAAGTGTCATAATCAGAATGAAAAGCACACAATATTGTGATGATCCGCCGGTGTAAAACAGAAAATAGACAGAATAATGAATCTGAAGATCACTGTTTGGAGTTCACTTATAAAAAACAAGTGAAAACATAACAGTTTTTCATGTGTCTCTTGACAAATGTTCATATATGGGTCAATGACGTAACACCTAAATTGTCTGCCCAATAGCGTTTTTTCAGATAAAAATTGGTTTAAATGCGTAAAAACAATGTCATATATATGAAATACTTTGTCTATGTAAGTACTCACTTTAACTTTTCAAAAAACTTTAGTTATTAGTCATTTTTCTCTCATTCAAATTGTTAAAATATCATGTGGTGCAACCGTTTGGCCATAATGTAAAGTTTTCCTCAAATAATAAAGTCAAATATATTGTGAAAATAAAGTCAAAAATTACGAAAATAAAGTTGAATTATTATGAAAATAAAGTTGAAATATTCCGAAAATAAAGTTGAATTATTACGAAAATAAAGTCGAATTATTACGAAAATAAAGTTGAAATATTACGAAAATAAAGTTGAATTATTACGAAAATAAAGTCGAATTATTACGAAAATAAAGTTGAAATATTACGAAAATAAAGTTGAAATATTACAAAAATAAAGTTGAATTATTACGAAAATAAAGTTGAAATATTACGAAAATAAAGTCGAATTATTACGAAAATAAAGTTGAAATATTACGAAAATAAAGTTGAATTATTACGAAAATAAAGTTGAAATATTACGAAAATAAAGTTGAATTATTACGAAAATAAAGTTGAAATATTACGAAAATAAAGTTGAATTATTACGAAAATAAAGTTGAATTATTACGAAAATAAAGTCGAATTATTACGAAAATAAAGTCGAATTATTACGAAAATAAAGTCGAATTATTATGAAAATAAAGTTGAAATATTACGAAAATAAAGTTGAATTATTACGAAAATAAAGTTGAAATATTACGAAAATAAAGTTGAATTATTACGAAAATAAAGTTGAAATATTACGAAAATAAAGTTGAATTATTACGAAAATAAAGTTGAATTATTACGAAAATAAAGTCGAATTATTACGAAAATAAAGTCGAATTATTACGAAAATAAAGTCGAATTATTACGAAAATAAAGTCGAATTATTACGAAAATAAAGTCGAATTATTACGAAAATAAAGTCGAATTATTACGAAAATAAAGTCGAATTATTACGAAAATAAAGTCGAATTATTACGAAAATAAAGTCGAATTATTACGAAAATAAAGTCGAATTATTACGAAAATAAAGTCGAATTATTACGAAAATAAAGTTGAAATATTACGAAAATAAAGTCGAATTATTACGAAAATAAAGTTGAATTATTACGAAAATAAAGTTGAATTACTACGAAAATAAGGACAAAATATTTCGAGAATAAGGACAAAATACTACGAGCACGAAGTCAAATTTATTACAAGAATGAAGTCAACATATTACGAGAAAAATGACGAATATTACAAAAATTAAGTTTAAATATTACGAAAAAAAATCAACATATTTTTTTTTCAGTTAACCTTTTTCAAGTAATGAAAATGTTTTATTGGCTTTCATTTGTTATAGTTAACTTTATTGACCCTGGTTAATTTTGGGTTAGTTTTAATTTGGTTTAATGCTTGGTTTATAAAACAGACTGGAATAAAGCTACAAAAAGAGAATAGTGTTAGTATTCATAATAAATCAGTTTAAGTTTTTCCTAGACAAATCATCAGAGCTATTTACAAAAACTCAAAAGAAATGCAAATACTTTGTTTCTAAAAAAAAAAAAAAGAAAAAAAAAAGAAATGTTAAGTATGTAAAGGAAGTGAATTAATTTTAATATAAACCATGGTCGCACCACATGAAATTTAAGGCTACGCCCAAATAATCTAGATAAAACACTAAATTGTAATATGAATTAATATGTGTACACAACATTCCTAATGTTTGAACAATTACAATAGATATTATTATTTGTATTTGAAAATTAGCCTTATTCGTCAATAACCCATATATTTCCTTTATTCAGACTGATTTAATTCTCTTCTACAAATTCAGAAATGGAAGGTTTTGATTGTGTTGTGAAGCGGCTCTGTCCACACAGGTTAAGCAGGTTAGTTGTGCATGTGCGGTGAGGAAGAGGTGGTCTCTGGGGACTCTGACTTTAGTAGGCCACGCTCAAGATGATTTATAAGGCCAGAGATGCAGCTGGTCTTAATATAACGCGGCGGGTCCCGTGAGGAGAGCCATGTGAGCGCAGCACATCCTTCATATGAAGCGGCTCACAGATGGGCCGGTGTCCTTATTAAAGCTGGGCGCGCTGAATGCCGATGATCCGCGGTTGTACCGCAGCTGACGTGCTGAAGCTGTGCGTGTGTTTGTCTCCTCAGCTCCTCCGTGGGGTTCCTGCCTCCTCCAGGAGCGGAGCAGATGTCGTTTCACCGCACCACGCCACCCTGCGGCTCGCAACAGATTCCCGCCCAGCAGTGCTCAGGTACATCCATACGGCTCTTCCTCTGTGTTCTCTGCACCGCATTCCGCTCTTCTGACATACGGCCCCAACGTTAGCAGAATATTTCACTCCAGTAAATCATTGAGCTCAAACAAATACTCCATCAGCTGCTTCATTTTCTTCATGATCAGAAATGAGGAGCCACAATTTAAAAAATGTTAAGTTAAGTTAAAAAATAATTATTATTTACACTATCAGGAACTCAACAACCAAAACAATTGTATTTTTACGTTAATGATATCTCCATCAGGAACTATATCTGCATCAGACCAGGTCTGTTCCAGTCTGGCTCGGTCGCTGTCGGCACAGAAAGTCGCATAATGTGTGGTGTCTAAAAATTATATTCTTACAATTTAAGAACTAGTTGTCAGTCATTTTCACATAGATTTTTTTAAACATGTTTAATATTTACGACACCAGCGATTATATGTGTCTATGTGCTGGAGATGCGTTCACTGGCAAACATCATTCTGCATTAATTTGCTCATTTTGTCCAAAAAAAAGTTTTTGTTGTGATTTATTTTGTCTTACTTTTAAGGCGAGACACTGCATTCAAAAACAGTTTTTTTTCATGCACCTGTCAAGTTTGAGATTTTGGTCTTTTTGGTGTTTCATGAAGTGTTTTTTCAGACTACTGGAAGGAAAACACCCCAAAGACACTGTTAAGTCTTTCTTTTATAGCACTTTATCTATTTGTGTCAATAGATTTCAATTACAATACAGATTTCTAAAGGCCAAGAGTGTTTTCTCCTACACTGAGACATAAATCTCCACTTCAGCAGCACTTACACACACCACACTTTACATTTGTGTTCCTGTCTATATCCTGAAGATTATTACAGAGGGATTTGTTCAGATAGAATTTGCTTGATTTTATACAACATTTTATTCCCCCAAAAAGGTTTTCTGTCTGTTTCTCAGGTTTTTTTATTTTATTTTTTTAAATTATGGAGTGACAAAATGAGATACCAAAAATTCCCTCTAATATGTGAAATAAATTCAAATATAATTTTGAAACTGACTTCATCCAGTGTTTAGATTTTTGTACTAGAAATGTATGCAAATTAGCACATATTTAATTAAATAATGTCTCATTTGCATATTTAAACCTAACATTTTAGAAAACTTGTAATACAAAAAGTATTTGCAATTATCAATGTAATGAATCAACTGGGTAAGTAAGGTGATCACTATTAGTTCATTTATTACCCTATTCACCTGCAGTGTCTGGCCTGAATTCATAACTTACTGCTATACGGATTTAAATAGTTTTGTTTTTGAAGAAAAGTATACCCTAAATTATGTCAGTGATTCTCTCATTTTAAAGATGATCAAGAAATATTATATTTCGATCTGCAGTGTAATACAAGTTAAGACAAATATTAGCCTATACCCTTCAATATATAGTTTTCTTTCTTAACTTTTAACTTCTTCTAAAAATGTCTTATCAAGAATATTAAATGAACCGGCTAATACATTTTCTTCTTCATAAATATACAAACATGACAAATAGCTTACACTCCAAAACAAAGTCTTCATGTAAATTCATAAATCACGAATATGACGAAATAAAATTATTCCGTATAGCTGTATTAATTGTATAGCTGTAAAAGTTGTATAAGGAAATTATAGTGCCTTGAATTTATTAAGTAATGTTTAATTTCGTTTGTTTCGTTCTCTGGAAATGTAAAGAAAAAAAATACAGTTTTTACTTGGAACCAATTTATTTTTAATCCCTGGTTTTAGACAAGCATACGTGAGAGATCATTTATTTATTATTGCTTGAATAAACGTTTAAAAATAGTGCTAGAAATGTTATAATTAAGGAAATTAAACAGACTCAGGCATTTGAAAAGACATAGTGAAATACGTCTATTATTTCCAAAAAAAACATCGGACATAATCAAAACATATTTGAGACTGTGGCAATGCATTACAATATTGAGTTACCCCCTAAAAAAGTAACTAAGTACATTACCTTTTATGAAAAGTAATGTGTTACGTTACTTTTGTATTACTTTTTAAATCTGGGCGGGGTTTGCTTGTTTGTTTTTAATATAAAAAGTTGTATTTTTGGCATTTTTTCACACCAAATGCACTCTTCAGCAATAAAAGTTTTTGTTTATTAGTATGGTTGAATTGGATCATCAAAGATCAGAAGCAAAGACATCAGTTCATAAAATGGGATTAAATACATAAAAGACATTTGTGTTATTGAACATTTAATTATTGCAGGTTTGTGTTGAATTTCAGTGTTTTTATTCATTTTGAAGAACACTGAATCTGTTTTTTAGTGAGTGAGATGAATTAATGCATGTTCACATTTATTCTAGAACTAAAGTAACATCTTACAATTTCACTCAACATGGGGACAGGAGAGCTGTCAATCAATAAATGAGGGGGAAAGTAACTGGCGTTACTTATTTGAAAAAAGTAACAGATATTTTCTTGCGTAACGCGTTACTTGAAAGAAGTCATCTGATTACGTAACATGCGTTACTTTGTTATTTTGTATTAATTTGTAGTTAATCGTGTTGGTTCTGACACAGATCCATGTTTCTCCTCTTCGTTCTTCTTCATTCTCACACCGATCGCAGCACAGTAAGCTCAAACTCATTGTCGTGGATCAGAGCGTGTGTCTGGAGAACAGGATGGACGTATGATTCATCTGTAAAGTGTCGCGGTGAGCGTCTCTTTGGTGTGACCTTGGGTCTGGTGTGGTTTCCTGCGAGGCGTAGAGGTGCTAATTGAAATGACACTCTCTGCTCCCGACAATCCCATTAGTGAACAGATACGGCTGGTAATTAAAAAGAAATTCCTGCGCCGCTTTGTCTGCGGTTACGGCTATCTCCTAAAGAAGGCCTTCACGGCTCCTGCCGTTCTCATCCTCCCTTAATGTGAACGTCTTCTCTCTGATCGCTCTGTCGCTCGCTTTAATGACTAATTAAAAGAAGGGCTCCTCAAATACTCAAATTAGATTTCTGTTCCCCTTCTTGAGCGTCTTGTGGTTTAATTTGATTGGAGGATTAGGCGGCGAGAGAAAGAGGGCTCTTCTGCGCTGTTTTACTCTCCTGTTCAACGGCTCTCGAGTCACTGTCCGCACCGTGAGACGTCTGGATAACAGTCTTCTGTTGAGTTAATGTGCCCTGGATTTGAAACCATTTCATCACATTATATCTCTATTTACCATAGATCTATCTCTATCATTACAATACTGTTATTGTGGTTTTTATATTTTCAGATTTATTTTTATTATTTTTTATTTTTTTTAGTTTTCACATTTAGTTAAAATTTTTATAATTTTGTTGAGTTTTCATTAGTTTTGCATGTCTATTTGTGACTCTGGAGAAGCACAGGTATATTTGTTGCTATAGTCAAAAATGCATTGTATGGGTCAAAATTATTGCTTTTTCTTTCATGCCAAAAATCATTAGGATATTAAGATCATGTTCTATAAAGATATTTCCTACTATAAATATATCAAAACTTAATTTTTGATTAGTAATATGCATTGCTAAGAACTTAATTTGGACAACTTTAATGGTGATTTTCTCAATATTTAGTTTTTTTTTGCACACTCAGATTCCAGATTTTCAAATAGTTGTATCTCAGCCAAATATTGTCCTCTCCTATCAAACCATATGTCAATGGAAAGATTATTTATTCAGTTTCAGATTATGTATAAATATCAATTTTTTTTGTTTTGTGGTTCAGGGTCACATAAAGTTAGTTATTTTAGTACCTCAAGTTGAAAATGAGAAATTCTGTTGTTGTTTAGTTTTTTGATTTAATGAACTAAAATAACCCTGCTTTGACCGTGGCTTCATCGTTTTCCTAATGTTCATCATCATAGCGCTTACACAGTGAAGGTGGCAGAATGAAAGACCTGTAACGGCTCAGTTTGTGTGTTTCTGATTCTAATATTGTAAATGATGATGAGGCATTGTGTAATTGTGTGTTTAGGTGGTCCGCCTCCATCAGCAGGTGGGATGGTGATGATGCACCTGACGTTACCTGCGTCCCAGCAGCCTCAGTCACATTCACCGCAGCAGTGGAAACACAACAAATACTACAGCTCACAGAAACCCAACCACGTCTGCGCTCTGGAACCGTCACGAGTAAGAACACGCCGACACTGTTAAAGGGGTCCTATTATGCTTTTTCACATTTTGAACCTTAGTCAGTGTGTGGTGTGTGTGTTTGGACATTAAAACATCTACAAAGTTACAAATCTGAAAGTCCACTCCAAAGGGAGATGTTTAGTTTAAAAAAAAAACCTTTTCAAGAACTACAACGAACGGCTCCTTTGGACTACAGAGTTTTCCGCATTCTATGTCGTCACAACGCAGTCCATTAGAATATCATTCAAATAAATCCTGCCTGTGGAAATTCTAATCATTTAGTGCTTTAGAACTTTAGTGATGTAGCATTGATTCATTTTTGGCTGTAAATGTACTCACTCTCTGACCATCCCAGATTAGGATGAGTTTGTTTCTTCATCAGATTTGTATAAATGTGTCATTCCATCACTGTCTCACCAATGGATCCTCTGGAGTGAATGGGTGCCGTCAGAATGAGCGTCCAAACAGCTGATAAAAACATCACAATAATCCACAGCACTCCAGTCCATCAGTTCACATCTTGACAAGACAAAAGCTGAAACAAATCCAGTATTAAGACTTTTTTTAACTCAAATACATTAAGTCCGTAAAAGTGGTCTGGTCTGAATCAGGAGAGAAATCTGCACCGTTTACAAGCCAAAACAGCTCTGAACAAATATGTGGCTGGATTTTGATGGACTTTTTTTAAAGAAGAAAGCATTATTATGGATTATGGACTCAATGTATTTGAGTTAAAATGTCTTAATGATGGATTTGTTTGAGCTTTTGTCTTCTCCAGATGTGAACTGATGGACTGGAGTGGTGTGGATTATTGTGATGTTTTTATCAGCTGTTTGGACTCTCATTCTGACGGCACCCATTCACTCCAGAGGATCCATTGGTGAGACAGTGATGGAATCACACATTTATACAAATCTGATGAAGAAACAAACTTATCCTAATCTTGGATGATCTGATGGAAAGTACATTTCAGTCTGCAGTGAATGGGTGCCGTCAGAATGAGAGTCCAAACAGCTGATAAAACCATCACAATAATCCACACCTTTTCAGTCCATCAGTTCACATCTTGAGAAGACAAAAGCTCAAACAAATCCAGCATTAAGACGTTTTTAACTCAAGTACATTAAAGTCCGTAATCCATAATAACGCTTCCTCCAGTGAAAAGTGGTCTGGTCTGAATCAGAAGAAGAAATATGCACAGATCAAGCACCGTTTACAGTCCAAATCAGCTCTAAATTTTAACACTTGTCTTGTCAAGATGTGAACTGATGGACTGGAGTGGTGTGGATTATTTGTGGATGTTTTTATCAGCTGTTCGGACTGTCATTCTGACGGCACCCATTCACTCCAGAGGATCCATTGGTGAGACAGTGATGGAATCACACATTTCTCCAAATCTGATGAACAAACAAACTCATCCTAATCTCATTTTTAGTTTGTTGTTCATTGAGATGTTATATGGTTTGTCCACAGAGCAGTCCTCAGCTGGGCAGCTCGTCTTCATCACCGGCTCAATCCCCCACACCGACACACCTCACTAACGTCAAGAACATCCGCCCCGGCCTCAACACCGTTCCCATCATGCCTCATTTCTCCAGATCCTTCGTTTCAGGACAAGGTGAGTCCTGTGGTCCTGTCTGGTGTTTCTTGAGGTGTTGAGGGTCATCAGGTGTGTTGTTGTTGTTGTTTCAGGTGACATGCGTTACCCTCTGCTGGGACAGGCGCTCCAGTACAGCCCTCAGATTCGCCCTCCGTTACTTCAAGCCCCGCCCATGGTGTCCAGTCAGGTCAGCCCACCAGTCACAATCCAGATCACATTAACATATGCTAATGATGATATGTGACCCTGAGGTATATTTGCAGCAATAGCCAAAAATACATTGTATGGGTCAAAATGATCAGTTTTTGTTTCATGCCAAAAGATAAAAGACTTTCCAAACATGCGGAAAGAGCGCTCAGAACTCAAAATGCGCAGTGCCCCTAGTCTCTACTGCCAGCTCAATGCACAGTTGGAAAACTATAGATTGTGAACAAATACAATAATAATTATGTGTTAAAAGTGAAGGTGTTTTTGTGTAAAATGAGACCATTTTTATCCATTTAGCCCAATGTATGTGGGAATCGGACACTTTTGAATTCAGGTGTACCTTATCTTGCTAAATGTAGACACCTAAAGGACATATTGCCTCCATTCAAATAAATCTCAATAACTTTAAAAACAAAATGTTACAAAGAAAATTATTTTTCCCTTGTTTACTGGCACCTAGTGAAATCAAAAGAAACTTTCTGCATGACGATGGGCCAAACAGATCTTAAAAAAACAGACTTTCAGATAAAAAAAAATCTGAATTTTTTATTTTATTTGTGTTTATCATAAAATTATGAAAAAATACAATAAAAAATATTAATTATTCCACCCATGTGTTAAAATATAGGGTGTTTTTTGTGAAATGAGACCATTTTTATCAAGTTACTCCAATGTATGTTTTAAATTCAGGTATTCCAAAATCAGTAAAAAAAAATCCAAAATATGACAAAGAATTTAAGAGATTAAATGCGATTTTCTCAAGCTTTAGATTTTTTTGCACCCTCAGATTCCAGATTTTCAAATATTGTCCTATCCTAACAAACCATACATCAATGGAAAGCTTATTTATTGAGATATATAAACCTCAATTTCAAAAATGGCATTAAAGGTGCCAACATTTAAATAAAATATCTAGATTGCTCCTCAGCACTGAATATAGATACAGATTGTGACAGAAAGTGTAATGAGAAGTGATTGTTGAGTTGTTAAAGTGTGTTCATCTTCTGTCTAGGCTCCGGTGGGGATCCGGCCCGCGGGTCGAGGCAGGAAGCCACAAAGGAAAGCTCTATCTACAGATTTCAGTGTAAGTGACACAGGTAACGGTTTGATAGAGCAGCAGTGGACCAACCCTGATCAAACACACCTCAACAAGCTCATCAAGCTCCTTCATTTAGGACTGTTTTTTGTGTTTCTATTTGCGTCTGATTCATCGTAAGATCGAATCCAATATTTGGTGATAATATAGCAAAATGAAAGATTTATAAGCATTTGTTTGGAGTCGGGTCATTTTTGACCCGGGAACACCACAAGTGTGACTTTTTGCAATTTTGTACAAAATAAAAGCATTTAAAAGCAAACTTCCTGATTAAACATTAAAGCACACTAGTGTGAGAAACAGTGCACATTATTTTAACATTTTTTGTTTTATATTGTGAAAATTATTCATAAATGTTTCACTCAAAAAACGAGGTGCCTGCTTTCAGATAAATGAGGCCTACGATTAATCAGATGCAAATAGAAACACAAAACCAGTCCTAAATGAAAGAAAACAAGTTGACAAAAAGATTGAATCCAATATTTGGTGATAATATAGCATAATGACAGATTTATAAGCAATTATGAATTATAACAAGTGTGACTATGTGAAATAAAACCCACCAAAAATAATAATCTTTTAAAAAAAAAATGTCTGAGAAGTACTTATACCCTGTGTGAACAAAGTCAGGACATTTGAGTCCAATCCAATAATGTTAACTAGTTTTTTCGGGAAAAGGAAAATCTTTTCCAGGTCAATTTGACCTGAACACAACCAGAGGGTTAAATGGGAAAAGATGTCAACAAGAGAAATTTTAGCGATAAATGGCGTTTCCATCAGCTACGTTTTAAAACGCTGAATATTATTTCGCAAAAAATCCTTGGATGATAACCTGGGCCCAGTTTTTCAAAAGTAATCCAGTGGTATTTTGGATCACGGATTGGATCAAATCTTGGAAATGGGTTTTTCAAAAGTAAAAGAGGGATTTTGAATTTGGATCAAACCGGCCCTTTGGGTTATTCAAAACTTTGAACTCAGATTGGGATCTATTTGATCCAAAAAAAAAAACAGGATTATCCTGATCCCATCAGACGGGTGGATTCAGTTGTGATTTTTTTTAACCAAATAAAATAAAAAAAAAGTTTTATTTTTTAAGTGAATGATCACAAACTTAATGGTTACTGCTGATATATAAATTCCTTCATATTTGAAGCCTATATGACGCATGTCACATCTAATGAGATATAGTTAACAACAACAAAAAAACAACATCAAAGCTATCAGATGTCAAATAAATGTCACTGTTGCTCATAGCTCTATAATTCCACAGTATATTAATGGCAATGACCACAACAGATCATCTCATAGTTCAAAGTAATTTTTAATGTCCAGTGTGTCCTTCATTATGTAAGAACATTGCTGGCTGTTCTGGTTCTACATCAGGCTCAGGTTCATCAAAATCGTCATCAAGAGGGACATGACGCCTGGTTGCAATGTTATGCCAAACACTGCATGCAAGGATTATGTTGCATGCCACCTTGGGTTGCATTTGCAAGTAGTTACGACATTTAAATTAAAACAGTTAAAACAAACAATGGCTATTTGTGGCCACTGGTATTTTGCCTACCTGTTGTACTTTGCTAACCCACTGTTGGTTCCATTTAAGGCTCTGGTAAACAGGATTTGGTAATCCTGAAATGTGGGATTTGCTCACAGTGATCCAACCCAATGTTCCTTTAAAAAACTGTCATAAAAGTAAGATAGATCAGTTAATCCTGGATAGAAAACATGGGATTTCCAAATCTGGACCAATTTGATCCAGATTACATTTTTGAAAAGCTGGGCCCTGGCTATTGGTGCTCAATCTTCTGGAACAGTGATGCATGTAACCCACAAATGATGCAACAAAACCAAATCACTGCAGCTTAAGTGGATCATTATGAATCAGTCCTGACTGTAGGATCAGTGAATATTGTGTTGTGGGTTTGTTCTGAGTGTGGTCCGTGTCTCCTGCAGTGACGGGTCGTGTCCTGGAGGTGGCGCTCCTGTCCAGCGGGCGTCAGTGGTGTGGAGGCCGGATCTCTGCTGTGACACCTGTGCAGGACACCAGCTCCAGTCAGCAGTGACCCACGTCCTCCGACACCGTCCCGCTCACATTCCCCAACGGGACGCTCTTCGGACTCTGACGGACACGCTGATGTCCAAAAAGGAAACGGTGGAACGGACCGCAGCTGTGTTCTGCTCTCTCATTGGACAGTTGACTGGAACAAATCAAAATGCAGCCGGGACTGTGTTCTACTTTATTTTTTTATCACCGTTTGTTGGTTGTTTTTTATTTGAACGATCTGGTGTTCAAACACTTCAGATGGACTTTTTCCATTGGGTTTCACATTTGTATTCCGTCACTTTCTCCACCAGCCGTCGGCGCTCCATGTGACGCGTTCGCGGTGTGCCTTCAGTCGGACAAAGATAAACGCGTCTCGCTGTCCCGTGACACACACAACCTGTTTTTTTGTAAATAATTTATATCATTCCGTTGATGTCTTTTTTTTTTTTTGTTAATTTCGTTTGTAAATTTAGTTTTTAATTTAAGACGTTATGCCACACCTTTGTGTCAGCACATTTTTAATAAGTTGAACGGTTGTGTTTGCCGTTTTCACACGTCATGTCATTTTCTGGGGGTATTTTAATATTATATTCATACTGGGGAAAAATAAAAAGAGAAAAACAGAAAACAGTTTGCACATTTATACCAACTCTCTATCTCTCTCTATATATATATATATATATATATAAATCTATTTTTTCTTTTGGAAAAGCGTGTGGAAGCCTTAAGGCTGTTTGATGTTTACTGGTGCGAGTCCATTTTTATTTCGGTTTGAGAACCAATAAATGTTTACACCAAATGATCTACTTTATCAAACGCCGTCGATCAGTTTGTGGTGGTTGTTGCTCCGGTGTCGCTCTTCCCGTCTCCGTCATTCATCAGGCTTTATTTTCCAGCGATCCGCGGCGACGGACGGCGTCGTTCGTCTCAATTCTGCTTTTATTGGCTCATTTGTCTGCTACATTAACCTGCAGTTCACCTCATCCGTGCGAACGCCCCGCAGTTCATCTAGATTCTTCTCTTCTTTTCCTCCTCCAATAACATCAAAGTCATTTGGCAAAGGAGAAATCCCCCACCTGCCGCTGCTCTTATTGAGCCGGAGGGAGGGAGGATGGATGGCTTTATCTTCATATGAATGTCCGGTACGGCTGTGAATTGGCTGAGCGCCGGCGAGATTATTAACGTGTAATTAAATCAACATCTGGAGAGCTCCGCCGCACGAGGATGAGGACGAGGGCTGCTCATAAAGGCTCCGTCTCTCTCGCCGTCGAGCTTCTGTTTGTTCAGCAGTAATTGATGTTTTTATCAGAGAGTCTCTAGTGCTGGAATGCTCCACCATCCAGTGCTTCTCCATTATACCACAGTCAAAGTGTGCAATAATGCAGTATTTTGATCTAAAAACATTGAAGTCAGGGCATAAGATTGTTTTTCATGTCAAAGCAGCTTTCAGCACTGCAGGCGAGAGCATATTCACTCCTGAATCACTCTCATCATATAAAAACAACAAAACAGTGCTAGAAAAATGCATGGTGAAGACCAGAAAATTGACTGAGATAGTTTCCACAATCATTTATATTGTAAATAAAGCACAGATTTTTTAAAATATTTTCATTATTAAAATATTCTATGTACATTTCAGTGTTTTAGTATTCATATGCTATTATCATTTCTGTTTTATATTGGATTTTATTTTATTAACTTGTTAGTTTTTTATGTGTGTATAGTTTTTCCTTGAAATTTTAGTACTTCCACTTAAAAGAAAATGAGAAATATTGCTTTGGCAACTATCTGATAAATTTTTTATGCAAGGTTTTTTATATATATTTCAAGTATTTTATTATGGTTTTAGTTACTGCTACATTTACTGCACGTTGTCTTCTTTTGTTAACCATGACACACATTTATACAACTGGAATTATATGATCATAGGGCGAAGAGAAAAGAAGACTCTGGATATGAATTATGAATTAGTGAAGATGTAATGTCCGGTAGTCAGTTGTTCACAAGAGGAGAGTCATGAATACATCTATATTTAAACAAAAAAATCTTCCATGAAACATTTCAGTGACTGATTGTTTTATCAGATGTTTGACCAGACCTTCTCTCAGTGTGAAATGGACTTTCAGTGATCAGATGTGAGCAGCTGTCATTGAGATGAATGGGAGATCTGATGGAGAACTGCAGGTATCTGTTATGTTCAACTCAACACAAGTGTGATGTTTACAGATCAATGTTAATAGTGATTTCATTCAGCAGCTGTACTAACTTCAGATTTCACATTAACAGATGCTTTCATCAAGAAGTCAATGAGCCAAATGATTTGCGATCCTTTCTCGTCCCGAACTGAATAAAATGTGAATCTAAACCTAAACCCGATCTAAATCTAAGTCTCGATCTGAATCAAAAGATTCACAAACCGAGCTCCAAAATCAGGATCTGAATCAAATGATTCGCGAACCGCGCTCCAAAATCAGGATCTGAATCAAATGATTCGCGAACCGAGCTCCAAAATCACGATCTGAAACAAATGATTCACGAACCGAGCTCCAAAATCACGATCTGAATCAAATGATTCGCGAACCGCGCTCCAAAATCAGGATCTGAATCAAATGATTCGCGAACCGCGCTCCAAAATCACGATCTGAATCAAATGATTCACGAACCGAGCTCCAAAATCACGATCTGAATCAAATGATTCACGAACCGAGCTCCAAAATCACGATCTGAATCAAATGATTCGCGAACCGAGCTCCAAAATCACGATCTGAATCAAATGATTCGCGAACCGCGCTCCAAAATCAGGATCTGAATCAAATGATTCGCGAACCGCACTCCAAAATCAGGATCTGAATCAAATGATTCGCGAACCGCGCTCCAAAATCAGGATCTGAATCAAATGATTCGCGAACCGCGCTCCAAAATCACGATCTGAAACAAATGATTCACAAACCGAGCTCCAAAATCAGGATCTGAATCAAATGATTCGCGAACCGCGCTCCAAAATCAGGATCTGAATCAAAAGATTCGCGAACCGAGCTCCAAAATCACGATCTGAATCAAATGATTCGCGAACCGCGCTCCAAAATCAGGATCTGAATCAAATGATTCGCGAACCGCGCTCCAAAATCAGGATCTGAATCAAAAGATTCACGAACCGAGCTCCAAAATCACGATCTGAATCAAATGATTCGCGAACCGCGCTCCAAAATCACGATCTGAAACAAATGATTCACGAACCGAGCTCCAAAATCACGATCTGAATCAAATGATTCGCGAACCGCGCTCCAAAATCAGGATCTGAATCAAATGATTCGCGAACCGCGCTCCAAAATCACGATCTGAATCAAATGATTCGCGAACCGAGCTCCAAAATCACGATCTGAATCAAATGATTCGCGAACCGAGCTCCAAAATCACGATCTGAATCAAATGATTCGCGAACCGCGCTCCAAAATCAGGATCTGAATCAAATGATTCGCGAACCGCGCTCCAAAATCAGGATCTGAATCAAATGATTCGCGAACCGCGCTCCAAAATCAGGATCTGAATCAAATGATTCGCGAACCGCGCTCCAAAATCAGGATCTGAATCAAATGATTCGCGAACCGCGCTCCAAAATCAGGATCTGAATCAAATGATTCGCGAACCGCGCTCCAAAATCAGGATCTGAATCAAATGATTCGCGAACCGCGCTCCAAAATCACGATCTGAAACAAATGATTCACGAACCGAGCTCCAAAATCAGGATCTGAATCAAATGATTCGCGAACCGAGCTCCAAAATCAGGATCTGAATCAAATGATTCGCGAACCGCGCTCCAAAATCAGGATCTGAATCAAAAGATTCACGAACCGAGCTCCAAAATCACGATCTGAATCAAATGATTCGCGAACCGCGCTCCAAAATCAGGATCTGAATCAAATGATTCGCGAACCGCGCTCCAAAATCAGGATCTGAATCAAAAGATTCGCGAACCGAGCTCCAAAATCACGATCTGAATCAAATGATTCGCGAACCGCGCTCCAAAATCAGGATCTGAATCAAAAGATTCACGAACCGAGCTCCAAAATCACGATCTGAATCAAATGATTCGCGAACCGCGCTCCAAAATCACGATCTGAAACAAATGATTCACGAACCGAGCTCCAAAATCACGATCTGAATCAAATGATTCGCGAACCGCGCTCCAAAATCAGGATCTGAATCAAATGATTCGCGAACCGCGCTCCAAAATCACGATCTGAATCAAATGATTCGCGAACCGAGCTCCAAAATCACGATCTGAATCAAATGATTCGCGAACCGAGCTCCAAAATCACGATCTGAATCAAATGATTCGCGAACCGCGCTCCAAAATCACGATCTGAATCAAATGATTCGCGAACCGCGCTCCAAAATCAGGATCTGAATCAAATGATTCGCGAACCGCGCTCCAAAATCAGGATCTGAATCAAATGATTCGCGAACCGCGCTCCAAAATCAGGATCTGAATCAAAAGATTCACGAACCGAGCTCCAAAATCACGATCTGAATCAAATGATTCGCAAACCGCGCTCCAAAATCACGATCTGAAACAAATGATTCACGAACCGAGCTCCAAAATCACGATCTGAATCAAATGATTCGCGAACCGCGCTCCAAAATCACGATCTGAATCAAATGATTCGCGAACCGCGCTCCAAAATCACGATCTGAATCAAATGATTCACGAACCGAGCTCCAAAATCACGATCTGAATCAAATGATTCGCGAACCGAGCTCCAAAATCACGATCTAAATTAAATGATTCGCGAACCGCGCTCCAAAATCAGGATCTGAATCAAATGATTCGCGAACCGCACTCCAAAATCAGGATCTGAATCAAATGATTCGCGAACCGCGCTCCAAAATCACGATCTGAAACAAATGATTCGCGAACCGCGCTCCAAAATCACGATCTGAATCAAATGATTCGCGAACCGCGCTCCAAAATCAGGATCTGAATCAAATGATTCGCGAACCGCGCTCCAAAATCACGATCTGAATCAAAAGATTCACGAACCGAGCTCCAAAATCACGATCTGAATCAAATGATTCGCGAACCGCGCTCCAAAATCACGATCTGAAACAAATGATTCACGAACCGAGCTCCAAAATCAGGATCTGAATCAAATGATTCGCGAACCGCGCTCCAAAATCAGGATCTGAATCAAATGATTCGCGAACCGCGCTCCAAAATCAGGATCTGAATCAAATGATTTGCGAACCGCGCTCCAAAATCAGGATCTGAATCAAATGATTCGCGAACCGCGCTCCAAAATCAGGATCTGAATCAAATGATTCGTGATCCGCACTCGTCCTGAACTGAATCAAATGATTCACGAACCGCACTCCAAATTCACGATCTGAATCAAATGATTCGCGAACCGCACTCCAAATTCACGATCTGAATCAAATGATTCGTGATCCGCACTCGTCCTGAACTGAATCAAATGATTCACGAACCGCACTCCAAATTCACGATCTGAATCAAATGATTCGTGATCCGCACTCGTCCTGAACTGAATCAAATGATTCACGAACCGCACTCCAAATTCACAATCTGAATCAAATGATTCGTGATCCGCACTCGTCCTGAACTGAATCAAATGATTCACGAACCGCACTCCAAATTCACGATCTGAATCAAATGATTCGTGATCCGCACTCGTCCTGAACTGAATCAAATGATTCACGAACCGCGCTCCAAAATCAGGATCTGAATCAAATGATTCGTGATCCGCACTCGTCCTGAACTGAATCAAATGATTCACGAACCGCACTCCAAATTCACGATCTGAATCAAATGATTCGCGAACCGCGCTCCAAATTCACGATCTGAATCAAATGATTCGTGATCCGCACTCGTCCTGAACTGAATCAAATGATTCACGAACCGCACTCCAAATTCACAATCTGAATCAAATGATTCGTGATCCGCACTCGTCCTGAACTGAATCAAATGATTCACGAACCGCACTCCAAATTCACGATCTGAATCAAATGATTCGTGATCCGCACTCGTCCTGAACTGAATCAAATGATTCACGAACCGCACTCCAAATTCACAATCTGAATCAAATGATTCGTGATCCGCACTCGTCCTGAACTGAATCAAATGATTCACGAACCGCACTCCAAATTCACGATCTGAATCAAATGATTCGTGATCCGCACTCGTCCTGAACTGAATCAAATGATTCACGAACCGCACTCCAAATTCACAATCTGAATCAAATGATTCGTGATCCGCACTCGTCCTGAACTGAATCAAATGATTCACGAACCGCACTCCAAATTCACGATCTGAATCAAATGATTCGTGATCCGCACTCGTCCTGAACTGAATCAAATGATTCACGAACCGCACTCCAAATTCACGATCTGAATTAAATGATTCGTGATCCGCACTCGTCCTGAACTGAATCAAATGATTCACGAACCGCACTCCAAAAGCCTGATTCAGACTGTCAGCCCAAACCAGATTTTGTGCATATCTGGATGGAATCCGATTTGAAGAACTGACTGTCCACACAGTCATATCACAACTGTTCAAATCCGATTTGTGTGTCCATAAGCGCTCTTTCGTTTCACAGAATGTGTGTTGGTTTCTATGGCAATGCCGTTGCGTTGTTATGCCAACGTTAAAAACAACAATAACAGCAATACAGTTTGTAATATAGATGCTGTCTTGCGATATGACAACGTTGCCGCTGCGTTGGATTATATTTTGTCTTCTAAAGCGGCGGCAGAAACACAGGAAGCTGGAATGTGTGACTTTATTCTGTGCTGCCGTCTCAGCTGGTTTCAAATCTCAAAGAGGTGCATATACTAGCTGTATATTGTCTTTTCCCGCTTCATTTGCAGTTCGCAACAACACAAGCTTGTTTCTGCAAAGACGTTTGTTATGTTTTCTACAAAAACGTCTGACGTGTTTACGTTTTCCATGGTATAAAAACGTTAAAAAGCATTGCCGAATCGGATCTGACCAGTCAGACTGAAACAGATTTCCAGAAATCCGATTTGAATAGGATTCCAAACCGCATATGAATGTAGCTTGAAACGGATTTTTCCAAATCGGATTTCATGTAGTTCATTGCTGTTCAGACTACCTAAATATGATCGGATTTGCATACAAATCGGATTTTGCCTGACAGCTCAAAACACATGTTAGATGTTCACATTGTGCATTATGATGGAGTTTGTAGCTTAATTGACTAGATTTGAAATAGTTTGAGCTGCAGTTCAGTTGCTGACAGTTCAATAGGAAATCAGCTGAAAGCATCCAGTCATCTCATACCATTTAAATCAATCTTACATTTATATTGGTATATATCGTAATAAATATGAGAAATGATTGTTGTATGTGATTGTATTACTATATATAGAGTCATAGTTAATGTAAAAAGAGCAAATGGGAGAAGCAGATGAACATAAATCAGCAGAACAACACAAAGTTAAACTTCATCAGTCAATTGAACTGTTCTCTTATGTAAACAACACTTCATCTACCTTATATGTTCTTACTCCATATGTATTTCTTACTCTGTCTGAATTCCCCTATACCTGTGCACTTCTAAAGGGATGGCCAGAAGTGGTCTCAAGCATAATGGACATTATCAAGTGCACTCGTTTAATAACCGCTGTACAGTGACTGACACATTAGTGGGGTCATATAATAGTGAGTGAGTGAACAGTGAAAAATAGTGAATGCAGGTCTCATCAGAACATTAGTGTGCACAGCCATTCTTTGTATTCATTGTTGAGTGATAAATTAAGTTTCATAATCAAGACTCGAGTGAACATAAATCAGCTCGGCTACATTATTTTAAGTTGTTATCTTGTTCGTTGTGTACTAGTTAATAAGAATAAATGTTCAAATTGTCATTTAATGTGTTTTTAGTAGTGCTGTTCAAATGATTAATCAGGGTTAATTGCATCTGAACAAAAAATTCTTTGTTTATATAATATATAGTGTGTATATTTATGTAGGTTATATAAAGACACATATACAGTATAACATGTACATTTATATTATATAAAAAATATATTTATGATATCAACATAACATATTTTTAAAGTAACAAAGTTATGATTCATGAGATTGTGGAATGTGTATTTTCTTCCAGTAGGTAACCTACATATTAATGTCATTATTCTGTTTTATTTACAGAATACTGAATAATGTATATAATTTTGTGAGATAGAACTGTCATATAATTGATATTTAAATAAATTTAATATTAAAAATAAATAAATCAAGAAGGATTTTCAAGGCAAGTAAAATTATTTTCTTGTTTTCAGAAAAAAAAAACAAGTCAAATAAGAGTTTTTGCTTAGAATAAGCTAAATAAAATACCAATGGAGTAAGAAAAAAAATCTTATTTCAAACAAACAAAAAAAAAACCAAGATAATTTTTCTTACCCCATTGGCAGATTATTTAGCTCGTTTCAAGCAAAAATGCATTTAGTTGTTTTTCTAAAAACAAGACAATAATTTTTATTAGGCTAGAAAATCCTTCCTAATTTTAGAATTTGTTTGATATTTTGGCTGGAAATGTTTTGCAGTGCATGCATTATTTGAAGTCGTTATCCCGCTTATATGTCAAATGTCACGTTTTAATATCATAATGTTTACAAAAACGAAGTCAGCACGCCATCTTGCGACAAAATACAGACATTACTACAGACAAAGTGTTTCATGTAAATGAGTGTTCTCTTTTTTACGGTTTCTTCAAAATAATGCTCAAAGTTAACATGATTCGTTTTAATACGAATAACTATTTCTATAGGCTAATATGACGCTTTAACACAGTATAGATTGTTTTAAAGCATCTAAACTGGAAAATAATAGTGTTAAAGTTGAAAGTTAATTTGTTAAGTTGAATAATTGATATCATTTCGTAAGATAAAACTGTCTTACCTCAGGACAGTTTAAGCGCTGCTCTAGTCAGTTTAACGGTTTTTGTTTGAATTTAAATTTGCCGCCGGACTCGTACGCGCCTATTCCTTTCACAATATCAAATAAATATAATGAATAATTATTGTTTTGTATATATAATCGTGATTTACTTAAGTGAAATGTTTTAAAATCCCGCTGTTTGCACGTTTAATTAGTATGTTTATATCTTTTTAAAAAACACGTCCATAAATATTGTTTTCATTTTTATTTACCGTAAATTTGAATAATTGATATCATTTCGTAAGATAAAAGTGTCTTACCTCAGGACTGTTTAAGCGCTGCTCTAGTCAGTTTAACGGTTTTTTGTTTGAATTTAATTTTGCCGCGGGACTCGTGCGCAACTAATATATTGAATCATTATTGTTTTGTATATATTATCGTGATTTACTTCACATTTAGGCTAATTAAAGTCTGTTTCTAGCTTTTTAAGAAAAACACGTCTTGAATAACCTTACACAAATGTAATGTGGCCTGGTCATTTATGTTTCAACTTTTATTTGAATAAAAACATTTGACCTGCATGAGTACAACTTTTTTATGTTACACTAGCATTAGTACAAGGTGAGAAAATGCTAATGAATAATCGATGGCGATGGGAATCCCACAATGCCTCACTATCGGGCGCGCGCCTGCACCGAGTCTCGCGTAAAGTGTAATTTTTTTTTTACGAAATTAATTTTTATAAACTCTTCCTTTTCATACTAGTGTCGAACAACTTCTGAAGTTGTTCGGTTGTGTTTGGTGAAACTTTTTACACGCGGATTCCTCAGAATGGCACTGCGTGATGACGCTGTTGACGTGTTGCTATGGTGACGCGCCGTTCGTGTTCACGCGCGTCCTGACCGACCCGCAGAAGATCAGCATCATCATCATCATCTTCTTCTTCTTCATCATCCTCATCTGGAGCGATGAATCAATATGAAGTGGTTCGGCAGGTCGGTCAGGGCGCGTTCGGGCGCGCGCTGCTGGTCAAACACCGACACGGAGACGCGCAGCTCTACGTCATCAAAGAGATCAACCTGAGACAGGTGAGACATTCCTGAGACCCACTGGAGACTGACAGGCACTTTTGGGGGGAAAAAAGTAAAAGAAAAAGAAATGTCATCAGACCAGACTCAAGTTCGAATCATGATTTTTTTCAACATTCAACTGGATTTGTGATATTTTTTTACGTTTTTCCAACACAAGTCAGCTCACAGTAGGGGTGGGCGATATGGTAAAAATATCATATCACGATTTTTTCAAGAAATATCACGATTCACGATTTTATCACGATTCTTTGTCATGTTGGTTTTACTTTTTTACAAGTTGTCTGAGTAGTACAGACAAATTAATTTTTCTATTTTAAAACCAAAACCTTACAAGGTAACAAAATATAAAATAAAAAGAATGGCAGATATTTAAGCCAAAGTGGGCGAAGACAAAAAATCTTTGTCATTATTTTCTTTGTTTTTAAAAAATAAGAACAAAGATAAGCTACATGTTACAAATACACATACTATACAAATAAAACAAACAGTGCTTTAATTTTCAGGTACAGTCCATGTATTTGTCAGTAGCATTCAAGAAATTTAATTAACAAATATAAAAATAAAACACTATATACATTATATACATAAATTATACATAGAAGCAACATTTAAAGCAACTGTATTGAAGTTCTTCAGTCAAGAGCAGTGAGTGATTTTCCTTTGTTTTTTGTTTTATTAGTGTATCATCACCCAAAAATGACAATTCTGTCATCATTTACTCACTCTCGCATTTTTTTAAGCATAAAACATGCTGAACATAAAACTTATTTTGAATAATGTGGGTAACCAAACAGTTGCTGGGTCCCCAGTTACTTCCATATATTTTATTTATTTATTTTAAGTCAGTAGGGACCAGCTACTGTTACCCACATTCTTCAAAATATCTTCTTTTGTGTTAAGCACAAGAAAAAAATAATAATAGAGATTTAGGACATGTGAGTGACAACATTTTTGGGTGTACTGTCCCTTTAATGACAATCGACAGCATGTTTAGCTCTGTCGCAGAGCTGCACGCATCTATAGACGCGCATCCGTTTTTCTCTTAACTGTTTACTTTCACTTTAGACAACCGACTGTGTTTATATGTAATCCTTGCGTGTTTTTGACAGTATAAGCAAATTAAACGCCAAAGATAGCTCAGTTTAGTAATCAGGTGCTGTTTGACAGGCTTTTAGCGCACGTGCTTCAGGTTTACGCGCTCATGAAGCGCATGCCAGAACAGCGCGCGGACCAAATGACGTTATTTTACCGGCAAGACTTTGAAGCACATTCAAATAATCTACTTTTGTGATCGCGAATATGAATAAGTGCAGTGTCCCGTGAGTGAATGTACAGTATTAAGACGGAGGCACACTGTAGCACGATACTACGATATTTATTCAAAAGCAGATCGTGGAGACATTTTAATCGTCCACGATCAAAAATCGTCATATCGCACACCCCTAGCTCACAGTCAATTCATTTTGAAATAAAACATAAAAAATAGATTGATTCTGAATTAAAATGTTGAGATATACTCTCTAAGAAGAACATTAAGAGGATCTACTAACCACAATGTAAATAAATGCATGGCTACATGTTAAAAATGTAAATTCTTTATTTAAATTTTAATATTGTGTAATTTAAACCGTAATTTCTGTTGATTTACTATAATAATGTTTATAATTTGTTTTATCTTGTTCGTTGTGTACTAGATAATAATGATAAATGTTCAAATTGTCATTTGATGTGTTTTTAGTAGTGCTGTTTGAATAATTAATGTCAGTTAATTGCATCTAAAAGTTTTTGTTTATATATGTGTGTGTTTAGTGTGTATATTTATTATGTAGGCTAAATATAAAGACACACATACAGTAAATATTTTGAAAATATTTATATTCATATAATTTATATTATATATTTAATATATAAACACAACATATTTTTCTAAAGTAACAAAGTTTCTATTTATAAAACTGTGGAATGTGTATTTTCTTAATAACATCTTAATGTTATTATTCCCATGTTTTATTTACAGAATACTTAATTTATATAATTTTGTGATATAGAAGTGTCATATAATTTATATTTAAATATATTTCATTTATAAACATATTTATCTTAAATATATACACACTGCAAAAAAAATACCTTTCTTACTTACATTTTGTCTTGTTTCCAGCTAAAATATCTAAACATTCTTAAATCAAGAAGGATGAGTAAAAATTATTTTCTTGTTTTCAGAAAAAAACAAGTCAAAATTAAAAGAGTTTTTGCTTAGAACGAGCAAAATAATTTGCCAATGGGGTAAGCAAAAAAGTATTCTTACCCCATTGGCAGATTATTAAAATTTTTATTAGTCTAAAAAATCCTTCTTGATTTAAAATTTTTTAGATATTTTGTCAGGAAACAAGACAAAAAGTCTAAATAAAATATTTTTTTTTTGCAGTGCATGCATGTGAGTGTATTTATATTTACATAATAAATACACACGGTTCACACACACACACACACACACACACACATATATATATATATATATATATATATATATATATTTTTTTTTTTTTTTTTAGTAAAGGGAAAGACCTGTGCATTTTTAAAACGGTTATATTTGACATTTAAAAGAGTTTATTTTTAAAAGTTGTGGTTTTTTCATAACTCAAAAAGATTGCAAATGTAAATTTTTTCAATTGTTAATTTTTTTTTTTTTTTAATATTTTTATTGATTCCAACTGTTATTTTGTTTTTGGTTGAACCAAAACATTTGTTTTTAGAGCGTTACTTTGTTGCTTTGGCAAAGACAGCAGCAACAAGCAGAACTTCTAAAGCTGTATCTTTTCAAACAGCTGTCTGTCAGTCATTGTCTCTCTCTGTCTGTGTCACATGTCCAGCAGTTGTCCTCTCGGGATAAAGACGCCTCCAGAAAGGAAGTGACTCTTCTGTCCAAAATGAAACATCCAAACATTGTGGCGTTTTATAAATCATTTTACGGTGCGTTGCTGCATTTGTCCAGTTTGTGTGCTCACTCTATCATTATATTGTGTCTGATACAGACTGATTTATATGTGATGCTGTGTTTGTGTGTGATATCCAGACAGGAATAACCTGTACATCCTGATGGAATACTGTGACGCTGGTGATCTGATGAACAGAATCAGGATGCAGAGAGGAAAACCCTTCACAGAGCAGCAGGTGGAGCACACAAACACTTATATTTCTGAGCAGAAAAGTCAAGAATTGCGAGGTAAAAAGTTGCAACAGCATATTTCATGGTAAAAAATTACACCTAAATTGCAAGAATTCAGAATCGCGAGAAAAAAAAATCTAAATTCTGAGTTTATATCTTGCAATGCTTACTTTTTTTCCCTCGGAATTGCAAGAAAAAAAGTTTTGCAAACTTAGAATTCATAGAAGGAATGTTCCAAATCTGACTTCTTTTTTATACTGGAATGTATATATATTCCAAATTTGAAATAAAAAGTTGCAATGACCTTTATTATTGTTTTTCATTTCATGCCAGATACAGGCTTGAGTAAAATATTGTGGTCTATTTTTGTGTGTTGTCCTTATATAAATGCATGAGATCTGCACATGGAGATTTCTTACATGAACACAACGACATTTATTTAAAATAGAAATGGTAATTCTATATATATATATTGCAGCTTTTGTGAAAGTGTTGGTGTGTGTTTCAGATCATGGACTGGTTTGTTCAGATCTGTCTGGGACTGAAACACATTCACGACAGGAAGATCCTGCACAGAGACATCAAAGCTCAGGTACGTCAGACTCGTGTGTGTTAAAGCATCACCTGTCTGCCTGATATTAACCCAAAACACTCTGATTATGTCCATCATGGTCTCCAGAACATCTTCCTCACTCAAGGAGGACTGAAGGTGAAGCTGGGAGACTTTGGCATCGCCAGAATGCTGAACAGGTGAGTGCGTTTGTGTTTGATTGTGTGTCTGTGGTTTGTTCTGATGTTGTTCTGTGTGGAGCAGCACCATGGAGCTCGCCAGAACCTGCGTCGGGACGCCCTACTATCTGTCTCCAGAGATCTGTGAGAACAGACCTTACAACAACAAAACGTACGTTTCTCAGCTCTCCTTCTGACTGCTCTTTTCACAACGTCCTTTAAAAAAAAAAAAAAATGTATCAGTAACATTTTCACCTGATTGTGTGAACGTTATGGGAACATTCCATTCTATCATTTAGACAAAATTATGAGAATGTTACATTTGAAAGTTTTAAATGTAAACATTTAAAAAAAAAAAAAGTAATATTTAAAGATTTTTTTTTTTTTTTTTTTGTTATGTGGGCATTCTGTTTTGACATTTTAAACACATTATAAAAACGTTATTTCAGATTTTTTTTCCCAATACTTTCAGTTTTTTTTTTTAGTTTTTATTAATGTTTTAGAAACATTTTCTCCTGGTTGTGTAAATGTTAAAGAAACATTCCATTTTATCATTTAGAAAATGTTATGAGAATGTAACATTTGAAAGTTTTTAATGTAAACATTTAAAAAAAAAAAAGGAATATTTAAAGATCTTTTTTTTGTTGTTATGTGGGCATTCTGTTTTGACATTTTAAACACATTATAAAAACGTTATTTCAGATTTTTTTTCCCAATACTTTCAGTTTTTTTTTTTAGTTTTTATTAATGTTTTAGAAACATTTTCTCCTGGTTGTGTAAATGTTAAAGAAACATTCCATTTTATCATTTAGAAAATGTTATGAGAATGTAACATTTGAAAGTTTTTAATGTAAACATTTAAAAAAAAAAAAGGAATATTTAAAGATCTTTTTTTTGTTGTTATGTGGGCATTCTGTTTTGACATTTTAAACACATTATAAAAACGTTATTTCAGATTTTTTTTCCCAATACTTTCAGTTTTTTTTAATTTTTTTATTTTAATGTTTTAGAAACATGAGAATGTAACATTTGAAAGTTTTTAATGTAAACATTTAAAGCAACACTAAAGAACTTCAACAACCCTCTATAGGTTGGAAGCGGAATTGTCCATTACCGCTGTCGTAAATAATTTAGTATGTTGCATGACTTTATGAAAGTATGAAAACGAAATAAAACATAATGATGACATTGTTTGCTATTTATTTTTGCCGTAAAGCAAGTTGCATTTGTAGTCTCATTTGAACAAAACCGCGACCCGACGACCCAAACTTACATAGTGCTGTTCTGGCCGATAGAGGGTCACAAAGCGAATACGAAACTGCCGTTTCACCCTGTTATGAGTTGATGAACCACTGACACGAGTTTGGAAACATTATTTTAAGGTAAAAAAAACTCTTTAGCGTTGCTTTAAAACACACATTTTTTAATATTTTAATTTTTTTTTTTTTTTTTTTTTTTTTTGTTATGTGGACTTTCTGTTTGGACATTTTGAAAACATAAAAACATTATTTCAGGGTTTTTTTTTTCCAGAACTTCCAGTTTTGTTTTTTTGTTTTTTGAATGTTTTAGGAACATTTTTTTCCTGATTGTGTGAACATTAGGGAAACATTTTATTCTATCATTTAGAAAATGTTAAATGTTACATTTGATGAGAATGTTACATTTGAGAATGCTACATTTAAACGTTTTAAATGTAAACATTTAAAACACATTTTTTTTAAATTTAAAGATCTTTTTTTTTATGTGGGCATTCTGTTTGGACATTTTGAAAACATTATAAAAGCATTATTTCAGATGTTTATTTCCCAGAACTTACTTTTTTTTTTTATTAATGTTTTAGGAACATTTTCTCCTGGTTGTGTGAAAGCTAGAAAAACATTTCATTCTATCTTTTTGAAAACGTTATGAGAATGTTACATTTGAAAGTTTTAAATGTAGACATTTAAAACACCCATTTTTAATATTTAAAGATCTTTTATTTGTTATGTGGGCATTCTGTTTGGACATTTTGAAAATATTATAAAAACATTATTTCAGATTTTATTTTCCAGAACTTCCAGTTTTGTTTTTTGAATGTTTTAGGAAATTTTTTTCTGGTTTTGTGAACATTTTCTATCATTTTCTATCAAATGTTATGAGAATATTACATTTTAATATTCTCTCAAAGTTTTTCTTGGTTATGCAAATGTTAGAGAAATATTCCATTTTATCTTTTGTGAAAACATGGAAATGTTCTGTTGTCATTACATAAGAATGTTACTGAACACAGTTCTGAACAAGTTTTGAGACATACGAAAAACATCATTAGGACATTTCAAGAACATTTTTCTAAGAACGTTTCCTCTAAACATTACGAGAATGTGTTAAATACAAATAATGTTATATGAACGTTGTATGTTGTACAAATGTTGTATGATCTGTGATGATGATGATGATGATGATGATGATGATCTCTGTCCTGTAGGGATATCTGGTCTCTGGGCTGTGTTCTCTATGAGCTCTGCACACTCAGACACCCAGTGAGTCAATCATCACACACACTCACACTCACACACACACACACACACACACACACACACACACACACACACACACACACACACACACACACACAGGTTTTAATAATATAATTATATGTGACCCTGGACCACAAAACCAGTCAATTTATACATCATCTGAAAGCTGAATAAATAAGCTTTCCATATTTGACAATATTTGAAAATCTGGAATCTGGGGGTGTACAAAAATCTAAATATTTAGAAAATCACCTGTAAAGTTGTCCAAATTAAGTTCTTAGCAATGCATATTACTAATCAAAAGTTAGGTTTTGATATATTTATGGTATGAAATTTACAAAATATTTTCATGGAACATGATCTTTA
This sequence comes from Garra rufa, assembly GCF_049309525.1. Classification (NCBI taxonomy): domain Eukaryota; kingdom Metazoa; phylum Chordata; class Actinopteri; order Cypriniformes; family Cyprinidae; genus Garra; species Garra rufa. The sequence continues at coordinate 51,568,457 of NC_133368.1, read as the reverse complement.
CTTAATATCCTAATGATTTTTGACATAAAATCGATCATTGTGACCCATACAATGTATTGTTGGCTATTGCTACAAATATAGCCGTGCTACTTCAGACTGGTTTTGTGGTCCAGGGTGACGTATCTTGATACTAAAGGACCGCTGGCACACATGGTGATGTTTGGTTGTGTTTTCATGCTGTATTGTGTGTGTGCTGTAGTTTGAGGGCAGTAATCTGAAGCAGCTGGTGTTGAGGATCTGTAGGGGGCGCTATAGTCCAGTGTCTCAGCGCTACAGCTCTGAAGTGCGTCTGCTGCTCCAGCAGCTGTTCAAGGTCAGTCCGCGAGACCGTCCCTCCGCTAACTCGCTGCTCAAACGACCGATGCTGCAGCAGCAGATCAGCAAACACCTGGACACACAGGTACCGCATGTTTGGAGTTTTTTCTAGTAATTCCAATGCTTTTCCTCATAATTCAGTTTTTTTTTTTTGTAAATATGATTTTAGATCCTACAATTTGTCCATTCTGAGTTTATATCTTGTAGTTTTGAGTTTATATCAAATTGAGAATTGTGAGATATAAACTCAGAACTACAAGAAATAAAGCCAGAATTGTTAGATATAAACTCAGAACTACAAGAAATAAAGCCAGAATTGTTAGATATAAAATCAGAACTACTAGAAATAAAGTCCGAATTGTGAGATATAAACTCAGAACTATAAACTCAGAACTATCTCATAATTCTGACTTTATTTCTTGTAGTTCTGATTTTATATCTCATAATTCTGACTTTATTTCTTGTAGTTCTGTTTATATCTCACAATTCTGACTTTATTTCTTGTAGTTCTAAGTTTATATCTCACAATTCTGACTTTATTTCTTGTAGTTCTGAGTTTGTCTCACAATTCTGACTTTATTTTTGTAGTTCTGATTTTATATCTCACAATTCTGACTTTATTTCTTGTAGTTCTGAGTTTATATCTCACAATTCTGACTTTATTTCTTGTAGTTCTTAGTTTATATCTCAAAATTCTGACTTTATTTTTGTAGTTCTGAGTTTATATATCACAATTCAGAGTTTATTTCTTGTAGTTTTGAGTTTATATCTCACAATCCCCACTTTATTTCTTGTAGTTCTAAGTTTATATCATAATTCTGACTTTATTTTTTGTAGCTCTAAATTTATATATCACAATTCAGAGTTTATTTCTTGTAGTCCTGAGTTTATATCTCACAATTCTGACTTTATTTCTTGTAGTTTTGAGTTTATATCTCACAATTCTCACTTTATTTCTTGTAGTTCTAAATTTATATCTCACAACTCTGGCTTTATTTCTTGTAGTCCTGAGTTTATATCTCACAATTCGGAGTTTTTATCTTGTAGTCCTGTGTTTATATCTTGTAGTCCTGAGTTTATATCTCACAATTCTGAATTTATATTTTGTAGTCCTGAGTTTATATCTCACAATTCTGAGTTTATATTTTGTAGTCCTGAGTTTATATCTCACAATTCTGACTTTATTTCTTGTAGTTCTGATTTTATATCTCAATTCTGACTTTATTTCTTGTAGTTCTAAGTTTATATCTCACAATTCTGACTTTATTTCTTGTAGTTCTGATTTTATATCTCAATTCTGACTTTATTTCTTGTAGTTCTAAGTTTATATCTCACAATTCAGAGTTTATTTCTTGTAGTCCTGAGTTTATATCTCACAATTCTGACTTTATTTCTTGTAGTTCTGATTTTATATCTCAATTCTGACTTTATTTCTTGTAGTTCTAAGTTTATATCTCACAATTCTGACTTTATTTCTTGTAGTTCTGATTTTATATCTCAATTCTGACTTTATTTCTTGTAGTTCTGATTTTATATCTCAATTCTGACTTTATTTCTTGTAGTTCTGATTTTATATCTCAATTCTGACTTTATTTCTTGTAGTTCTAAGTTTATATCTCACAATTCTGACTTTATTTCTTGTAGTTCTGATTTTATATCTCAATTCTGACTTTATTTCTTGTAGTTCTAAGTTTATATCTCACAATTCAGAGTTTATTTCTTGTAGTCCTGAGTTTATATCTCACAATTCTGACTTTATTTCTTGTAGTTTTGAGTTTATATCTCACAATTCTCACTTTATTTCTTGTAGTTCTGAGTTTATATCTCATAATTCTGACTTTATTTCTTGTAGTTCTGAGTTTATATCTCACAATTCTGAGTTTTATTTCTTGTAGTTCTAAATTTATATCTCACAACTCTGGCTTTATTTCTTGTAGTCCTGAGTTTATATCTCACAATTTGGAGTTTTTATCTTGTAGTCCTGTGTTTATATCTTGTAGTCCTGAGTTTATATCTCACAATTCTGAGTTTATATTTTGTAGTCCTGAGTTTATATCTCACAATTCTGACTTTATTTCTTGTAGTTCTGATTTTATATCTCAATTCTGACTTTATTTCTTGTAGTTCTAAGTTTATATCTCACAATTCTGACTTTATTTCTTGTAGTTCTGATTTTATATCTCAATTCTGACTTTATTTCTTGTAGTTCTAAGTTTATATCTCACAATTCTGACTTTATTTCTTGTAGTTCTGAGTTTATAGCTCACAATTCTGACTTTATTTCTTGTAGTTCTAAGTTTATATCATAATTCTGACTTTATTTTTTGTAGCTCTAAATTTATATATCACAATTCAGAGTTTATTTATTGTAGTTTTGAGTTTATATCTCACAATTCTGACTTTATTTCTTGTAGTCCTGAGTTTATATCTCACAATTCTGACTTTATTTCTTGTAGTTTTGAGTTTATATCTCACAATTCTGACTTTATTTCTTGTAGTCCTGAGTTTATATCTCACAATTCTGACTTTATTTCTTGTAGTTTTGAGTTTATATCTCATAATTCTGACTTTATTTATTGTAGTTCTGAGTTTGTATCTCACAATTCTGAGTTTATTTCTTGTAGTTCTGAGTTTATATCTCACAATTCTGAGTTTACTTTTAAATAAGTCTATTTTTTTTCCAGTTGTTGGAGGACGAGTTCAGTCATACAGTTCTTCACAGACAAACTCCAGCGGCTCCTAAAGCCACAAACACAGGTGACAATGTGTGTGATTATGTGTATAATGTTTTGAAGAATCCTTAGATCCTTACAAGTAAACTGTGTGTGTTGTTTTAATTTTCTTGTTTTTTAATTCATTTATAATCATTTATTCACATAATAACTGATAATCATTTATTTTATAATCATTAGTTATTCATTAGGAATTCAAACAGAAAACAAGATTACTCTGCTTGTTTCGAGCAAAAACGTACTCGGTTACTCTCGTAACCTCGGTTCCCTGAGATAGGGGAACGAGTACTGCGTCGTAAGACGCTATGGGGAAAAAACTCCTTTTTCTCCTGAGACTGAAGCATTTCAATAACGCAGTGTAACTGCAAGGCCATTGGTTTGTGCAGTGAGTAAAATAAAAAATGAGTAATGAGTAAAATGAGCGGAGCTGCATGAGCCTATAGCGATGATTCGCGCCTGATCGCGCCAAAAGGGGCAGAGTAACTGGCTATATAAGCGTGCATTTCGCCATAGGATCTCAGGTACTTCTACTGAAGCGACGACTGAGTCGTGCAGCTACATAGCATGGCCAGCAACGCAGCCAGCATGATGGCTTCCACTATCCATTTGGATAACTTTCGTGACCGAAGATCCCTTGGTGCGGCCACCGAAACATACAAACAGCTGTTCTGACTGTCTAAAGGAAGCAGAACGCCCTGTATAACATCTCAATGCCCTAATGGGGCAGAGGGGATTAAAGTCTTGGTCTTGCTCCGAAGGGGGAAGTGCCAAGAGGGAGATAACTTGGTCTCTGAACGGCGTCGAGAGACTTTTAGGTACATAACCACATCTTGGCTTCAGGATGACCTTAGAGTCATTTGGCCCGAATTCCAAGCATACAGGGTTCACAGAGAGAGCCTGTAGGTCACCCATATGTTTGACTGATGCCAATGCCAAAAGCAGGGCAGTTTTCAGCATCAGAGGGCGAAGGTCAATGGACTGAAGCGGTTCAAAGGGAGGGCTCTTCATAGCCCTCAGCACTGTGGGCAGGTCCCAAGAAGGGACTGTGATGGGGCGAGAAGGGTTAAGCCTTCTTGACCCCTTCAAAAAACGAATGATTGTTCTTCCCCACAGATTGACCGTCCATAAGGTCGTGAAATGCCGCTATGGCCGCCACATAGACCTTGAGCGTGGAGGGAGATCGTCCCTTATCCAACAGCTCTTGAAGGAAGGACAATATCACTGATATGTCGCATAAACTCGGATCTGCACCGCATTTGGAACACCAGGCGGAAAAGACAGACCACTTAAGATCATAGAGCCGCCTTATAGAAGGGGCTCTGGCCTGAGAGATAGTGTTTAAGACGGTCTCGGGGAGACTTGTAGGCTCCCGTCGAGAGACCATACGTGCAGCGGCCACAATTCCGGTTGGGGGTGCCATAGCGTTCTGTTTGCCTGTGTTAAGAGATCTCGTCTCAGTGGAATGGGCCATGGGGCTGACGAAAGCAGCCGAGGTAGATCTGGGAACCAATGCTGGTTCTGCCAGAATGGGGCCACCAACAGGAGTTTGAGTCTCTGTTCCCTGACTCGTCTGATGACCTGTGGTATCAGAGCAGTCGGGGGAAACGCATATAAGAGGAGATTGGGCCAATTGTGGGCCAATGCATCCTGTTCCTTTGAAAAATAAATTGGGCAGTGAGAATTGTCTTCTGAGGCGAAAAGGTCTATTTGCGCCTTGCCAAAGACTGTCCATATTTCCTGAACCGTTTGTGGATGAAGCATCCACTCGTCTGAGGAGACGTTGCTCCAAGACAGCATGTCTGCTCCCTGATTCAGCCTGCCTGGCACATGCGTTGCTCTCAACAAGCGGAAGTTGAGTTGAGCCCATAAAATACACTGCTAGCATTTATATGCAGTTGATGTGAAGGCGACTTTCTGCTTTCGACCAATGGCCGAATGCAGGTTGGCCGTTGCACAGTGCTCCCCAACCTGAGTTGGAGGCATCTGTCGAGACCACCTTCCTTCTGTATACCATGTCCAGGGGAACGCCCTGTTCCATCCACTGAGGGTTCTTCCAAGGAGTCAGAGCTGTGACACAGGCCCGATCTACCTTGATACGTAGGCGTCCTAGACACCAGGCTTGGGGAGGAACCCTTGGTTTCAGCCAGTACTGCAGAGGGCGCATTTGAAGTAGGCCCAGCTGGAGTACTGGAGATGCCGAGGCCATAAGGCCCAGCATCTTCTGGAAAATTTTGAGAGGGCGAAGGGCTCCGACTTTGAAGGAGGCCGCGAGCTTCCGGATAGCCTGGGCTCGTTGCGGCGCAACTGCTGCCTTAATTTGAGTGGAGTCGAAAACTGCTCCCAGGAACGAAATACGTTGGCTGGGAGACAGAGCGCTCTTGGCAAAATTGACCCTGAGTCCTAGGCACTCTAAGTGGCTGAGGATTATGGATCTGTGGTGAATTAGCTCGACGCCGCCTGTCCAGCCGATGAGTAGTCTCATCCAGCGAGGGCCGAAGTAGCCCTGCAGGGCTTGGACGGGTGAGCTGCCTTTGCCTTCCATCCGATGGCGGTGGGCGGGCACAGATGCGTGTCCACAGACTCATCCAGCGGGGGCAGCTTGTCATAGCCTTTCTCTTCAGCGCCGTCAACCGTCGTGAGGGCGGAGGAAGAGGAGGCACTTAGACGGGGGGAGTATGGAGCGCGCCAAGATTTGGAGATCTCGACGTGTACTTCAGGGAAGAACGGCAAGGCTCATTGACGAGGGGCCTGGCGGCGTCCCGGCAGAAACCAATCGTCCAGACGGCTCCGTGTAGGCTCCTTAGGAGGAGACCAGTCCAATCCCAGCTCCTCCACAGCTTTAGATAGGACACGGAACAATTCGGCGTCCATACCAGCGCTGGCAGTGCTGGGTTGCGTAGACGGCAAGGGGGCGGGGTCATGCAGTGAGCCCGAGAGCTCCTCTCCGAGCAGGAAGGATCTGCTGCGAGGCTCGTCAATGGTGAGAGGAGTTTTCTTTCTTGAGCGAAGTCAGTCTCTGCGAAGATGTGAAGTCGTCGCTGAAGGAGAAGGATCTGAGATCCTATGGTGAAATGCACGCTTATTTATATAGCCAGTTACTCCGCCCCTTTTGGCGCGATCTGGCGCGAATCATCGCCATAGGCCATTGGTTTGTTTTTTACTCACTGCATGAACCAATGGCCGTGCATTTACGCTGCAATGAAATGCTTCAGTCTCAGGAGAAAAAGGAGCTTTTTCCCCATAGCGTCTTACGACGCAGTACGAGTGAAAGTATCGAAAGGGAACTGACTTGTTCTTTCTGAAAACAATTTTAAGATATTTTGACTGACACAAGAAAAAATTCTAAGTAAGAAAAGCATTTTTTGCAATGTGGGTATTAGACTTGTCTGCTGACTAGTTGTTCTGTTACCAGAAACTGATATTTTCTGACAGGATCTGGCACTAGATCTTAATTATAGTCTTGGTGTGGGGACTTTTTCTAACAGTGTTAACTGGTGTGCTGGTGTGTATAGTGTCAATGTTACCTGGTCTATCTGTAACATCAGGACTTTCTCCTGCAGATCACGTGTCCAGAGATCCAGTGGTGTGTAAACCGGTCCTCAGACCTGCGATTAAAGCGGCACAAAGACCCGATCACAGACAACCAGGAGCAAACGCCTTGGTGAGCCTCCATCAGACGCCGCTCTCATCACAGAGACCAATTTATGTTTTCATGGTTATTTTAGCTACTGCACACACACACACAAACACACACAGTTATTTTTAAATATGTCTGTATAGTTTTTATGTTGGTTTTAGTTATTTTAGTGCATTGTTAAACTAAATAAATTTATTTTATTTTTAAGTATCAAAAATGTTATATGTAACTCTGTATCGATTTTTCTTTTATGCCAAAAAATCATTAGGATGTACAGTAAAGATCATGTTCCATGAATTTATTTTGGAAATTTCCTACCATAAATATATCCAAGATTAGTAATATGCATTGCTAAGAACTTCATTTGGACAACTTTAAAGATGATTTTCTCAATATTTATTGCAATATAATGCATCCTCAGATTACAGATTTTCAAATAGTTGTATCTCAGCCAAATATTATATATATATATATATATATATCCTAACAAACCAGACATCAATGAAAAGCTTATTAATTCAGCTTTTATGATCACACATAAATCTCAATTTCAAAAAATTGGCCTTTATGACTGGTTTTGTGGTCCAGGGTCACATATTTATGGTTTAAGTTTTTGTTAACTATAATAATCCTGAATTGTGGTGGCGATGTGAGTCATGTGACTGAACTTATAATAAATTAATTAAATGAGATGAAAATAAGCAAATGCACACTTTTACAGTTCAGTTACACTGCTGGATTACTGATTTTGTACTGAAATTAAATAAATATCTTAATAAATATCGTTTCTGTCTTTCCCAGCATATAAAGCCTGATGTTCCCGCTGCAGTTGAAAAGCGGGTTGCGTTCAGACCTGTTTTTGGTCACGAGCGGTGGAGGATCGGTCTGGTTCAACCGCAGCAGGAACCGGAACATGACGAACATAGACCCGTTGATCTGGAGCCGTACAAACGGTGAGAAGCTGAACCGTCTTACTTCATGACCCGCTCTCATCTATTCCCCAGAGAACAGAATATCAGCAATCTCAGTGCTCAGATGTGCTGTACTGTACAGATTGCATTCAGGATTATTATCCTGAACTGAATATAAAAATACTAAAAATAAATAAATTATCCTGAACTAAAAATAAAACTTTTAGAGACATTTTCATTAAGTGAAATAAACCTAACCTAAACTAAAATACAAATATTAGAGGAAGAACTTTAACTAAATGAAAATGTTGCGTTGGTAGCTAACTAAAGCAATACAAAACATACATTAAAACATAAATCTAAATAAATTAAACCTAAATAGTAATATTTAATAAAATTAATTAATAAAATAAATTAATAATTCTGTATGGTGATGAAAGCCAAAATATTAAATGATCCAGAGTGATCCAGTATTTTTGTAGAGGGAGGTCAAAATGGCTATTTACAGGGGGCTAAAAATGACTTTAGAAAGATGGCAGCATCCTAATGTTATTTTTACACAGAGATTGGTAGCTCTATTAGTAAAATCTGCTGACTTTATCCATCTTTGTTGCATTATGTGCCAATGGTGACCATTCAAAAATGGGGAAACAGCACTTTTCAAGTTTTTACTCCAAAGTTTGCATGTCTGTAACTCAAGTATCAAAGATATCTTAATGCCCTTTTAGATATTGGCTCTTAACAAACTGTTCATTTGGCGTTTTTATTTTTAATGCCCTATGAGATTCGTTCCAGAGATATTGGAATTTCTATATGGCTCCAGAAATAAATAATTAAAATTTATACATTTTCAGTGGTCAAAAACCAAATGTGGGTCAGTTTGCAAGAATATTATCCTTTGTTTCTTTTAAAGAGGAATGTCTGAAGAACAAATAATGTTGAAACTAGAGATGTATCTCGTTTCTTTCTGTCAAGACAACTGCATTGGACATACCAGTCTGAGTGCCATAAATATTCTTTTTCCAAAGTTCACATGTCTATAACGCAAGAAGTATTAAAGATATTGCAATATGATTTTAGATTCTAGTTGTTAATAAACTTTTCTTTTGGAATCTTCATTTTCAAGGCCCTACATCATTCACTCCCAGAGATATGAGGATCTCAATGAGGATCCATGTCCAAATTGTTGAATATTAGCCATTTTCAGTGGTCGAAAACCAAATGTTGGTCGCTTTGTATACAGCAGATACTTATTTTATTTAAAGAACAATGTGTTTCTGAATGAATCATTTGAGTCAATGATTAAGTGATCCATTCATAAAGACAGGCTTTATTTTTTTTAATGAATCAGTCATCTGAATGAATCATTTGAAGGCATGACTCAATGACTCATTCATTAAAACAGTCACTTGCTGCCACCTATTCGCGGTTTACTTTCATTTTTTAAAGTAGCTTATCTTTGTATTTTTTTCTAACATTTCGTATTTTTATATTAAAAAAAAACTTTTAAAATTTTAAACATCAAGCTCATAACATTATTTATGCAGTTGCAATTTTGCATTAAACGTGCAAATGCATCTAAATGCAACTTCAGCTGATTCTTCTGCAGTGGAAAGATCGGTTTTGTCAATACTGATTTTATTTGACTGGAAACAGCCCTATGGTGTCTTATTAAAATTAAGTGAAATTATTAATAAAATATAAGAATTTGAAATGAAAGATGATGCATACATTTAATTCGTCTTAAATAGGAACAACAAAAGACCTGGAAATCAATTTAAATACATTTTAGTACATTTTTAGTCATATAAAAAGTAATTTATTAACAACAAAATTGTGGGTAGTGAAAACCACTAGCCACTGTGAGCGGTGAGCAAAAAAGTTAATGCCAAGCCCTGTCCATGATAATATTTTGGCTTTCATCTCTATACATGTCTATCTTTCTTCAGAAAAGATATTAGCAAAATCAAAAAAATTGAGTCGAGGACCTCTGGTTGAGTTGACACGGAATGACCCACATAAGAAAACTACTAAAATGACTAAAAGGGTACTGCATATAAATGAGTAAATCTGGATATACTTATGCATTATTATATATATGTATTATATGTATATATTATATGCTTATATTATATACCAATGTGTATTCAGTGTTGCAGCGGCAAGAGAGGAGTATCTTCAGAGGAGATATGAAGCACATCAGTACAAAATCAGAGCTCAGAAACAACTGGTGAGACATGAAAACCAGTCATACTGACATATATCATATATATATAACTATACATACATATATATATAAAGACATTTCTTCTGCTCATCAAGGCTGCATTTATTTGTTCAAAAATACTGAAAAAACTGTAATATTGTGAAATATTATTTCACTTTAAAATAACTGTTTTCTAATTGAATATATTTTAAAATATTATTTATTCCTGTGATCAAAGCTGAATTGTCATCAGCTGTTACTCCAGTCTTCAGTGTCACATGATCCTTCAGAAATCACTCTAGTATATTCTAGTATATTAATAATTATCACTGTTGAAAACAGTTGTGCTGCTTAATATTATTTTGGAACCTGTGATACTTTTTTCAGGCTTCTTTGATCAATAAAAGGTTAAAATAAATAAAATAAAATAAAATAAAAGGCTATTTAAAATAAATAAAAAGGTTTCTAACAATATACACTATTGTTCAAAAGTTTGGGGTCAGTATATTTTTATTCTTCCTTATTTTTGAAAGAAATTAATTATTTAGAAAGAAATTAAGAATTTAATTGCATAAATGCAGTTTTTTTACTTGTTATTCATCAAAGATTCCTAAAAAAAACATCATAAGTTCCCAAATAATATGTTTCCAACATTGATAATTCTAATAATAAATCAGTATATTAGAATGATTTCTGAAGGATCATGTGACACTGAAGACTGAAGTAATGAGGCTGAAAATTCAGCTTTGCATCACAGTTATAAATTATATTTTACAGTATGTTAAAATCAATTTTATATTTTAATAACATTTTTCAATATTACTGCTAATTTTCTGTATTTATGATCATTGATCATATGAATGCTGTCATAGACTGGTGCTGGTTCAACGAGACGGAAGTCAGAACTTGAATAACACACACTTTTAATCTTGCTCTTCAAATGAAAGACAGGAGATTACCATACACGTACTACAGTTGATGACCGACAAAGACAGACTTATAAAGGCAAACTAATCAAGAGAACACAGGTGATACAGATAATGAGCAAACGAGGACTAATCACAGGACTAAACCAAATAATCACAAACAGACAGGGGAAGACAGCGGGAGAAACCAAATGACAAGCAGTGCAAAAACAAGGCAAAAGACACGAAACATAGGGCTACATATGACACTACCTCCCCCTCCCGGTAGGCGCGTCCCGCGCCGTGACGGAAACACCAGGGAGGGAGGGCGGGCGCCCTGGAGGCCGCTACGGGGCAGGACCTTCCTGGGTTGGGGAGGCCTCCAGGGCGGAACAGGAAGCCATGGCGGATCAGGCGGCCACGGCCGGACAGATAGTTCATACTGCCATGGCGGGTCAGGCGGCCACGGCCGGACAGTCAGTTCCTTTGGCCATGGCGATTCAGGTGGCCACGGCCGGACAGGCAGTTCAAGTGGCCATGGCGGATCAGGAGGCCACGGCCAGACAGGCAGTTCAGGTGGCCATGGCGGATCAGGAGGCCACGGCCAGACAGGCAGTTCAGGTGGCCATGGCGGATCAGGAGGCCACGGCCAGACAGGCAGTTCAGGTGGCCATGGCGGATCAGGAGGCCACGGCCAGACAGGCAGTTCAGGTGGCCATGGCGGATCAGGAGGCCACGGCCAGACAGGCAGTTCAGGTGGCCATGGCGGGTCAGGCGGCCACGGCCGGACAGTCAGTTCCTTTGGCCATGGCGATTCAGGTGGCCACGGCCGGACAGGCAGTTCAAGTGGCCATGGCGGATCAGGCGGCCACGGCCAGACAGGCAGTTCAGGTGGCCATGGCGGATCAGGAGGCCACGGCCAGACAGGCAGTTCAGGTGGCCATGGCGGGTCAGGCGGCCACGGCCGGACAGTCAGTTCAGGTGGCCATGGCGGATCAGGAGGCCACGGCCAGACAGGCAGTTCAGGTGGCCATGGCGGGTCAGGTGGCCACGGCCGGACAGGCAGTTCAAGTGGCCATGGCGGATCAGGAGGCCACGGCCAGACAGGCAGTTCAGGTGGCCATGGCGGATCAGGAGGCCACGGCCAGACAGGCAGTTCAGGTGGCCATGGCGGGTCAGGCGGCCACGGCCGGACAGTCAGTTCAGGTGGCCAAGGCTGGGCAGTCCCCGTGGCCCTGGCCTCAGTCCTCGGCCAGACCACGTGGACTCGGGGTATGTAGCCCCCCCCCAAAATTTTCTTGTGGAGATTCAGCAGTTCATAGGGGGGATACTCTGGACGGCTGGACGGGACCAGCGAAGGATCTGGACGGCGCTCTTGAGGAGCGGGCTCTGGACGGCGCTCTTGAGGAGCGGGCTCTGGACGGCGCTCTTGAGGAGCGGGCTCTGGAGGGCGCTCTGGAGGCGCGGACACTGGAGGGCGCTCTGGAGGCGCGGACACTGGAGGGCGCTCTGGAGGCGCGGACACTGGAGGGCGCTCTGGAGGCGCGGACACTGGAGGGTCAGGAAGGCTGGGCGGAGCCAGCGGGGATTCTGGACGACTGGATGAGACTGGCGGAGATTCAGGACGGCTGGGCGGAACCAGCGGGAACTCAGGACGGCTGGGCAGAACGATCTCTCCAAACCAGTCAATCAAATCCTCGTCAACATTGTCCATAATATCGATTTCACCCCTCTTGGCCGGAGACTCGGGAATATCGGCCATCTTGGCCGGGAACACAGGAACAAAGGCCATTTCGGCCACTTTGTATGCAGACTCGGGCGTTGCAGCCTTCTTGCATGCAGACTCAGGTGTTGGCGCCCTCTTGCGTGCGGACTTAGGCATTGTAGCTGCCGGTGGTACTGAACTGAGGGCGACTATGGAGCTTAAGAGGACTTCGGGGTGTTCGGGGCGTGGTAGGCGGTCTGAGACGTTGGATCGGCATGTGGCAGTTCTTGGCTTCGGGTGACCTGGTGCGATGTGGCATGTTTCTGAGGGGGCTGGGCGATGCGTCTGAATCTCTCCCTTTATTTGCTCTACCTCGAAATTAGAGCAGTTTAAATAAAGAATGAAATTGACCAATTCGACAAACGGAAAATCGTGATCAGGAATATCGCACTGGATTATATCCTCGTCCAGCCCCGACAGAAACCCAATGCCGAGAGTGGTATCGGGCCAGCTCACCAGATGGTACAGCTCAATGAATTCTGTCACATACCGCTCCAACTCTCGTCCGCCTTGCCGCAAGCTCCAAAGCCGCCCTCCAGCCGTCATGTTTAGGTCGGTCATTCTGTCATAGACTGGTGCTGGTTCAACGAGACGGAAGTCAGAACTTGAATAACACACACTTTTAATCTTGCTCTTCAAATGAAAGACAGGAGATTACCATACACGTACTACAGTTGATGACCGACAAAGACAGAACTCAAAGACAGACTTATAAAGGCAAACTAATCAAGAGAACACAGGTGATACAGATAATGAGCAAACGAGGACTAATCACAGGACTAAACCAAATAATCACAAACAGACAGGGGAAGACAGCGGGAGAAACCAAATGACAAGCAGTGCAAAAACAAGGCAAAAGACACGAAACATAGGGCTACATATGACATGCAGTCTTGATGAGAATAATAAGAGACTTCTTTAAAAACACAAGTCTTACTGATCTCAGACTTTGGAGCAGCAGTGTATAGCAGGTGTGTTTCACCTGTTTGTGTGAGCTGAAGGTTCTCTGGTGCTGTGTTTTGAGGAAGTGTTTTCTCTCAGCACTGAGTGTGTGTGAAATCAGCTGTGGTTTCTGGTGTTCAGGGTCTCAGACCGTCTACAGCAGACGCTGACGGACATCGCTCAAACCCACAAGAGCATCATGGGAACGTCAGAGCGTCTCAGGACAGGAGACTGCAGGGACAGGAGGTCCGTCATCACACACCTGACGAAACACGTGTGTCTTCACGATCACTGGATAACATACGTGTGTGTGTGTGTGTGCGCGTGTGTGTGTGCGCAGGACTACCTGAAGCAGCTGCGGCGAATCAGAGAGCAGTATCGTCATGATGTCAGACAGATGAAGACGAGGGCAGAGCTCGAGGTGTGTGTTTGATACTGTATCTGTCCACTATTATTTCTCCAATCAGCAGGAAATGAGATACATCACTAGTTTCAACATTATTTGTTTTTCACACATTCCTCTTTCAAAGAAAAGAAGTATTATATTTTTGAAAACTGACCCACATTTTGTTTTCGACCACTGAAAATGTGTACATTTTAACGATTTACTCCTGGAGCGATATTGGAACTCCAATATCTCTGGAACCGAATCTCATAGGGCATTAAAATTAAAGATGGAAAAAGGAAAGTTTGTTAAGAGCCAATATCTAAAAGGGCATTAAGATATCTTTAATACTTCTTGAGTTACAGACATGCAAACTTGGAAGGAAAAACGTGAAAAGTGCTGTTTCCCTATTTTCGAATGGTCACCATTGGCACATAATGCAACAAAGGTTGCTAAAGTCAGCAGATTTTTTTAATAGAGCTACCAATCTAGTTTCTACATTATTATCAAAGTTTTGCAAACTCACCCAAATTTGGTTGTTGACCACTGAAAATGTGTACAATTTACTCATAGAGCCATGTTGACATTCCAATGTCTCTGGAACCAAATCTCGTGAATGAGATATGAGCTTAGTGTTTTTCTTTTAAATATAAAAATATGAAATGTTAAAAAAAATACAAAGATAAGCCACTTTTAAAAATGTAATCGGTGGCAGCAAGCAACCGTCTTAATAAATGAGTCATTTAATCATGCCTTCAAATGATTCGTTCAGAAAAACCTCAGAGATGTGTGACTATTCTGCTGTCATTTTTCGTTAACCAAATCGTGCAAAAACAGTCAACACTGACAATATTGTACTAAAATATATATTAACTACTCATTTGAAGACTTGTATAAAATGAATGTCAATTTACTTTCATGGTTTTCAGGCAAAAACAGCACTTTCTTGGTCGTGTCTAGCAATTGTACCTTGATTGAAAGAAGTTACAATTCTAATTTCAACATTATTTCTTCTTCGGACATTGTTCTTTAAATAAAATAAGTATCGGCTGTATACAAAGTGACCAGTATTTGGTTTTCGACCACTGAAAATGGGTAACATCCAACAATTTGGACATGGATCCTCATTGAGATCCTCATATCTCTGGGACTGAATGATGTAGGGCCTTGAAAATGGTGATTCCAAAAGAAAAGTTTATTAACAACTAGAATCTAAAATCATACTGTGATATCTTTAATACTTCTTGAGTTATAGACGGGAACTTTGGAAAAAGAATATTTATGGCACTCAGACTAGTATGTTCAACGCAGTTGTCTTGACAGAAAGAAACGAGATACATCTCTAGTTTCAACATTATTTGTACTTCAGACATTCCTCTTTAAAAGAAACAAAGTATCATGTTTTTGCAAACTGACCCACATTTGGTTTTTGACCACTGAAAATGTGTACATTTTACCGATTTACTCCTGGAGCCATATTGAAATTCCAATATCTCTGGAACCGAATCTCATAGAGTATTAAAAATAAAGATGGCAGAAGGAAAGTTCGCTAAGAGCTAATATCTAAAAGGGCATTAAGATATCTTTTTTAATTCTTGAGTTACAGTCGTGCAAACTTTGGAGTAAAAACTTGAAAAGTGCTGTTTCCCCATTTTTGAATGGTCACCATTGGCACATAATGCAACAAAGATTGCTAAAGTCAAGAGATTTTATTAATAGTGCTACCAATCTCTGTGTAAAAATAACATTATGATGCTGCCATCTTTCTAAAGTTATTTTTAGCCTCTTGTAACTTGCCTCTGAATCTCAAGTAAAAAAAAAAAAAAAATGCCATTTTGACCCCCCTCTAGAAAATAGTGGATTACTCATCCATGACATTTAAAATCAATATTAATCAGCAGGTAGAAAAGCAGAAATGTCTAATGGTCATTTGGTGGACAACACAAGATAGCCGATAATTAAATAGCAAAACTCCTAATAAGTTCACGTACTTCTTGTTTACAACTGTAGGGAGTTTACAGCGGTATCTAACTTTAGGTTAGTGTCAGAGACGCCCAACAGTAATCAGATCTTCACCACTTTCACATCTGTTTATCAGTATAAACTCACAACTGATTAATGCAGAAACTAAATAACCAGTCAGTGGGAAGAAAAACATGAACATTTATAATTAATACATTTATAAAAGCACACCTGGAGGAGCTGAAGCATCACATCCACATGTAGATCAGTCTGACTGCAATTAATCTGATGATGATGATGATGATGATGATGATGTTAATGTTCTCAGGAGCGTCTGATGGCAGGAACACATGTCCTGAAGAAGAACAGAGACCGACGGACACATGGGAGACAGCAGCAGGTGCAAACACAGATAAGACACAACCATAAACCAGAGAACAAATGCAGGATATAAAAAACATTGTGAAACGTTGTTTCTAAAACACTGGAAATCCAGTTTTCTAGACGTGATTCTAAAGTTATTAAAACTAACTTTATTTTACCATAAATATGTTATTTAAACATTTATTTAAAAAAATTTAAGAGAGTAAAAGGCACAATATGTAAGATTTTTAAATAGAAATATCAAAAAAAAAACACTCAGTGTTATATATTTTGTTTGACTTGATTTTGATCAAACTACATTTTTTTCTGTTTTTGTCTTTGTTTCTTTGTTTGTTTTGAATATGCGCTCTCTAGCGGTGAAAATTCAAATTGTTTTTGATTAGATGTTACTTAAACATTGCAAAAACGTTTTTTTTTTTTCAACGTTATGAGAATGTATATCAGACATTAATAAAGTTATCAGAGTGTTCCATAAACATTACTTTAACGTTATCGCATTGGACTCAAACTTTCTGACTGTGTTCACACAGGGTATAAGTACTTCTCATAAATAAAAAAAAAATGTTAGTTATTTTTTTGTGGGTTTTATTTAAATTAAATATTTTAATATTTAATCATGTAACGGCTTCCGGCTTTGCTACTGTTCGGACGCTCTTGCTTACTGCTCCACGCTTTGCTCCCTGTTTATGAACTTTTCTCATATTTTTCTAAGATTTTAACTTCAGCATATCAGCACAGTGCTCAGACAACACATTTTTGATACAAACATTACGAAAAAGGAGACTTTTTGCCTCCCACTTGCCTTTGCCTATGCATTTGGAAACAAAGATGAAGTTCATAAGGTAAATGCGTACCTTGACACTAGGGGTCAAAAAACAAAAAATCAAGTCAAGAATCTGGGTGTGATTCTGGAGTCAGACCTCAGTTTCAGTAGCCATGTTAAAGCAGTAACTAAATCAGCATACTATCATCTCAAAAACATTGCAAGAATTAGATGCTTTGTTTCCCGTCAAGTCTTGGAGAAACTTGTTCATGCCTTTATCAGCAGCAGGGTGGACTATTGTAATGGTCTCCTTCCCAAGAAGACCATTAGACAGCTGCAGCTCATACAGAACGCTGCTGCCAGGATTCTGACTAGAACCAGAAAATCAGAGCATATCACACCAGTCCTCAGGTCCTTACACTGGCTTCCAGTTATGTTTAGGATAGATTTTAAAGTACTTTTACTTGTTTATAAAGCACTCAATGGCCTAGGACCTACATACATTGCAGATATGCTCACTGAATATAAACCTAACAGACAACTCCGATCACTAGGTTCGAGTCAGTTAGTAATATCAAGGGTTCACACAAAACAAGGGGAATCCGCTTTTAGCTATTATGCCACCCGCAGTTGGAATCAGCTTCCAGAAGAGATCAGATGTGCTAATACATTAGCCACATTTAAATGCAGACTCAAAACTCACCTGTTCAGTTGTGCATTTATTGAATGAGCACTGTGCTGCGTCCGAACAGATTGCATTATATTATGTATAATCATTTGTGACCCTGGACCACAAAACCAGTCTTAAGTCGCTGGGGTATATTTGTAGCAATAGCCAAAAATACATTGCATGGGTCAAAATTATTGATTTTTCTTTTATGTCAAAAATCATTAGGAAATTAAGTAAAGATCATGTTCCATGAAGATTTTTTGTAAAATTCCTACTGTAAACATATCAAAATGTAATTTTTGATTAGTAATATGCATTGCTAAGAACTTAATTTGGACAACTTTAAAGGTGATTTTCTCAGTCTTTTTGATTTTTTTGCATCCTCAGATTCCAGATTTTCAAATAGATGTATCTCGGCCAAATATTGTCCTATCCAAACAAACCATACATCAATAGAAAGCTTATTTATTGAGCTTTCATATGATGTATATATCTCAGTTTTGTAAAATTTAACCTTATGACTGGTTTTGTGGTCCAGGGTCACATTTTACTGTGCTAATTAATTTTAAATCAATTTTTTAAATCATCTTAAATGTTCTTAAACTCTCTGTTTTTATTGTTGTGATTATTATTTCTAATTTTTATGATTTTTATGCTATTATGATTTTAATTCCTTTTATGTACAGCACTTTGAATTGCCATTGTGTATAAAATGTGCTATATAAATAAACTTGCCTTGCCTTGCCTAGTTCAAATAGAACACAACCAGAGGGTTAATAATGTTTTGTCCTAACAAATTTAGAAGGTTTCCTGTCAGCTGGGAAGATAACTGACACACAGCTTCATGCTCCTCAACCTGTGTTTCCAGAAAGGAATCATGTTTGAGATCAAGCTGAACGATGAAGAGACGCCGCAGCAAACAGAGATGAAGACTGAGGAAGACGAGGAGTCAGAGGTGAAGTGACGCTCACACACACACACACACACACTCATGAAACACACTAGACTAGAGCGTCATCTGAAAGTGTGTGTGTGTGTGTGTGTGTGTGTGTGTGTGTGTGTGTGTGTGTGTGTGTAGGAAGAGCCCTTGAACAACACACTGACATTTGCACAAGAAAAAAACCAACGCAACCGACCGCACGTGTCAGAGATCAGACAGGAAGTGGAGGAGGAAGTGGTGAAGAGACCTGTGTGGCATCGAGATGCAGCTGAGACATTACTAAATGCTCTGGAGAACATGGATGTGATGACAGAGAGCAGCATCAGTCAGTCTCAGACCGGTGACAGACACACACACACTAACCCTGTCTTATGAAAGAACAGTTCAATTAACCTTTAGTTGTTGATCTAAATCAGTGAGATCTTTCTAACACTAGAGCAGATAGTGACATAAAATGATCTAAATATCAGTGGTCACTATATCTGCAATAATATGTCTTAGTGAGATGAGATTGAAATGATCCAAACATATAATGCAGTGCAATCCAATGATGATTGAGAGATGAGCAAATAAATGTTCCTCAAAAGATGTGAGATGTTTTGGTGGTTTTTGAATATCATTCCTCCACCGAGGAACAGTGAAAAAAAATTTCCAATGAACTTTTGGTAACTCCAGAAGCTGTTGAAATGAACAAAATTCCTTCTTTCAAATATCCCTGAGACTGATTCTAAAACAGAATCTTCTGAATAGACTACTGAGAGCAAGTTAATGTGCCTCAACTTGACCATTTCAGTGCATTTTGGCACAGAGACGTGATATCTATGCAATTGTTTTGATAGAGGGAAACAAGATATAGATAACAAGGCATTCCTCTTTAAAAGGAAAAAAGTATCAGCGCATGCAAAGTAACATTGAAATTTGGTCAAATTCATTTTATTTGTGAGGCCAGATTGAGATCCCCATATCTCTAGAACCTAAGCATATATTGCCGTAAAAATTACGATACTAAAAGAAATGTTTATTAAGAACCAAAATCTAAAAGGTCATTAACATATCTTTAAAACTTTTTGAGTTACAGACATGCAAACTTTGGGGAAAAGCACATGAAAAGTGCATTTTCCCTCATTTTGAACCGAAACCATTGGCATATAATGCAACAAACATTGCAAAAGATCAAAGATTTTACTAATAGAGCTACCAATCTCTGTGTAAACATGATATTATGATGCTGCCATCTTTCTAAAGTCATTTTTACCCTCCTTTAATTTGGCTCCAAATCTCAGGTGAAAATTGTCATTTTGACCCCTCTACTAAAAATAGTGCATTACTCAGTAAATATACATCCATTCCAGTCAATATTTTGGCTTTAATTATGATGTATATTTGTCCTTCTTTAGAAAAAATATCAACAAAATCAAAATTTTTAGCTGACCTTTAGTGAAGTTGACCCACATGCAGCCAAATTGAAATCCCCATATCTCTGGGAGTAAACCATATATGACCTTAAAAATTAAGATACCAAAAGAAAAGTTTGTTAAGAACCATAATCTAGTAAGATATGGATATAGCTTTAATACTTCTTGACCTAAAGGCATGAAAACTTTGGGGAACAGCACATGAAAAGTGCATTTTTCCTATTTTGAACTGATACCATTGGCATATAATGCAACAAATAATACTGAAGTCAACAGATTTTATTAATAGAGCTACAGATCTCTGTGTGAAAATAACATTATGATGCTGCCATCTTTCTAAAGTCGTTTTTACCCTCCTGTAATTTGGCTCCAAATCTCAGGTGCAAACTGTCATTTTGACCCCCCACTAAAAAATAGTGCGTTACTCAGTTAATATACATCCATTCCATTTAATATGTTGGCCTTAATTATGATTTATGTTTGTCCTTCTTCAGAAAAAATATTAACAAAATCTAAATTTTTCGCTGAGGACCATATTGAAATCCCCATATCTCTGGGAGGGAACCATATACAGCCTTAAAAATGAAGATACCAAAAGAAAAGTTTGTTAAGAACCAAAATCTAATAGGATTTTGATATATCTTTAAGACTTCTTGACTTACAGGCATGAGAATTTTGGGGAACAGCACATGAAAAGTGCATTTGTCCTCTTTTTGAAATGATACCATTGGCATATAATGCAACAAAGATTGCTAAAGTCAACAGATTTTACTAATAGAGCTACCAATCTCTGTGTAAACATAATATAATGGTGCTGCCGTCTTTCTAAAGTCATTTTTCCTCTTCTGTAATTTGGCTCCAAATCTTGCCTTCTTTCCTAATAAAACATTGTATGTAGTTTGTTTCATAACTGATACATTTTCTGTTTTTTATCTGTAGTGTCAGAGGAGCAGGATGGAGGAAACAGAAAGCACTGGACGGATCGTCTGCCGGAGACGCTGTTGAACGCTCTCGCTCAAGCAAACATCATGGAGTGCAGTACAGGTACAAACACATTCAGATCAGACATAGGTTTCAATCAGTTTCAAATTTTCAACTTTTAAGATCAGTTTGATACATTTGTGTCCAGTCACATTGATCAATATTTTCAGTGTTCGTATCAGACTGTAATCTGCTTGTGTTTCACTCAGAGATGCTGATTTCACCAGAGGAGAAGCATCTCACAGAGGAAGAGTGTGATGATGAAGATGATGTGGAGGTAGACAAAGAGCGTCTGGAGCCTCGATCAGACGATGAAGACACGTGAGTGAGACACTGAGACAGAGACGAGACGTCTGAGAATCACTGAGACTGACGGCTGCTTCCCTTCTGCCTCAGGAACTTTGAGGAGTCTGAGGACGAACTGCAGGAGGAGGTTTCTGACTCCATGAGGAACCTCTTCACCACACAGGAGCTGCAGGAGGAGCAGACGGCCGCTGATGGACCAGCACGAGAAACACAGGAGGAAGTGAACAGCAGAGCAGAGGAAGTGTGTGAGGAGACGCAGCCTCAGAAAAACACTGCAGTGAACTGATCCTGCTTCAGTCCTTCATTTCTTCTTTTCATCCTTTTTTCAGTACAGTAGAAAATTATTTTGTGTGATAACTTTTCACAACCTTTTCTGTATTTTTGATCAAAAAGTCTTTATTGATGTGTGTTAAATGTGCTCTGCAAATAAAGTTAGACTTTCTTGTTTAAGTGTTTTTAGTGTTCTAATAAATGTTTTAACAGTTATTTGAGTCATAGAGTGGATTTATGGGATATTGATCATGTTCAGTCACATCATGTTTCCATGTGTCATTCATCAATTATATAATAAAATCTTTCCTGTATGACTGTTGTAATATTGTAAATGAAACTGATTCTTGATCATTTTAGTGAAAAACAGTGTGAAAACACCTTAATTGCAAAAAGTGCTTAGATTTTTCGTCTTGTTTTCACCCAAAATATCTAAAAAATCTTAAATCAAGAAGGATTTTCTAAGTTAAAATTAAGTGCATTTTGTTTTGCTTTCAGAAACAAATAAGGAAAATAATCCACCAATGGGGTAAGAAAAATAATCTTGTATTTGTTTGAAATAAGATTTTTTTTCTTACCCCATTGGCAGATTATTTTGCTTGTTCTAAGCAAAACTCGCTTAATTTTGGCTTGGTTTTTTTTTTTTCTGAAAACGAAAGTAATTTTTACTTTTCTAGAAAATCCTGTTCGACTTGTTTTTTTTTTTTCTAAAAAAACTAAAATAATATTTACTTTTCTAGAAAATCCTGCTTGAGTTTAGTTTTTTTCTGAAAACGAAAATAATTTTTACTTTTCTAGAAAATCCTTCTTGACTTGTTTTTTTTTTCTGAAAACGAAAATAATTTTTACTTTTCTAGAAAATCCTGCCTGACTTTTGTTTTTTTCTGAAAACCAAAATAATTTTTACTTTTCTAGAAAATTCTTGACTTTTTTTTCTGAAAACTAAAATAATTTTTACATTTCTAGAAAATCCTTCTTGACTTGTTTTTTTTTTCTGAAAACTAAAATAATTTTTACTTTTCTAGAAAATCCTGTTTGACTTGTTTTTTTTTTCTAAAAAAAACTAAAATAATATTTACTTTTCTAGAAAATCCTGCTTGAGTTTAGTTTTTTTCTGAAAACGAAAATAATTTTTACTTTTCTAGAAAATCCTTCTTGACTTGTTTTTTTTTTCTGAAAACGAAAATAATTTTTACTTTTCTAGAAAATCCTGCCTGACTTTTGTTTTTTTCTGAAAACCAAAATAATTTTTACTTTTCTAGAAAATTCTTGACTTTTTTTTCTGAAAACTAAAATAATTTTTACATTTCTAGAAAATCCTTCTTGACTTTTTTTTCTGAAAACGAAAATAAAATTTACTTTTCTAAAAAATCCTGCTTGACTTGTTTTTTTTCTTGACTCTTCTGGTTTTCGCTGTCTTGTGTCGATGGCCGTCTAGGTGATGAGGTCTTTACTGATGATCTGTCTCTGGGGCTCATCTAGTTGATGTGGTCTCTGCTGACATTCAGGGCTGTAGAGGATATCTCTGGGTGCTGATGGGCACGGACTAGATCCGGGAGACTGCAGTGACCGTCTGATCTGGATACAGGTGGCTGCGGTGACCTCGAAATATAAATACAAATTTTTGAGAACGCAGCGGAAGTGAGGGACTATAATATGATAAGAGCTCGCTCAAGTACTGAGGAGCTAAACCATTGAGGGCTTTATAAGTAATTAGCAAGATTTTAAAGTCTATACGATGTTTAATAGGGAGCCAGTGCAGTGTTGACAGAACCGGGCTAATATGGTCATACTTTCTAGTTCTAGTAAGAACTCTAGCTGCTGCATTTTGGACCAGCTGGAGTTTGTTTATTAAGCGTGCAGAACAACCACCCAATAAAGCATTACAATAGTCTACCCTTGAGGTCATGAACGCATGGATTAACGTTTCTGCATTTGACATTGTGAGCATTGGTCTTAATTTCGATATATTTTTTAGATGAAAAAATGCAGTTTTGCAAATGCTAAATGTGGCTTTCGAAGGAAAGATTGCTATCGAATAGGACGCCTAGGTTCCTGACTGATGACGATGAATTGACAGAGCAGTCATTGAGTATTAGACTGGGTTTTAGGTTATTACATGCGGAGGTTTTAGATCCAATAATTAACACCTCTGTTTTTTTTTTCAGAATTTAGCAGTAAAAAATTTCTTGCCATCCAATTTTTTATTTCAACTATGCATTCTGTTAGTTTTTCAAATTGATGTTTCGCTGGGCCGTGAAGAAATATAGAGCTGCGTATCATCAGCGTAACAATGAAAGCTAACACCATGTTTCCTGATGATATCTCCCAAGGGTAACATATAAAGTGTAAAAAGTAATGGCCCTAGTACTGAGCCTTGAGGTACTCCATACTGCACTTGCGATCTAAATGATACCTCTTCATTTATTGCCACAAACTGATGACGGTCAGATAAGTACGATTCGAACCAAGCCAGTGCACTACCACTAATGCCTACATAATTTTCAAGTCTATTTAATTTTCAAGTCTTATTTGAGTATTGTGGTCAATAGTATCAAACGCAGCACTAAGATCCAGTAGCACTAATAGGGAGATGCAACCATGATTGGTTGACAAGAGCAGGTCATTTGTTACTCTAATTAGAGCAGTCTCAGTGCTATGATACGGTCTAAAACCTGACTGGAAATCCTCACAGATACCATTTTTCTCTAAGAAGTGTGAGCATAATTGTGAGGACACTACCTTTTCTAGTATCTTTGACAGAAAAGGGAGATTTGAAATTGGTCTGTAATTGTTTAATTCATTGGGATCAAGTTGAGTTTTTTTAATTAGAGGCTTAATAACAGCCAGTTTGAAGGTTTTGGGGACATATCCTAACGATAGTGACGAATTAATAATATTCACAAGAGGATCTATGACTTCTGGAAGCACCTCTTTTAGTAACTTAGATGGAATAGGGTCTAACATACATGTTGTCAGTTTAGATGATTTAATAAGTTTGTACAACTCTTCCTCTACTATAGTTGAAAATGCATGGAATTGTTCCTCAGGAGATTTATAGCATATCTGATTTGATACTGTAGCGGATGGCTGCATAGTTATAATTTTATCTCTAATAGTATCTATCCTGGTAGTAAAATAGTTCATGAAGTCATTACTGCTGTGCTGTTGGGAAAATTCAGCGCCTGTTGGTGCTTTATTCTTCGTTAATTTAACCACAGTATTGAACAAATACCTAGGGTTATGTTTGTTTTCTTCTAAGAAAGATGAAAAATAATCCAATCTGGCAGTTTTTAATGCTTTTCTATAGGATATGTTACTTTCACGCCTGGCTGTACGGAAAACCTCTAGTTTTGTTTTCTTCCAGCTGCGTTCCATTTTTCGTCGTGCTCTCTTCAGTGCGCGAGTGTGATCGTTATACCACAGCGTCGGACTGTTTTCCTTAATTTTTCTCAACCGCAGAGGAGCAACTATATCTAAAGTGCTAGAAAAAAGAGAGTCAATAGTTTCTGTTGTATCATCAAGTTTTCCTGAGCTATCGGATATGCTGAGGAATTCAGATAAATCAGGAAGGTTACTTACAAAGCAGTCTCTTGTGGTAAAAGTAATGGTTCTACCGTACTTATAGCGAGGAGTTCGTTTTACAGTTTTAGCTATCTGTAGTATACAAGAGACTAGATAATGATCTGAGATATCATCATTTTGATGCAGAATTTCAACGCCATTAACATCAATTCCATGTGACAGTATTAAATCTAGAGTATGATTTCGGCAATGAGTAGGTCCTGAAACGTGTTGTCTACCCCAATCGAGTTCAAAATATCTATAAATGCTGTTCCTAGTGCATCTTTTTCATTATCAACATGGATGTTAAAATCACCCACTATTAAGACTTTATCTGCGGCCAACACTAACTTGGATAGAAAATCAGCAAATTCTTTAATAAAGTCTGTATGGTGCCCTGGTGGCCTGTAAACTGTAGCTAGTACAAACGTCACAGGAGATTTATCATTAACACTTGATTCTTTGGATAATGTTATATGAAGCACCATTACTTCAAACGAGTTATTTTTGAAGCCCTTTCTTTGAGAGACATTGAGAATATTGCCATAAATAGTAGAAACACCTCCCCCTTACCTTTTACACGTGGCACATGTTTATAACAGTAATCTTGGGGGGTGGACTCGTTTAAAATAATGTAATCGTCTGGTTTTAGCCAGGTTTCTGTCAAACAGAGCACATCTAGCTTATGATCAGTGATCATATCATTTACAAAAAGTGCTTTCGTAGAAAGGGACCTGATATTTAATAAGCCAAGCTTTATCATTTGTTTCTCAGTATTATATATATTTTTTATTTGTTGAACATCAATTAAATTGTTAGTCTTGATTTGATTCAGGCGTTTTTTGTATTTTCTTGCTCGGGGAACAGACACAGTCTCTATAGTGTGATATCTAGGTGAAAGGGTCTCTATGTGCTGAGAAATAACTGATTTCTGTGACGTGAGGCGGCTAGCAGACGGTCGGTTTAGCCAGTCTGTCTGCTTCCTGACCTGGGCCCCAGTTAGTCAAGTGCAAACTCTAAGACTATGTGCCATATTTCTAGACAGAAGAGATGCTCCACATCCGGAGGGATGAAGACCATCTCTTTTCAACAGGTCAGGTCTGCCCCAAAAGCTTGTCCAATTGTCTATGAAACCTATGTTATTTCGCGGGCACCACTTTGACATCCAGCCATGTCCAATCTCGTCACCACGGTAAGCCGGGAGGGGACCAGAGCATATTACAGTGTCTGACATCGTACTTGCAAGATCACACACCTCTTTAACATTATTTTTAGTGATCTCCGACTGGCGAAGTCGAACATCATTAGCGCCGACGTGAATAACAATCTTACTGAATTTACGTTTAGCATTAGCCAGCACTTTTAAATTTGCCAAGATGTCAGGCGCTCTGGCTCCCGGTAAACACTGGACTATGGTGGCTGGTGTCTCTATTTTCACGTTCCGTACAATAGAATCGCCAATTACTAGAGCACTTTCATCAGGTTTCTCAGTGGGTGCTTCACTGAGTGGGGAGAACCTGTTTGATGTTCTGATCGGAACGGAAGAGCGGTGTTTTGACCCGCGACTATGCCGCCTCACAGTCACCCAGTGGCCCTGCTGCATGGGCGTTGTTACTGGAACCGAACAATGTACAGGGCTTTCTGAGCTAGTCGCATCCAAAACCGTATCTAAGTCCCTCACATTCTTACTATCCTCCATTAAAGTTTGGATGCGTGACTCTAGTTCTGAAATCTTCTCTAAGCTATACATGTGGCAGGTTGTGCAGACAACAATAGCAAGAGAAGAAGCTATTACTCACCGTTTTTGTAGAATGGTTCCAACTTACCACTGTTGTTTTTGATGAACTCTTGGAGAGAGGTATGGGAGGAGGAACAACGGAGTGAATAGGATGTAAAAGGAATCGCGATTCGCAAGCTAATCGGCTAACGGAATGCTAGCTTGTTGCAAATCGAGGTTGTGGACTAAAAGCAAAACGGTTCGCGAGAGAGAAAGGAGAGCAGTAGTAGGTGCGAGTAGAGAACGTGAATGTAAATGCAAGTCGCCAGTGGCAAGCTAAATAGCTAACCCACTGCACTCATGGTTATGGGGTAAAGTGAGCGGTCAGATTAGTGTGACGAATAATTTCACAAGTCTGTTGGGAGTAAAGCTGTTTTTAATTACTTTAAACAGCAGAGAGTAATAAGATAGAGATTTCTAAAGAAAAACAAGCTCCAGAAAGCTACAATCACAGAGAGCTAAAAACACAAACCACAAAAACCTCAACCTCAAAGCAAACATGAAGTGCCTTTTTTCCATTTTTGAACCATCACCATTGGCACATAATGCAACAAAGATGGCTAAAGTCAACAGATTTTACTAATAGAGCTACCAAACTCTGTGTAAACATAAAATAACGATGATGCCATCTTTCTGAACTCATTTTTACCCTCCTGTAATTTGGCTCCAAATTTTTGTATTTTTTTCCTCATCAAATTTTATAAAATGATAAATTTTAATATTTGCATACCATCAAAAGGATGAAAAATCGCAAACATTTATTTATAAAATACAGCAATATAACATAATATGACAGTGTTTGGGCTTGAAAGGAGTTCAAAACAGTCCAAATTAAAGAAATATTTTACATGATTTGATTATTTTTCTCTAAAGGTGTTTTAAAGGAGAAGTGTAAACACTGCTGAAGAATAAAGGCTTTCTCTGATCAAATTGCGTCTGGTTGTTCGTTGATGACGTTGGTTTGATTCCTGAATCTGTGGAGACACGCAGGAGAACAGCAGAAGAACATGATGGGGACGAACGGAAGCCCAAACACACCGTGCACGGGACGAATGAGCTTGAGACCCGCACCGAACATGGGACCCGAACAGACGTCACACACACCAGCACTGAAAACACACACATAGACATTACAGTTTTTTAAAAGAATCCTCATATGCTCATCAAGGCGGCATTCACTTGATCAAAAATACTGACAAAAATGCAATATTGTGAAATATTATTACAGATTATAAAACGGTTAGTTCCATTCCTCAATTCTGATTGGTCAGCAGCTGTGTTTTATTCACGATACGGCACTGCTATGACCGCTTCACTCAACGTTCTGTGTATCCTTGAACCTCCTTAGCAACCACCCTTAGCAACGTAAACAAAGCTTTAGCAGTTAGGGACTACTTTTTACAGCGGAAGGCAGTTAATGATTTTACTTTATGAAAACATACAACCTAATATATATAAATTAATTTATATTTTTGGTATTAATATTTTTATTGTGTGGTAACCATTTTAGCTGAATTTTCAGCATCATTACTCCAGTCTTCAGTGTCACATGATCCTTCAGAAATCATTCTAATATACTGATTTGCTTCTGATTATTTTTTTATCTTTATTTTTGGAACCTGTGATTCTTTTTTCAAGATTCTTTGATAAATAAAAAGTCAAAAAGAACACCATTTACTGAAAATATAAATCTTTTCTAACAATGTATTAATTTCTTTAAAAATATATATATATATTGACCCCAAACTTTCAGATTATATTGTTTCAAAAGGTTTCTGTTTTAAATAAATACTGTTCTTTTCAACTTTTTAAAAAAAATCACAGGTTCCAACAAAATATTAAACAGCACAACATTAATAATAAATCGGTATATTAGAATGATTTCTGAAGGATCATGTGACACTGAAGACTGCAGTAATAAAAATTAGTTTTTTATCACAGGAATAAAGTACATTTTAAAATATATTCACATAGAAAACAGTTATTTTAAATTGAAATAATATTTCACAATATTACATTACATTTACATTTTCTGTATTTTTGATCAAATAAATGCAGCTTTGATGAGCAGAAGAACATGCTAAAATACTTACTGATCCCAAACTTTTGAGCAGCAGTGTTTATATATATACATATTTAATATATGAATCACTAAGATATATAATGATAAACATCAGCATTCACTGAAGTTCAATCATCAGTCCTCTTCATTTATTTATTTTTTAAATATATTTGATCTAAATTATTTTCAATTTTCAACATGACCCACAGACTGGACAAAAAAGCAAGACGGTTATGAATTTGGATTTTACAACACATAAAAATGAAACATAAATTGTACATTTGTACAAACATGAAATTAAGAAATTCTTACAAGGTTTCACACAGACTTTTTGAGCATATACCTGAAAATGAAATTTCCAACTTCAACACTAAAAAAAAAATGCTTGCAATCAATTTTAGCTACATTTCAATAAACATTTTTTTTTTACATAAATGCAGCTAAAATAAATTGATTGCAAACACTTCTCTCAATGTATCATTTTTTTCAGTAAATCTTAAATTCTTTGAAGTGTCGACTTACATTTGGTCTCTTTTAAAAGAAGACACTTGACAGATTAATAAAAATGTTGTTGCTATTTTCAAACGTGACCCTGAACCGCAAAACCAATCAAGAGGGTCAGTTTTTTGAAACTGAGATTTATAAATAATCTTTCCATTGATGTCTGGTTTGTTAGGATAGGACAATATTTGGCTGAGATACAACTATTTGAAAATCTGCAATCTGAGGGTGCAAAAAAATCTAAATATTGAGAAAATTGCCTTTAAAGTTGTCCAAATGAAGCTCTTAGAAATGCATATTACTAATCAGAAATTAGGTTCTGCTATATATCACATATTTTAGTAATCATCATAAATGATATCATTTGAAAGCTTAAAACCTCATTTTTTAAAACATGAAAATAATACTTTAAAATCTTTTAGCGGTCTCCTCCCCTTAGTGGGTGGAGTCAAGTGTCATATTACAAAATGTATTGCTGTCTTTTAAAATCAAAACTTGATTGACAAAATACGTATGGTCTGAAAAAGATTCCATATTTGGTGGTTATTTTTTGATAGAAGTAATACTGACAGAGGATTTTAGACATTTGTGACAGAAAAATGCACAAAAAAATTCAATGGAGTTTTGATGGCTGTTTTGTAGTATAACGCCTCAAATAAATTCTCACAGGATCCAATTCCAACATAACACCGACTATTACGCAATAATCCTGATTGTTGATACTTATGCCCCCAACATTTGCATATTTATGGTATATTTATCATCATAGTTATCGGTAAATATCGTAACAGTTATCGGTTTAGTTATGGTATATTTAGCATCATAGTTATCGGTAAATATCGCTATAATTATAGTTTTATTTGTCATATTTATCGGTAGATATTGTTATAGTTATTACTATAGTTATTGTTATAATTTTATTATAGTTATCGGTAAATATCGTAACAGTTATCGGTTTAATTATGGTATATTTAGCATCCTAGTTATCTGTAAATATCGCTATAATTATGGTTTTATTTATCATAGTTATCGGTAGAAATCTTTATAGTTTTCACTATAGTTATTGTTATATTTTATTATAGTTATCGGTAGAAATCTTTATAGTTTTCACTATAGTTATTGTTATAATTTTATTATAGTTATCGGTAAATATCGTAACAGTTATCGGTTTAATTATGGTATATTTAGCATCCTAGTTATCTGTAAATATCGCTATAATTATGGTTTTATTTATCATAGTTATCGGTAGAAATCTTTATAGTTTTCACTATAGTTATTGTTATATTTTATTATAGTTATCGGTAGAAATCTTTATAGTTTTCACTATAGTTATTGTTATAATTTTATTATAGTTATCGTAAATATTGTTACAGTTATCAGTTTAGTTATGGTATATTTAGCATCCTAGTTATCTGTAAATATCGCTATAATTATGGTTTTATTTATCATAGTTATCGGTAGAAATCTTTATAGTTTTCACTATAGTTTTGATGGCTGTTTTGTAGTATAACGCCTCAAATAAATTCTCACAGGATCCAATTCCAACATAACACCGACTATTACGCAATAGTCCTGATCGTTAATAGTTACGCCCCCAACATTTGCATCACCCAATCATCAGTAACGTCAGTACATCAGTAAAATAAGGTGAGTCACTGAAGGGACACGGTTAGCTTAATGCTAGCGCTAGCCTGTTACATTGCAGTACATAGGATTTACAGATGATTTACAGATTCTGAGCATCACTCACAAGCATCTGAACTTGTGTGGTAAGTCCTTGTGTCGCTGCAGTATAGCGGAGCACATGTGATCACAATAGTGAGGGTAAAATATCACGGATTCAAAACGGCAGATTCAACAAACCGCATATTAAAAGCGGCTAGAGCTCCTAATTAAATATAAATTTTCCTACATGTGCAGCTATTGAGATGAGCAGCTCTGTGAAACAGCCAATCAGAGCAGAGCCCCTCATTAATATTCACAGACTTCCAAATAAGGCAATAACAGAGCATTTCATTCTAGGGACAAATCCTAGGGTTGTAAATGGACCTGTAAAACCGTTTCTGGAGATTTTTTGCCCTTTCCTATGCCATATACCTTCTATGTAAATATCATTTTGACCCATGCAATGTATTGTTGGCTTTTGCTACAAATATACCCGTGCTACTTAAGACTGGTTTTGTGCTCCAGGGTTAAATATTTCACATGAAATATATACTTTCCAAAACATGTTTTGTGTGTGTTTTACCTGTTGAGTAGTATCTGTGCGGCGGGGGGCAGGTGTGTGTATCGCTGTAGTGTGTGTGTGAGTGTGTGTGCAGCCGTATGCAGCAGTGTCTGAGGAGAGTTGCAGCTGTTCTCACTCCACAGTAATGCATGTGTGTAATTCCCACACATCCTGAGCTCAGACACGGACACATGGAGCAGACCGACGGGGAGAGCCACCAACTGATTCCCTTCAACATTCAGAGACCTCAGAGACCTGAACACACACACACACACACACACACACACACACACACACACACAAACACACACACAATAACACAAAAGATCAGTATTGCTGGAATCACTTTCAGAGTAATGTTTTCCAGTTGATAAACTAAAAAACACTAACAGCCAATCAGAATCCACCCTGCTTTAAAGATCTCCAGCATTCAATGTGACAGATGACAAAACTCGCATTTATAACAAACTGAATGTTATTGTCCATTTGTGTGGAATCTAATATAATTATCATAACAAGCATTGTTAGTCATTGCTATAGTTATAGAACTATATAATGAACTATATTTTCATTACAGTTGTTGGTAGTTATTGGTATAGTTATGGTATATCATAGTTACCGGTAGACATCATGACAGTTATTGTATATTTATCACAGTTATTGGTAAATATTGTTACAGTTATCGCTATAGTGATGGTATATTTATCATCATAGTTATCAGTAGATATTGTTATAGTTATTGTTTTATTTATCATTATAGTTTCTGGTAAATATTGTTACAGTCATTGCTATAGTTAGTGTATATTTATCATTACAGTTATCGGTAGATATTGTTATAGTTATTGCTATAATTATTGTATATTTATCATCATAGTTATCAGTAGACATTATTAGAGTTATTGTTATAACTGTTGTATATATATATGTTACAGTTATCGGTAAATATTGTAATAGTTATTGTTATATTTTTATTATAGTTATCAGTAAATATTGTTACAGTTATTGCTATATTTATGGTATATTTATCATCATAGTTATCGGTAAGTATCGTAACAGTTATCGGTTTAGTTATGGTAAATTTAGCATCATAGTTATTGGTAAATATCCCTATAATTATTGTTTTATTTATCATATTTATCGGTAGATATTGTTATAGTTATTACTATAGTTATTGTTATAATTTTATTATAGTTATCGGTAAATATTGTTACAGTTATCAGTTTAGTTATGGTATATTTAGCATCCTAGTTATCTGTAAATATCGCTATAATTATTGTTTTATTTATCATAGTTATCGGTAGAAATCTTTATAGTTTTCACTATAGTTATTGTTATATTTTATTATAGTTATCGGTAAATATCGTTACAGTTATCCGTTTAGTTATGGAATATTTAGCATCATAGTTAACGGTAGATATCGTTATAGTTTGTCACTATAGTTATTATTATATTTTTATTACAGTTATCGGTAAATATTGTTACAGTTATCGATTTAGTTATGGTATATTTAGCATTTAGTTTTCACTATAGTTATTGTTATATTTTTATTACCGGTATTGGTAAATATCCATACAGTTATCGGTTTAGTTATGGTATATTTAGCATCACAGTTATCGGTAGATATCGTTATAGTTTTCACTATAGTTATTGTTATATTTTTATTACAGTTATCGGTAAATATTGTTACAGTTATCGGTTTAGTTATAGTATATTTAGCATCACAGTTATCGGTAGATATCGTCATAGTTTTCACTATAGTTATTGTTATATTTTTAAAATAGTTATCGGTAAATATTGTTACAGTTATCGGTTTAGTTATAGTATATTTAGCATCACAGTTATCGGTAGATATCATCATAGTTTTCACTATAGTTATTGTTATATTTTTATTATAGTTATCTGTAAATATCATTACAGTTATGGGTTTAGTTATGGTGTATTTAGCATTACAGTTATCGGTAGCTATTGTTATAGTTATTGTTATATTTGTCTTATAGTTATCGGTGAATATTGTTACAGTCATGGCTATAGTTCTTGTTTCATTTATCATTAGTTATTGCTCTAGTTATGATTATATGAATCATTGTAGTCATTGGTTTAGTGTGAGTGAATCATGTCAATATTGATAGAGTAAAAACTGCATGTAGACCAGAGGCTGACTTGAGGTGTTTGATGGCACTGCTGAGGGATCTGAGGAGATTATAAGACACGTCCAGATGCTGGAGACACGCCAGAGAATACAGCCTATACACAAACACCCACCCACACACACACACACACACACACACAGTAGATTTTACATTAATAACTACAGTAACAATTACATAAATAATCTGCTATCAAAATGACAGTAATGGCAGTGTGTGTGTGTTTCTCTCACTGGTCGGGCAGCTGTGTGATCTTGCAGAAAGAGAGGACGAGTGTCTGGAGCTTGTGGAGTTTGCTGATTTGAGCAGGAAGCTCCTCGATGGGGTTATTCCTCATCTTTAACACCCGCAGCTGATGAAGATCACACACCTAAGAGAGGAAGACGAGGGACAGCAGAAGAACATCACGTCAAACTACAGCACATGATCTGAATTGTGACAGAAACAAAAAGACTGTAAGTGAAGAACCTCCTGAGGAACATGAGTGAGGTGATTGAAGGACACGTTCAGATACTGGAGACGTTCAGACAGGGACGACACGTCTGGAAGATCACAGATGAAATGAGCCTGTGGGGGAAAACACTATATTAGGATTATTAAGTAGCACGGGTATATTTGTAGCAATAGCCAAAAATACATTGTATGGGTCAAAGTGATACATTTTTCTTTTATGCCAAAAATCATTAGGATATTAAGTAAAGATCATGTTCCATGAAGATCTATTGTAAATTTTCTATCGTAAATATATCAAAACTTAATTTTTGATTAGTAATATGCATTGCTAAGAAATTCATTTGAACAACTTTAAAGGCGGTTTTCTCAATACTTAGATCTTTTGCACCCTCAGATTCCAGATTTTCAAATATTGTCCTATCCTAACAAACAATAGATCAATGGAAAGCTTATTTATTCACCATCTGCATAAATCTCAATTTCCAAAAATTGTCCCTTATGACTGGTTTTGTGGTGCAGGGTCACAATTCAAGGGATGATGGCAAGGTATGATGTTTTTTTACAATAGTTCATAAACAAGCTTATATTGTGTTACAAATGATTCACGAACCAAATGATTTGCAAAGTCCAGAAATTAATCAAATGATTCGCGAACCTGCTTCAAAGTCCCAAAATCAATCAAATGATTCATGAACTCGCTTTGAAGTCCCAAAATGAATCAAATGATTCGCGAACCAAATGATTCACGAACCCACTTTAAAGTTCAGAAATTAATCAAATAATTCGCGAACCTGCTTTCGAAGTCCCAAAATGAATCAAATGGTTTGTGAACCTGCACTGAAGTCCCGAAATGAATCAAATGATTCGCGAACCAAATGATTCACGAACCCACTTTAAAGTCCAGAAATGAATCAAATGGTTCGCGAACCTGCATTGAAGTCCCAAAATTAATCAAATGATTCACAAACTCACTTTGAAGTCCTGAAATGAATCAAATGATTTGCGAACCTGCATTGAAATTTCGAAATGAATCAAATGATTTGTGAACCCGCACTGAGCCAAATGATCAAAGATCTGAAATGAACCAAATGATTCGCGAACCCGCTTCAAAGTCCCAAAATGAATCAAATGATTCGCGAACCTGCATTGAAATTCCGAAATGAATCAAATGATTCGCGAACCAAATGATTCGCTAACCCGCTTTAAAGTCCAGAAATGAATCAAATGATTTGCAAACCCGCATTGAAGTCCCAAAATGAATCAAATGATTCACAAACTCGCTTCGAAGTCCTGAAATTAATCAAATGATTTGCGAACCTGCATTGAAATTCTGAAATGAATCAAATGATTCGCAAGCCAAATGATTCGCTAACCCGCTTTAAAGTTCAGAAATGAATCAAATGATTCGCGAACCTGCATTGAAATTCCGAAATGAATCAAATAATTCGCGAACCAAATGATTCACGAACCCATTTTAAAGTCCAGAAATGAATCAAATGATTCGCGAACCTGCATTGAAGTCCCAAAATTAATCAAATGATTCACAAACTCACTTCGAAGTCCTGAAATGAATCAAATGATTTGCGAACCTGCATTGAAATTTCGAAATGAATCAAATGATTTGTGAACCCGCACTGAGCCAAATGATCAAAGATCTGAAATGAACCAAATGATTCGCGAACCCGCTTCAAAGTCCCAAAATGAATCAAATGATTCGCGAACCTGCATTGAAATTCCGAAATGAATCAAATGATTCGCGAACCAAATGATTCGCTAACCCGCTTTAAAGTCCAGAAATGAATCAAATGATTTGCAAACCCGCATTGAAGTCCCAAAATGAATCAAATGATTCACAAACTCGCTTCGAAGTCCTGAAATTAATCAAATGATTTGCGAACCTGCATTGAAATTCTGAAATGAATCAGATGATTCGCAAGCCAAATGATTCGCTAACCCGCTTTAAAGTTCAGAAATGAATCAAATGATTCGCAAACCTGCATTGAAATTCCGAAATGAATCAAATGATTCGCGAACCAAATGATTCACGAACCCACTTTAAAGTCCAGAAATGAATCAAATGATTCGCGAACCTGCATTGAAGTCCCAAAATTAATCAAATGATTCACAAACTCACTTCGAAGTCCTGAAATGAATCAAATGATTTGCGAACCTGCATTGAAATTTCGAAATGAATCAAATGATTTGTGAACCCGCACTGAGCCAAATGAT
Organism: Garra rufa; assembly: GCF_049309525.1. NCBI lineage: Eukaryota > Metazoa > Chordata > Actinopteri > Cypriniformes > Cyprinidae > Garra > Garra rufa. Next base: position 51,532,008 of record NC_133368.1, on the reverse strand, counting down.
CAAAGATCTGAAATGAACCAAATGATTCACGAACCCGCTTCAAAGTCCCAAAATGAATCAAATGATTCGCGAACCTGCATTGAAATTCCAAAATGATTCAAATGATTTGCGAACCAAATGATTCGCTAACCCGCTTTAAAGTCCAGAAATAAATCAAATGATTTGCAAACCCGCATTGAAGTCCCGAAATGAATCAAATGATTCACAAACTCGCTTCGAAGTCCTGAAATTAATCAAATGATTTGCGAACCTGCATTGAAATTCTGAAATGAATCAGATGATTCGCAAGCCAAATGATTCGCTAACCCGCTTTAAAGTTCAGAAATGAATCAAATGATTCGCAAACCTGCATTGAAATTCCGAAATGAATCAAATGATTCGCGAACCAAATGATTCACGAACCCACTTTAAAGTCCAGAAATGAATCAAATGATTCGCGAACCTGCATTGAAGTCCCAAAATTAATCAAATGATTCACAAACTCACTTCGAAGTCCTGAAATGAATCAAATGATTTGCGAACCTGCATTGAAATTTTGAAATGAATCAAATGATTTGTGAACCCGCACTGAGCCAAATGATCAAAGATCTGAAATGAACCAAATGATTCACGAACCCGCTTCAAAGTCCCAAAATGAATCAAATGATTCGCGAACCTGCATTGAAATTCCAAAATGATTCAAATGATTCGCGAACCAAATGATTCGCTAACCCGCTTTAAAGTCCAGAAATAAATCAAATGATTTGCAAACCCGCATTGAAGTCCCGAAATGAATCAAATGATTCACAAACTCGCTTCGAAGTCCTGAAGTTAATCAAATGATTTGCGAACCTGCATTGAAATTCTGAAATGAATCAAATGATTCGCAAGCCAAATGATTCGCTAACCCGCTTTAAAGTTCAGAAATGAATCAAATGATTTGCGAACCTGCATTGAAATTCCGAAATGAATCAAATGATTCGCGAACCCGCACTGAGCCAAATGATCAAAGTTCTGAAATGAACCAAATGATTTGCGAACCCACTTCAAAGTCCCGAAATGAATCAAATGATTCACAAATGTGGAATGAATCAAATGATTCGTGAACTCGCTTTGAAGTCCCGAAATGAATCAAATGATTGAATTATTAAATTTTCAAATGAAAGTTCAGCTTTGCATCACAGGAATAAATAATATTTAAAGTATAATAAAATAAACCGTTATTTTATATTGTAAAAACATTTTGCAGTATTACAGTTTTTTATCTTTATTTTTGATCAAACAAATGCAGCCTAAAAGAGCATAAGAGACTTCTTTTTCTTACCGATCCCAAACGTTTGAATGGTAGTGTAATGTCTATTCAATGCTCTAAATGATCTTTTGGAGGATCATTTCTCAGCCAAAACTGATGTGAAATTATTGCAATTATGTAATCAAATAGCTTAAAAATGTTAATTGCTTGATCAACCCTAGTTGAAATGATCTCTGGTCCACACTGTGTCTAAAAACAGCCGTTTACCGTGGTGAAATGATGGTACCAAACACAATTAGAAACGTGCCTGCAAACAGTTCCTTAAACTGTGAATAAAAATAAATGAGGCAAACGAGAAGTGCACATGCTCTTCTTCCGCTTTTAATCAGAGCGTTTCATATCCTAAAGACATAAGGCTCTCTGTGTGGATGCAGAAGCTTCATCAGCGTCACACGCTCAAGACACCGAACAAAGGCCTCCTTTAGAGGCACGGAGGAACTGGTGTTTTCACACTGATGCTGAGACGAGAACGATGACGAGACTGACCACAAACACTCGACGAGGCGTTCGCCGGCGTGAACACAGCAGCAGATGCATGTTAAATGATTTCTGGGTTCCTGTGTTGAGCATTTCTTGAGTTATGAACTGGTTGTCAGGAGCTGGTCAGTGAGAATAGTTACATCATATCATCTGTGGTCTGAACTGGTGCATTGCATCACATCTAATGAGCTCAAACTAATTCAGCTCAACTTTAGTCTCCACCAAGAAATGACTGCAAAAGATGACGTTACTCAGTATTTCAGTAACACTTATAATAGGGCTCTATTTGGTAACATGAGTTTACTACTGTACATGAAGGCCAGACACTGCAGGTGAGTAGGGTCAAAAATAACTAATAGTGATCACCTTACTTACTCAGTTGATTGATTACATTGATAACTGCAAACATTTTTTGTATTACAAGTTTTCTGAAATTTTATGTTTAAATATGCAAATTAGCCATTATTTAATGGAATATGTGCTAATTTGCATACATTTCTAGTACAAAAAATCTAAACACTGGATGAAGTCAGTTTCAAAATACTTGTTTAATTGTATTAAGTTTTTGACATATTAGAGTCATATGTTTTTACAGAGGAGATTTTGCTTATCTCATTTCGTCACTCCATAATTCAGAAAAGAAAACTTTAACATTTTGGGGGGGGGGGGGGAATGTATAAAATCAAGCAAATTCTATCTGAACAAATCCCTCTGTAATAATCTTCAGGATATAGACAGGAACACAAATGTAAAGTGTGGTGTGTGTAAGTGCTGCTGAAGTGGAGATTTATGGCTCAGTGTAGGAGAAAAAACTCTTGGCCTTTAGAAATCTGTATTGTAATTGAAATCTATTGACACAAATAGATAAAGTGCTATAAAAGAAAGACTTAACAGTGTCTTTTGGGTGTTTTCTTTCCACTAGTCTGAAAAAACACTTCATGAAACACCAAAAAGACCAAAATCTTAAACTTGACAGGTGCATGAAAAAGTGTTTTTGCCTGCAGTGTCTCTCCTTAATAAATAAAACACTTATAAAGCAGTTATTAATCTTAGTTCATCTTAATTTAATAACAGATTATTATGTTGCATTTGTTAACATTTAATAAATCTAACATGAACTAACGATGAAAAACTTCTACTTCTGAAGCATTTATTATGCTAGTGACTTGCTAATCATGCTAATACCATGCTAGTGACTTGCTAATCATGCTAATGCCATGCTAGTGACTTGCTAATCATGCTAATACCATGCTAGTGACTTGCTAATCATGCTAATACCATGCTAGTGACTTGCTAATCATGCTAATACCATGCTAGTGACTTGCTAATCATGCTAATGCCATGCTAGTGACTTGCTAATCATGCTAATGCCATGCTAGTGACTTGCTAATAATGCTAATGTCATGCTAGTGACTTGCTAATAATGCTAATGCCATGCTAGTGACTTGCTAATCATGCTAATGCCATGCTAGTGACTTGCTAATCATGCTAATGCCATGCTAGTGACTTGCTAATAATGCTAATGTCATGCTAGTGACTTGCTAATCATGCTAATGTCATGCTAGTGACTTGCTAATCATACTAGTAGCTTGTTAATCATGCTAATAGCTTGCTAATCATGCTAGTAACATGCTAGTAGCTTGCTAATCATGCTAATGTCATGCTAGTGACTTGCTAATCATACTAGTAGCTTGTTAATCATGCTAATAGCTTGCTAATCATGCTAGTAACATGCTAGTAGTTTTGCTAATCATGCTAATGTAATGCTAGTGACTTGCTAATCATGCTAATGCCATGCTAGTGACTTGCTAATAATGCTAATGTCATGCTAGTGACTTGCTAATCATGCTAATGTCATGCTAGTGACTTGCTAATCATACTAGTAGCTTGTTAATCATGCTAATAGCTTGCTAATCATGCTAGTAACATGCTAGTAGCTTGCTAATCATGCTAATGTCATGCCAGTGACTTGCTAATCATGTTAGAAACATGCTAGTACCTTGTTAATCATGCTAGTAGCTTGTTAATCATGCTAATAGCTTGCTAATCATGCTAGTAACATGCTAGTAGCTTGTTAATCATGCTAATGTCATACCAGTGACTTGCTAATCATGTTAGAAACATGCTAGTACCTTGCTAATCATGCTAGTAGCTTGCTGATCATGCCATGCTAGTGACTTGCTAATCATGCTAGAAACATTCTAGTAGCTTGCTAATCATGCTAATGTCATGCTAGTAGCTTGCTAATCATGCTAATGTCATGCCAGTGACTTGCTAATCATGTTAGAAACATGCTAGTACCTTGCTAATCATGCTAATGTCATGCCAGTGACTTGCTAATCATGTTAGAAACATGCTAGTACCTTGCTAATCATGCTAGTAGCTTGCTGATCATACCATGCTAGTGACTTGCTAATCATGCTAGAAACATGCTAGTAGCTTGCTAATTATGCTAGTAGCTTGCTAATCATGCTAATGTCATGCTAGTAACTTGCTAATCATGTTAGAAACACACTGGAAACATGCTAGCAACTTGCTAATAATGCTAGAAACATGCCAGTCATGCTAATGTCATGCTAGTGACTTGCTAATAATGCTAGAAACATGCTAGTAGCTTGCTAATTATGCTAGTAGCTTACTAATCATGCTAATGTCATGCTACTGACTTGCTAATCATGTTAGAAACACACTGGAAACATGCTAGCAACTTGCTAATAATGCTAGAAACATGCCAGTCATGCTAATGTCATGCTAGTGACTTGCTAATAATGCTAGAAACATGCTAGCAACTTGCTAATAATGCTAGAAACATGCCAGTCATGCTAATGTCATGCTAGTGACTTGCTAATAATGCTAGAAACATGCTAGTAGCTCGCTAATCATGCTAGAAACATGTCAGTCATGCTAATGTCACGCTAGTGACTTGCTAATAATGCTAGAAACATGCTAGTAGCTCGCTAATCATGCTAGAAACATGTCAGTCATGCTAATGTCACGCTAGTGACTTGCTAATCATGCTAGAGACATGCTAGTAGCTCGCTAATCATGCTAGAAACATGTCAGTCATGCTAATGTCACGCTAGTGACTTGCTAATAATGCTAGAAACATGCTAGTAGCTCGCTAATCATGCTAGAAACATGTCAGTCATGCTAATGTCATGCTAGTGACTTGTTAATAATGCTAGAAACATGCTAGTAGCTCGCTAATCATGCTAGAAACATGTCAGTCATGCTAATGTCACGCTAGTGACTTGCTAATAATGCTAGAAACATGCTAGTAGCTCGCTAATCATGCTAGAAACATGTCAGTCATGCTAATGTCACGCTAGTGACTTGCTAATCATGCTAGAGACATGCTAGTAACATGCCAGTCATGCTAATGTCATGCTATTGACTTGCTAATCATGGTAGAAACATGCTAGTAACTCGCTAATCATGCTAGAAACATGTCAGTCATGCTAATGTCATGCTAGTGATTTGCTAATCATGGTAGAAACATGCTAGTAGCTTGTTAATCATGCTAGAAACATGGTAGTAACATGTCAGTCTTGGTAATGTCATGCTAGTGACTTGCTAATAATGCTAGAAACATGCTAGTAGCTCGCTAATAATGCTAGAAACAAGCTAGTTACTTGCTAATCATGCTAGAAACATGTTAATAACATGTTAATCATGCTAGAAACATGTTAGCAACTTGCTAATGACATGCTAATACTACAAGTAGCATGTTAATTATGCTAGAAACATACTAACAACATGCTAACAACTTGCTAATCATGCTAGAAACATATTAAAAATGCTAGAAAAGTGTTAGAATCATGATAACTACACTGTAATCATGCTAGCAACATGCTAATCATCTATTCTGTCTATATAAAGTTCAAAACATTAAGCTTTTACAGCTGCTTTAAACTTTCGAGTTAGGCTTTCTCAAGCCAACCTAAAGATTTTCTTAACAAGCTTTTATATCTAGTTGCTAATTGATCTCCTTAGTTAAATTATGGTAATTACGGTAACAAACATAATTAGAATCGTGTTACGACACACAGTTCCTTAAACTGTGAATAAAAATGTGAAGTCATTTTGCTTCTCCAGTGAATGTATCTTGATTTATATTGTAAAACAAGACAGAAATACTGAGGAAGAAGATCATTTTTGCAGTGTTTAGTAGATAATCTCTTTTATTCTTATTCTTTATTAGGGTCTGATAGAGTCACCTTGAAGCTGAGTGTGTTTCCTCCTCGTGTGACGCAGTCGAGGACGGCCAGTTCAGAAGCACTGATGGCGTCTCGCTCTCCGGAGCGGCGGAACGGGGATCGAGAACGTCTCGAATCCTGGAAGTGTTTGCTGGTGACAGCATTCAGAAGAACTTCATGAGCTGCAGAAGAATGCAAAGAGCTGCTCAATATGTTTGTATTTATGTGTGTGTGTGTGTGTGTGTGTGTGTGTGTGTGTGTGTGTGTGTGTGTGTGTGTGTGTGTTCTTGCCTGTGTAGGGCTCATGACTGTTGTGTTCCATCGTCATCCATTGCTGATCCACTGACTGATCTCCAGACGCTCCACAAACACCAGACTGATTCCTGAAGGAGTTTCGTGCTCGAGCTTCCATCTGAACCATCGCTGCTAACTCTAAACACACACACACACACAGAGAGAGAGAGAGAGCTAAAGAACACACACTGATGATACAGTAGCATTTATTGATGATGTTTTATTAAGTTGGCTTGAGAAAGTCGATTACTGAAATACTATTTAAACTTCTTTTTCTGAGACTAAAATGATCAACTTAGAGCTTTAACTCCACAAATCTATCTATGCCTAGCAACTAGAATCATGCTAGTGATCAGGCTTGTGCACAATTCAGAATTGAATTGAGAATGACTCCTAAATTCCAATTCAATTCTTGAATTTGAATTGAATTTGAATTGTTTTTGAATTGATGTCAAAAACAGGATCTAGAATTTCAATTCGAATTTGAAGTAAAGGAAGCAGAACTGCAATTCAATACAAATTCAAAGAAATTCATATACATACGTGAAGTGTTTAACAATGAAGCTTTACAATATATGTCAGATATGATTTCGTTACATATTCTATGAATGATATTAGTTTGAACTACTTGTACAGATTACATTGTGTTATTTGATTACGTTGAAATGAAAATAACATCATGAACAAAACTAATCGAACCTTGAGGGAGTAATTTATTTCAAGAATTTGATCATTATCTATATGTTGGAACAAACAATGCAGGGTCGAGGAGTGACTAGTTATGTGTAATAATATTATGCTATTAAATCACTAAATTAACGTAACTGTATGTGAGATTCAACACATTCTTTCTGTTGTATGACTGTGTGGAATGTCTTTGAATTGCCATGAATTTAATTCCACTTCCTGTCATTCCAATTCAAATTCAACTTCCTGTGGGGCGAAGTCAATTCAATTCAAATTCCAACTCATGAATTGAATGGCGGCCAATTCGGAAATTCTGAATTGTGCACAAGCCTGCTAGTGATATGATAGTCATGCTAAAAACATGCTAGCTGCTTGCTAATCATGTTAACAAAATGTTAGAAACATGCTAGTAACATGGCAATCATGCTAACAACATGCTAGTGAAATGCTAGTCATGCTACAAACATGTTAATAACTCGCTAATCATGTTAACATGCTAATCATGCTAGCAACATGCTAGTGATATGATAGTCATGCTAGAAACATGCTAATCATGCTAACAACATGCTAGTAACTGGCTAAACATGTTAACAACATGCTAGTCATGCTAGAAACATGCTTGTAACTTACTAATCGTTTTAGCAACATGCTAGCAACTTGCCGCATGCTAGTAAGTGGTTAATCATGCCAGCAACATGCCAATCATGTTAACAAAATGTTAGAAGCATGCTAGTAACTGGCTAATCATGTTAACAACATGCTAGTCATGCTACAAACATGTTAATAACTAATTAATCATGTTAACATGCTAGTAACATGCTAATCATGCTAGTGACATGATAGTCATGCTAGAAACATGCTTGTAACTTACTAATTATGTTAGCAACAATGCTAGCAATTTACCAGTCATGCTAGGAACATGCTAGTAACTTGTTAATCATGTTAACAGCATGCTAGTGAAATGCTAGTCATGCTAGAAACATGTTAATAACTTGGTAATCATGTTAACATGCTAGTAGCATGCTAATCATGCTAGCAACATGCTAGTGACATGATAGTCATGCTAACAACATGCTAGTAACTGGTTAATCATGCTAGCAACATGATAGTAACATGCTAATCATGTTAGCAACATGCTAGTAACATGATAGTCATGCTAACAACAGGCTAGTAACTGTCTAACCATGTTAGCAACATGCTAGTAACATGCTAATCATGCTAGCAAAATACTAGTGACATGATAGTCGTGCTAACAACATGCTAGTAACTGGCTAATCATGCTAGCAACATGCTAGTGACATGATAGTCATGCTAACAACATGCTAATCATGCTAGCAACATGCTAGTAACATGATAGTCATGCTAACAACATGCTAGTAACTGGCTAATCATGCTAGAAACATGCTAGTAACATGCTAATCATGCTAGTGACATGCTAGTGACATGATAGTCATGTTAGAAACATGCCAGTAACTGGCTAATCATGCTAGCAACATGCTAGCAACTTGTTAGTGTTAACAAAATATTGAAAACATGTTAGTAACATGTTAATCATGCTAACAACATGCTAGTGACATGATAGCCATGCTAGAAACATGCTAGTAACATGTTAATCATGTTAACAACAGGCTAGTGACATGCTAGTGATGCTAGTAACATGTTAATCATGTTAACAACAGGCTAGTGACATGCTAGTGATGCTAGTAACATGTTAATCATGTTAACAACAGGCTAGTGACATGCTAGTGATGCTAGTAACATGTTAATCATGCTAGCAACATGCTAATAACTCGTTAATCATGTTAACAACATGCTAGTAACATGCTAATCATGCTAACAACATGCTAGTCTTGCTAGTAACTTGTTAATCATGCTAGAAACATGCTATTGACGTGCTAATCATGCTAAAAACATGCTAGTAACTTGCTTATTATGCTAAAAATGTGCTAATAACGTGCTAATCATGCTAAAACAATAAAAACATACTTTTGAATTAAACTTTTAAAACTTTTTATACTTTTAAACTTCCTAAACCTTTTAAACTTATTTTAACTTTTTTAACTTTCTGCTCCGGCTTTCTCAGGCCAACTCACAGTTTGTCTTGACTAATGTTTTATCTAGTTACCGCATATGATCTGTCTGTGAGGGATCCTGTGTGTGGGCGGCGGCAAACCCTCGCAGCTCAGCGTCTGATTGGCTACAGCATCCTGCCATCCGCAGTGCAGCTCTGACAGGAAGAGACGCAGGAGCTTCCTGTAGTTACAGCGGGACAGAACCGTCTTCCTCAGCCCGTCTTCTGATCCGTGACCCGACTCGCTCACCTGCAGGAAGTCATTGAGGCTGAAGAGCTCAGGAGGTTGAGGCTGTGGATGCTCAGGTGCGGCACGCTGAGGATGATGGGAGAAACCGCTGATGATTGGAGCAACGTTATTATGATCCTCATCAAGAGTCTGTGGACTGCAGACGGACTCACTGGCTTCAGTTTGATCTGGAAACACAGAGACAATATAATATGTGACCCTGGACCACAAAACCAGTCATAAGGGTCAATTTCATGAAATTGAGATTTATACAATAAATAAGCTTTCCATTGATGTCTGGTTTGTTAGGATTGGACAATATTTGGCCAAGATACAACTATTTGAAAATCTGGAATCTGAGGGAGCAAAAAAAATCTAAATATTGAGAAAATCGCCTTTAAAGTTGTCCACAATAAGTTCTTAGCAATGCATATTACTAATCAAAAATTAAGTTTTGATATATTTATGGTAGGTAATTTACTAAATATCTTCATGAAACATGATCTTAATATCCTAATGATTTTTGCCATAAAAGAAAAATCGATCATTTTAAACCAAACAATGTATTTTTTTGGTTTTGTGCTCCAGGGTCACAAATAGTTAAATAATAAATAAATGATAAATAATGCATCAATAATTAACTTACAATAATTGTGTCTGACTGTATCATTGTTTTGTAAAATATCTAATGTATTGGCCTTTTGGTTCTTTTCTATATTTTTAGCCACTCTTTGCGTACTGGGATGAACCAGCATCTGGAGCTGAACTGTTCTCCTTTTTTGATCAGAAGTTTTGTTGGACTCACTTGAGGCCTTGTTGTTTGGCCATGTTGGTTCATCACTGTCTTTGTGGTATTTCGAACCATTTAATTATGACCATGTTGGTTAACTTGATGTTGGTTAAACTTTGGCTAAATATTGGTTAAACTTAAAATTTAGCAGGGTAATATATGTTTCAAGTAAATATTTTCATGTCCAATTTATTTTGGAATTCAAAATAATACTGAAAACACTGTTTTATGACATTTCTTTCATGCAAATTTGAGAGTTAAGATTAAGATGTGTCAAATTATTATTATTTTTGTTTTTATTAAATAATAGGTGCACTGAGTTTCATACTATACAACACTTTATGCAGTTAAATATTGTTTAAAGCTTATGCAGTTAATAAATTGTTTAAATTGCTAGTCATTATTATTCAGCAATCTGGAAAATAAATACTGCAAATAAAGAATACAAAAATTAAAGTAGTACAATATTTTTACAGTAAAACGTTATTTAATGATTTCCAGTACACTTGTAAAATTGCGAAATATTGCTGCAATTTCACAGTAGCAGCTGTAAAAAAATGTATGTATCTTTGTTTGTGTATATATACAAAAAAATTGCTGTATTTTATCAGTAAAACTGTAGTTAATAATTTACAGTGCACTTGTAAAAATGTACAGTATTACTGGCAACCAAATTTTACAGTAATTTTTTTTAGAACCAATTATATTTAGCATTTTGTAAATCAGTAGTACAGCAAATACTACTTGATGCAGAAATAATTAGCAATTTCAATATTGTTATAATATCTATTTATTTACATCTAAATGATAAAAATGTGGATGGAATTATTTCTCTTATGTTAATTTTCCCTGTCAATAAATCCATAACATGCTTATTTCTGAGAGTGTTATGGGTTTGAATCTGCATACTATCAGATCATCTAATACAATAGTTTCAAACATATCAAACAGAGGCATGTTTACATGTCCAAATATCCTGCAATGAACCTTATCTCCAGATAATAACTGATCAAATATGATGATCATAAAGTCACCTGCAGATCTGAGCACAGGCAGCGTCCTGTAGTGTGCTGTCTTTATAGGGGGCAGTGGTCGTCTCAACAGCTTCATGTTCTCTGATGACATCTATTCTGGACATTAGACATCATCAACACATGTACAAACACATCTCAACTCAAAATCAACACAAAGAAACAAGATATCCCTGCTAACAAACAGACCTTACTCTGACACTCCTATTGAGTTATGAAACATTGTTTCTGAATGTTCTCTGAATGCTCACAATGGTCTGTTTTTAAATGTTTCAGATCTTTAAGGTAACATTCTATTGTATCATTTTGTAAACATTATGGAAATGTTACTTGTAATGTAACGTTCTGAAACATTAGTAACATTTAAAAAACATTAGATGAACGTTCAATTAAATGTTTTAGTGGAAAAACATTCTATTTGCAATGCATATGGGTCATTTCTGGGATTCGGTAATATTTCTGTCCTCTAAAGTTTCTAAAGTAGTGGTTCACCAAAATCAATTGCTTGTAGCTTTTCGCATAACTTTGGTATGCCCATTATAATCAATACAAAAATGTTTTAATGTGTTTTTTTTTTTTTTTGCACAAAAAATGGTCTTATATCGATCTCAAACCCAGTATTTTGTCATGTCCCTGAGGCACTTCAGTTTCTACTTAGAAAATGATCAACAAAATAGTGTCTCTAATTTTTGGCAATAATGTAAGCATTTATTTGTGCTCCTTTCTTGTGAAGATGATGGTAAATATATTTTCCAAAAAAAAAAAAAACATATTTTAAGGCTATATTTCAAGTTGAAATGTTACTAAATCCCAGGAATGACTCATAAACAATGTGTCATTGTTTCGAGAACATTACTGCAATAATGTTTGGCCTTAACATTGAGAGAATCTTGCCAGAACATTAGCCAAAGTTCTGAACGTTCCCTGATAGCTAAGAAAATATTTAAAAAAAAAAAAGACAAAGAAGAAGCAATAATATATTTGCACCGCACAGCAGTTTAAGAGTTAAATACAATGCAACACATACTGCATGATGCACAAATGATTTACAATTTAAATATTATTTATTTACTATTTTGTGCATTACAGTAATGCAAACACAATCACGAACATGTTATATTATTATACCATGCCATATTAAATAACAGATTTAGTATTTTGTTTTATTTTATTATTAATTAATAAATAAATAATTATTATTTTTTACCATTATTATGATAGGCTATAAGCTGTTTCTTTCTGCAGACACATCGTTCATTTGATCAATACACTGATTAATGCACACGTTTAATGCCGTTTCCGATGATCGCGTCACAAAGCGACATAAATGAGTTTATGCACGAACCTGATGGACTTCATTCACTGCATCCGATTAAATTCCTCCGTCATTCACAGATTTCTGCAAACTTTACTCCATGAAAAATAGACATAAAGCGCGTCTGAAACTCACCAGAGATCCGCGGAGAATGAGTCCCTAACAACCGCCATAGCAACCGCCTGTCAAACTCACAACCCGCGGAAACATCAAAGACAACCGCGTCTTCTGTGTGACGTCACACTCGCTGTTTCAACACTCACTCCCATTACAACTTCAGTTTTCAGACTCTAGTGAAACACTGTATCATCACATCAATAAATCATACTCCAGCACAATGACAACTAGTATTTACTGAAAGTCATTTCCTTGCAAATGGTTAAAGAATAGTGTAGTTTAATAGTTTCTTCCAGTAACATTAATGGATCTTTCATTCAAAGTTTTCTGGTGGTCTTTAATAATGTTTTCAAAACATTAGCATAAAAACATCATTCTTACATCGTTCATGGAACGTTTTGGTTCTTTAAAGTTTTAGTTGAATGTTTGTCTAACATTTTTTAAATGTTACTACTTGTTTCATTCAGAGATACATTCATTTGCAAAATGTTTGCACAATTATAAAATGCTATATAAAATGTCTTTCACATAGCCAAGAAAAAACAACGTACCTAAAAACTGAATGTTGCACTTGTAACATCAATGAGCCTTGAGAAATAATGTTTTTATAAGTTAATGTGAACAATAACAAAACATTCTTACAACACATTTGTGACACAGTAGCACAGGTATATTTGTAGCAATAGCCAAAAATACATTGTATGGGTCACAATTATCAAATTTTCTTTTAATGCATCTTAATATCATTATATAAAGATCATGTTCCATTAAGATACTTAGTAAATTTCCTACCGTAAATATATCAAAACTTAATTTTTGATTAGTAATATGCATTGCTAAGAACTTCATTTGAACAACTTTTTGTCAGTATTTAGATTGTTGTGCCTCAGGGCTCAGTTCTTGGACCACTTCTCTTCTCTGTTTACATGGCATCACTAGGTTCTGTCATTCAGAAACATGGCTTTTCATATCACTGCTATGATGACACTCAACTCTCATTCCCTCCTGATGATCTGACAATAGCTGCTCACATCTCAGCTTCTCTCAGATTTCTTGCTGGATGAAGGACCATCATCTTTAACTCAACCTTGCCAAGACAGAAATGCTTGTGGTTCCATCAAACCCACCATCCAGTTACATCAACCATAACTGCTTTAAAAACAGCCAGAAACCTTGGAGTCGTAATTGATGATCATGACTTTCTCAGAGCACATTGCTAAAACTGCACGATCCTGCAGATTTGCTTTATTTAACATCAGGAAAATCAGGCTCTTTCTTTTGGAACATGCTTCAGAACTCATTGTTCACGCTCTTGTTCTGTCCAGGCTGGACTATTGCAATGCTCTCTTTGGCAGGTCTTCCAGCCAGTTCTATCAAACCTTTACAATTGATCCAGAATGCAGCTGCAAGATTAATGTTTAATGAGCCGGAAAAGAACGCACGTCACCAATTGATGAAGAGACACTGGCTACCAATAGCTGCTCGCATAAAATTCAAGGCATTACTGTTTGCCTACAAAACCACCACTGGCTCTGGACTCCTTTGCCTAAATTCATTACTTCAGACTTAAGTGCCTCTAGATGCTTGTGTTCTGCAAGGGAACGGCGCATTATTTAAATGCACTCTTCTGGTGAAATGACCTGCCCAACTCAATCCGAACAGCTGAGTCCTTAACCATCTTCATGAATCGGCTAAAAACACGTCTTCCATCTTTATTTGACCCTTTAACTCTAGCACTCTCTATTCGAATTCTATTCTAAAAAAACTGCCCTCTTAGACTTATTCTCTATTAATTTAACTGCTTGTTTTCTTAAAAAAAAAAAAAAAAACTAACACTAGCTTCTCTGTTTTTGTTGTACTCTATTTTTAGGCCTCTAACACTATCCTAGCTTTTTTCTTTTATATTCTATTTTATTTTTATTTATTATATATTTAAAAATATACATGTACTGCGTGAGGCTAAATGAGACTTATCATACCACTTGCATGTTATTGCTCTTTTATTGTTTTTGATTGCCTACATTTTCCTCTTTTGTAAGTCGCTTTGGATAACATCATCTGCTAAATGTCTAAATGTAAGACAAAAGCTGAAACAAATTCATCATTAAGACGTTTTTAACTCAAATACATTGAGTCCGTAATCCATAATAGTCCACCAAAATCCAGCCACATATTTGTTTAGAGCTGTTTTGGCTTGTAAATGCTGCTTGATCTGTGTAGATTTCTCTCCTAATTCAGACCAGACCACTTTTAGTGTTATTATGGATTACAGATTTAATGTATTTTAGTTAAAAACGTCTTAATGATGGATTTGTTTGTTTTTGACTGGAGTGGGTTATTGTGGATTATTGTGATGTTTTGATCAGCCGTTTGGACTCTCATTCTGACGGCACCCATTCACTCCAGAGGATCCATTGGTGAGACAGTGATGGAATGACACACTTATACAAATCTGATCAACAAACAAACTCATCCTTATCTGATGATGACCTGAAGATCAACACAAATACATCAGATTTTTGGTTTGGGGTCAACTATTCCTTTAATCCAAACCTGGCGGATCATTAGAATGAGGAAATGTGCAGAATTTTTTTTTAATGATAACATTGGTTGATCCAAATGTGTGGTTACGCTCTTGAATGGACCCTTTCAGCAGATCAAACCTCAGCGCTGTCAAATCTCAGAAGTGTGTCAGATGTCCATCATGTTAGTCTGAGTGTTTTACCTTATAAAGACATGGAGCGTGCGTGTTCCTGTTTCGAGTGTTGTGTAGGCCGCTGTAAGTCACTTCCTTCCTCTCACATTTGAATAGAGCCTCTACAGCTCCTCTGAAAGCGTCCAGACTCAGAACCAGCCTGAAGCCCAGCGTCCGTCTGCAGGTAAGACAAACTCATCAAACCCATCGCTCATGTCTCAATGGATCTGAACTCATTCTGACAGAAAACGTGCTTCATATAGTCTGAAATAGTCTGATTTCCAAGCAGAAGCTTTCAGATCTTGAGCACACGTGCTGAACATACAACCGCCTTTAGTTTTAAGTGTATAAATATTGTGCAGGTTTGTGCTTCTGCTGCATTTCTTATCTTCTCAACACTGACTTGTCAGGTTTATGTTAATATTAATGCAACAGACTGCAAAATTCAGACCTACAGTCAAGTCCAAATATCTGAAAGTGAAAATACTATATTTGCAGATGCATTTAATTTAATATCTTTGCTTTTATGTTACAAATGTAAGCACATCTGGACCACAAAACTAGTCATTCTTAAAATTGAGATTTGAATAAATATGCTTTCCATTGATGTTTGGTTTGTACGATTAGGACAATATTTGGCTGAGATACATCTATTTGAAAATATTCAACCTGAGGGTGCATAAATATCAAAATATTGAGAAAATCACCTTTAAAGTTGTCTAAATGAAGTTCTTAGCAATGCATATTACTATTAAAAACTTTGTTTTGATATATTTACGGTAGGAAATTTCTGATTTCTGAATATCTTAATGATTTTTGGCATTAAAAAATCGATCATTTTGACCCATACAATGTATTTTTGGCTATTGCTACAAATATATCAATGCAACTTAAGACTGTTTTTGCGCTTCAGGGTCACAAACCCATTGACATTGCATTTAACAAAGTACATTTCATGCAAGCAAATTTCAAAATTACTCGGAAAGAAATGGCAAATAACACTTTGAATTCAAATACTATTGCACTTTTCTGTGTCATGTTTGTGAAATGTTCTCAGTGTGTCAGGTTTTCAGTGTTTGAGGCCTGTTGTACGTGTCGGTTTGCTGAAGTGTTGGGGGTTTTACGTGTAATCTGAAGCAGAAGTGAAGCTTTGCTCTGCTGTTAAAGTGAAACAGGAAACTGCGGTTCATCTGCATGAGTTTGATCTGAAGCTGCAGCTCGATCTCAAGCATCTGCTCTTCATCTCATCTCTGAGTCTTAAAAGTTTTCTTCACACCTTTGCTGAGTATATGATGTGCCGCCGCAGTTTTAGATGATATCATATCAGTTTCCAGGCCGTCGTCAGGCGGTGCGGAAACAAACACGTCTGAAAGAGGAAGATCAGAGCATGTGATGCACACGTCCAACAGACATTTTGAAACAACACTGAAATAACCAGCGCTCAACCAGTTCTGTTGCTCAAGTGTTTTAAAGACAGAGAAAGAGTTCTCACTCAAGCATGACGCTCAGATTTGCGCTGCTAAAATAAAAGCGTTTATCTTTGGGATAAAAGATGCAAATGAGCATCTGATTAGTTCACTGCTGTGAACAGACGTCGCTGTAAAGAGAGCAGCATTTGCATGTTAAATGCATTGATATGAGCGTCCAGGATGAATAAAACACAAATGAGCTCTTATTAAAAAATGGTTTTGTTAGTTTCTGTCAGTACAGACTGTTTTATGGATATCTAAACTAACAAAGTTTTAAAAAATGAGCTGAAGCTGCTTTCCTGTTTGCTGACATATTCCTGTTAACATGACATCTAGAGGTCTTAAACACATCTTCACGAGCAGGAAGTCAAAACCCCGCCTATACAGATGATTCTGTGCTGTAGTAAATACTATAGAAAACAAATCAAAAAGTTAGTTCAGACAATAATTTAAAAAAAAAGCTAATTCTATATTGGTACTTATAATTTCAGCCTGTAGAAGTTCAAGTGTAAATATACATGTTTTCTGATGTTTCTCACTGGTGTTCCCATCACACACTGGGGCATGAATAATTAATAAGGTTGATTTTTTTTGTTTTCAAGCTGTATTTACAGTTTACTAACACAATTAGCATGTTACTAACATTATTAGCATGTTGCTAGCATGTTTATAGCATTACTAACAAGTTACTAGCACGTTGTTACGTCAGTGACAAGTTACTAGAATGTTTCTAGCTTGATAAGCGAGTTGGTAGCATGTTTCTAGCATTATTAACAAGTTGCTAACATGTTTCTAACACGATTAGCAAGTTGGTAGCATGTTTCTAATATGTTTATCAAGTTACTAGTTCAAGTTCAAGTTCAAGTTCAGTTTATTTGTATAGCACATTTACAACAGCCATTCAGGCTGACCAAAGTGCTTCACAGAAAACATAATCATAAAACAAACCACAGAGCAGATTCACACACCCCATTTAAAAAACAACAACAACTTTATATCAGAATTAATACACTAAAGAGAAAAAATAGGTTTTGAGCAGGGACTTCAAAGAAGACAGAGAAGGTGCCATTCTGATCTCTAAAGGCAAGGAGTTCCAAAGTTGAGGCCCTGCTACCGCAAATGCACGTGCCCCTCTACGCTTGAGCCTCCTGTGAGGGACTACTAATAGAGCCTGGTCACAAGATCTTAGTAATCTAGAAGGAGAATACAGATGAAGAAGTTCAGAGAGATAGACTGGAGCTAGGTTATGTGGCGATTTATACACAAACAGAAGGATTTTAAAGTGAATTCTCTGAGAGACTGGCAGCCAGTGTAGATCTTTCAGAATCGGTGTGATGTGTTCATGTTTATGGCATTTACGAAGAAGTCTTGCTGCGGCATTTTGAACAAGTTGAAGGCGTGTAATTTGAGATTTAGATATGCCGCAATATAGAGAATTGCAGTAATCTAGACGGGACGTGACGAATGCATGAACAGCCATTTCCAAAGTTTTGGGGGTGAGAAAATGTTTGACCTTAGCCAGTAGTCGAAGCTGATAGAAACTGGATCCAATAACGGAGGCAATATGTTTATCAAATTTTAGATGCTGGTCAAAGAGGACACCAAGGTTACGCACCTGCGATGATCTGAAAACTGATAAACTGTCCATGTCGGGGCTAATATTCTGAGAGTTCTCGTTAGGACCAAAAACGATTATCTCGGCTAGCATGTTGTTAACATCATTGACAAGTTTCTAGAATGTTTCTAGCATGATTAGCAAGTTGCTAACATGTTTCTAACATGATTAGCAAGCTGGTAGCATGTTTCTAACATGTTTATCAAGTTACTAGCATGCTGTTAACATCACTTACAAGTTACTAGAATGTTTCTAGCATGTTTAACAAGTTACTAGCATGTTTATAGCATGTTTATAAAGTTACTAATATGTTTCTAGCATAATTAAAAAGTTGCTAGCATGTTTCTAACATGATTAGCATGTTGCTAGCATGTTTCTAGCATGATTAGCAAGTTGCTAGCATTTTTCTAGCATGATTAGCATGTTGCTAGCATGTTTCTAGCATGATTAGCAAGTTGCTAGCATGTTTCGCAAGTTGGTAGCATGTTTCTAGCATGATTAGCAAGTTGTAAGCATGTTTCGCAAGTTGGTAGCATGTTTCTAGCATGTTTATAAAGTTGCTAGCATGTTTCGCAAGTTGGTAGCATGTTTCTAGCATGATTAGCAAGTTGTAAGCATGTTTCGCAAGTTGGTAGCATGTTTCTAGCATGTTTATAAAGTTGCTAGCATGTTTCGCAAGTTGGTAGCATGTTTCTAGCATGATTAGCAAGTTGTAAGCATGTTTCGCAAGTTGGTAGCATGTTTCTAGCATGTTTATAAAGTTGCTAGCATTTTTCGCAAGTTGGTAGCATTTTTCTAGCATGTTTATAAAGTTGCTAGCATGTTTCTAGCATGATTAGCAAGTTCCTAACAGTTTTATTATCATTTTTGTTATTTTGTTACATCTGGAGTTCATTGTACTCAAAATGAAAATGAACCCCAGAATGTTACCATCATCATGTATTGTCTACTAAGTAATGACGTCTCTGTGTTCAGATGAGCGCAAATGTTTAAAACATGTTTCTAAAACGCATTTTTTGTGAACATTAAGGGAAGATTTCATTTGATCATTTCACAAACATTACGTGAATGCTACTTTTGAATGTTTTCTGAGTGAAACAGTTCCTACATCTGAAACAGTCAAAGAACAGCGTATAAATAACGCTGTGTTAACATTTTGCAAATATTAAAGACCAGATAATGTTGAATGAACGTTGTATTAGCGTTACTGGAAGAACGTTTGTTCATAACTTTGCTAGAACATTTGGAGAACATTTCCTGTCAGCGAGATGTCTCATTCGCTGGTTGTAGAGATTATTGTAACTGCTGTAAATGTCCAGTAATGTTCATAATTCTGCTGTGTATCCAATGCTGATGTTAAACTGCAGTTTTAGTTTCTCCTCCTCAAACCACAGGCTGTTACTCAAAGCAGTAGTCTGTGTTTCCGGTGTGAAGCTCTTGCACAAGCTTTTCTCTGGATGTGTTCATTTGCATTGTATGATTATAGAACCCCATCTCAGGTTGAACAGATGGCACAAACTAAATAGTGTTGCTCCTCCATTAGTGTGGTGAAGATCTCAAACAGCAGCAGAAACAAACACACACTGTTTCTGTGATTGACAGGTGATATATCTTGAGAGTATAAGATGGCGGGCACATCACACATCTCAACGGAGGAGTTGGAGGAACTGAGAGAGGCCTTCAGTAAAGTGGGTGAGTGACACACAGACTACAGCCACTCTGAACACATTTACACCGCTTTACAGAGTCTGTGTGAACACACATGATCCAGATTCAGATTCAGCTCAGAGCAACTAGATTAAAAAGAGTTCATCAAAACAGTTCATCAACTTTAGGTTGGCTTGAAAGTCTAGCCTGAAAGTTTAAAGCAGCTGTAAAAGCTTGAAGTTTTAAACTTTATATAGATAGATTAGATGATTAGCATGTTGCTAGCATGGTTAGAATGTAGATAGCATGATTCTAACATTTTTTCTAGCATCCCTGGTGAAAAAAAACAGCTAAAACCAGCCAATCAGCCTAGGCTGGTATTAGCTGTTTTTTCAGCAGGGATGTTTTGCATGTTTCTAGCATGATTAACATGTTACTTGAATGATTAGCATAATTAGCATGTTACTAGTATGTTTCTAACACGACTAGCATGTTGCTAGACTGATTGCCAAGTTGTTAACACATTGTTAGCATGCATCTAGCATCATTAGCAAGTTGCTAGCATGTTTCCAGCATGATTAGCATGTTATTAGCATGTAGCTAGTATGTTTCTAACACAATTAACATGTTATCAGCATTATTAACGTGTTACTAGCATGTTGCTAGTATCATAAAGCAAGTTGCTGGCCTGTTTCGAGAATGATTAGCAAGTTTCTAGCATGTTTTAACATGATTAGCTAGTTGTTAGCATGTTTTAAACATGATTAGCTAGTTGCTAGCATGTTTCTAGAATGGTTATCAATGCAAATAATATGCTAACAACTTGCTAATCATGCTAGCAACAGGCTAGTTATTCTAGAAACATGCTAGAAACTTGTTAATCATGCTAACTACATGCTAGGAACATACTAGTAACTTTCTAATCATGCTAGCAAAATGCTAAGAACTTGTTAATAATGCTAGCAACATGTTAAAAAAATGCAAATCATGCTATGATTAGCTAGTTGCTAGCATATTTCTAGAATGGTTATCAAGTTGATAGCATGTTTTTAACATGATTAGCTAGTTGCTAACATGTTTCTAGCATGATTAGCAAGTTACTAGCATTTTGTTAACATGACTGACAAGTTGCTAGCATGTTTCTAGCATGGTTAGCAATTTGTTAACATGTTTCTACCATGATTAGCATGTTATTAGCATGATTAGCAAGTTACTAGTATGTCGTTAGCATCACTAAATGAAGTTCCTAGCATGTTTCTAGCATGATTAGCAAGTTACTAGCATGCTAACATGATTTTTATAAAACTATTCAAAATTGAAATTAAAATTCACTCATTTAAAATGTGGATTTGAGGAGTGTTGAGTGTTCAGAGTGATGGATTAGAGGAGTGGGTTGATTCGAGTGGTTCATTCGATGTGTTGGCGCTGACCTTTGACCTCATCCCGCAGACGTGGACGGTAACGGTCACATCTGCACCGATGAGCTGAACGCTCTCTTCAAGGCGGCCAATCTGCCGTTGCCGGGATACCGCGTGCGTGAGATCATCCAGGAGCTCAGCCGGACCATGGACCTCAACCAGGACGGAAAGATCACCTTCGACGAGTTCGCCAAGGTCAGCATCAACATCTGCAATAAACATCTGTACATATAAACTAAACGAATTAACCACAATTCATTTCATGATTCCAGTTTCAAGAACTGTATTCTTCTATAAAAACAATAGTTACTGAGATTAAATATGGAAATACATGATTTCAATTTACATCGTGATCGGTTTTCAGTATTTTAATTAGGTTTAATTATTCTAATATATTCATAAAATGATGAATTATAT
Organism: Garra rufa; assembly: GCF_049309525.1. Classification (NCBI taxonomy): domain Eukaryota; kingdom Metazoa; phylum Chordata; class Actinopteri; order Cypriniformes; family Cyprinidae; genus Garra; species Garra rufa. Next base: position 51,510,246 of record NC_133368.1, on the reverse strand, counting down.
ATAAATTTAAATTATTTTAAGTCATCCTGAGCAGTGTTATTTTAGTATCATTGAGATACTGTTACATTTTTGATTAAACATTTATAAATATTTTGAAACATTTCAAAAATATTCTGAAACATTTTATAAATATTTTGAAACATTTTATAAATGTTATGAAACTTTTATACATATTTTGAAACATTTTATAAATATTTTGAAACATTTTATAAATGTTATGAAACTTTTATACATATTTTGAAACATTTTATAAATATTTTGAAACATTTTATAAATGTTATGAAACTTTTATACATATTTTGAAACATTTTATAAATATTTTGAAACATTTTATAAATGTTATGAAACTTTTATACATATTTTGAAACATTTTATAAATATTTTGAAACATTTTATACATATTTTGAAACATTTTATACATATTTTGAAACATTTTATACATATTTTGAAACATTTTATACATATTTTGAAACATTTTGAAAATGTGTTTGAAACATTTTAAATATTTTGAAACATTTTATAAATGTTATGAAACTTTTATAAATGTTATGAAACTTTTATAAATGTTATGAAACTTTTATAAATGTTATGAAACTTTTATAAATGTTATGAAACATTTTATACATATTTTGAAACATTTTATACATATTTTAAAACATTTTGAAAATATTTTGAAACATTTTATAAATATTTCGAAGTATTTTGAAAATATTTTGAAACATTTGGAAATATTTGTATATTTTGTGTCATTTTAATTTTCATGAAAGCTTTAGTAATTGAATTGTCTGTTTTGTCATTTGTAGTATTTTTATATATGTGTGTTTTTATTAATTTTTATTTCAGTTATTTTAGTACAAGCTAAACTAAATTATGAGTTGAAATGAGGAAATGAGTTGAATTAAAGGTATTAAAAGTAATTTTTTGTAATGGTTTTGATTTTAGTTTGAGCTGTAACTGAAGTGAACTGTATCAGTCACACTGAAGGTCGTCTGTCTCCGTCTGTCTCAGGTGTTTCATGATCTGAAGAGCTCAGAAGTCTCCAAGACGTTCCGTAAGGCCATCAATAAGAAGGAGGGAATCTGCTCAGTGGCTGGAACCTCAGAACAGTCTGGAACACAGCACTCTTACTCCGGTGAGATCAACACACTGATGAAAAACACACAACATCAGAGAACAAAACATCCTGATAATCAGGATTCTGTAGAACAGACGACAGGAAACACTAATAATTGTAGAAATGTTAGAACTAAATGTTTTTAAACTAATGTTTATGGAACGTTTTTAGCATTTTATTAAGTTGCCTTGAGAAAGCCAAATTACTGAAATGCTATTTAAAACTTATTATCTATCTGCATCATGCTAACAATATGCTAATCATGCTAGAATCATGCTAGTAACTTGCTAATCATGTTTAAAACGTGCTAGTAACTGGCAACATATTAGAAATATGCTAGCAACATGCTAATCATGCTAACAACATGCTACCCATGTTAGTAACTTGCTAATCATGCTAGCAACATGCTAGTCATGCTAGTAACATGCTAATCATGCTAGCAAACATGTTAGAAAGAGATTAATAACATGCCAGAAACTTGCTGATAACTAGTTAGTCATGCTAACAACTTGTCAATCATGCTAGCAACATACTAACGACATGCTAGAAACATGTTAATAATGGTAGCAACATGTTAGATATTTGTTAATAATGCTAGCAACATGTTAGAAAACATGCTTATCATGCTAACAACATGCCAGTGACATGTTAGTCACGCCAAAACATGCTAGTAACATGCTAGCAATCTGCTAATAACCCACTAGTCATGTTATGCAAACAACATGCTAACAACTTGCAAATCATGCTAACAACTTGCTAATAATGCTAGCAACATGCTTATCATGCTAACAACATGCCAGTGACATGTTAGTAATGCCAAAACATGCTAGTAACTTGCTAGCAACTTGCTAATAACCCACTAGTCATGTTATGCAAACAACATGCTAACAACTTGCAAATCATGCTAACAACTTGCTAATAATGCTAGCAACATGCCAACGACATGCTTGTTGTGCTAGAAACATGCTAATAATGCTAACAACATGCAAGTTACTTGTTTATAATGCTTACAACATGCTAGAAACTTGTTAATCATGCTAGCAGCATGCTAGTGACATGCTAGTCATGCAAACATGCTAGCAACTTGTTAATCATGGTAGCAACATGCTAGCAACTGGCTAATAACATGTTAATAATGCTAACTACATGCTAGAAACATGCTAGTAACTTGCTAATTGACAAATGTTTTTGTCTAGTTAATATTTGATATACGATATATAGATATATCAATTCTGAGATGCACATTCTTAAAATGACCTTGATGTTATTTAAACTTGATGAATGTTGTAAGAAACATTTTTTTGTAACTTTTAAATATCATTCTAATTACGAAAATAAAACGCTGGACATTTGAGCGTTCAGCATTTAGGATCAAAATGTCATCAGAATGTAGTAAGAAAAGATTTTGTCACCTTTAAATAACATTAGACTGAAGAATTTGACAGTTCAGAAACATTTCCAAACAATCTTCCCACAATGTGTTTATCCCCAACTGTGACACGTGTTCAGAGGAGGAGAAAGTGGCGTTTGTGAACTGGGTCAATAAAGCGCTGGAGAAGGATCCGGACTGCCAGCATGTTCTTCCCATGGATCCCAGCTCCAACGATCTGTTCACGGCGGTGGGCGACGGCATCGTGCTCTGGTACCGCAGCGTAAACACACCTTCACTCTCAATACCGCCGTATTTCACTGCTCAGACATATGAGCTTCCTCTCTGTTTGCAGCAAGATGATCAACCTGTCTGTGCCGGACACTATTGACGAGAGAACCATCAACAAGAAGAAGCTGACGCCCTTCACCATCCAGGTCCGTCCACAAACACTGCTCCTGACCCCCTGGACCCTTTCACTCACTGCTGTTTTACTGATTTTAATGCTGGTGTTCATGTGTGTGTGTGAACGTGCAGGAGAATCTGAACCTCGCGCTCAACTCCGCCTCCGCTATCGGTTGCCACGTGGTGAACATCGGAGCAGAGGACCTGAAAGAGGGCAGGCAGCATTTAGTGCTGGGACTCCTGTGGCAGGTCATCAAAATCGGCCTGTTTGCAGACATCGAGATCAGTCGAAATGAAGGTACATTTAAAACCCCTTTTTTTAAAGTTGTCATGTGATGTTGTTAAAAAGAGTATTATTTTGTGTATTTGTTGTAAAGTGAGGTGTTTATGCAGTTTGAGGTTCAAAAAACATTATTTTCCACATACTGTACATTGTTGCTCCTCTCTGCCGCACCTTTCTGAAACGCTTTGATTTTTACAAAACTCATTGTTGATGGAAACCGAGGTGTTCTCTGATTGGCCAGCTATTCGGTGCGTTGTGATTGGCCGAAATGTTACGCCCCTTATCATGCAGTGCCTCGACGCGACAAGACAGAAACAACAAAACCATTATAAACGAGGCATTTGTTGCATCCAGTGGGGACACAACTACTGATTATAATGACTCATGCTGTCTTTTCACACTTTGCGTTGCATAAACACGTCTGCATTTGCGATCATAGAACGAGAAACAACAAGCACTACTCTACACTGCTCAAAACTGGTGTTTGAATAGTCAGTACTGAATTCTTTAAATATGAAATCGTACTTACAGGCTGCGAGTCAGAAACCAGACTGTCCTTCAACATTGGAAATGCCCCACTTTATAGCCTTAACCCTTTGGTTAGTAAGGGTTGACATTGTAAGCTGCTCTCCCAGGTTCAGGAAACAGTCCTCAGGGAAATGCGCATCACACACAGTGTACTGTTCCGGAACAGGGTTGTAAATATAACTTAACCACCGATTTCTAGTTGTGTCCTCATTTGGAACGGCAAATTTCACTTTTGCAATGTCTCTGAGTCTTAACTTTTATAATAAATAATTCTTTTGGGTTTGAGACTTTAAGCCTTGCGACTTTACAGATCTTATCGATGCACAAAAAGCTTGTGACACTCTAAAGACAAAGGAAAACAAGAAACTGCATCATTTGACCCCTTTAAATGTTGGTCTTTGGTTGGCCAGGAAACCTTACTCTATAGAAACATCTTTTATAGAACATTATTCTAAAAATAACCATTAGGCAACATTGTTTTATGGTCTTCCTAGGAACATTATTTAATGGTTTTAAGAAACAAAGCTCTAAAAAGAAGTTACCCTAACATTATTATTTGATCAAAACAAGAACTAAACAGGAGCCAAATACTAACATCTTTCTTTAGAGTAAATGACAAATGTGTTGACCAAACGAATGACATTATGGGAGTCACATGATCACGTGTGTGTGTGTGTGTGTGTGTGTGTGTGTGTGTGTGTGTGTGTGTGTGTGTGTGTGTGTGTGTGTGTGTGTGTGTGTGTGTAGCTCTGATCGCTCTGCTCAGGGATGGGGAGAGTTTGGAGGATCTGGTCAAACTGTCTCCTGAGGAGCTGCTGCTGCGTTGGGTCAACTATCACCTGGAGGAGGCCGGCTGTGCCAAAATCAACAACTTCAGCTCCGATATCAAGGTAATGACCAGTGTTGGGGAAAGTTACTTTTAAAAGTAATGCGTTACAATATCGAGTTACTCCCTAAAAAAGTAACTGATTACGCTAAGTTACTTTTTATGGAAAGTAATGCGTCACAGTATTGAGTTACTCCCTAAAAAAGTAACTGATTACGTTACTTAGTTACTTTTTATGGAAAGTAATGCGTTACAATATCGAGTTACTCCCTAAAAAAGTAACTGATTACGTTACTTAGTTACTTTTTATGGAAAGTAATGCGTTACAATATCGAGTTACTCCCTAAAAAAGTAACTGATTACGTTACTTAGTTACTTTTTATGGAAAGTAATGCTTTAAAATATCGAGTTGCTCCCTAAAAAAGTAACTGATTACGTTACTTAGTTACTTTTTATGGAAAGTAATGCGTTACAATATCGAGTTACTCCCTAAAAAAGTAACTGATTACGTTACTTAGTTACTTTTTATGGAAAGTAATGCTTTAAAATATCGAGTTGCTCCCTAAAAAAGTAACTGATTACGTTACTTAGTTACTTTTTATGGAAAGTAATGCGTTACAATATCGAGTTACTCCCTAAAAAAGTAACTGATTACGTTACTTAGTTACTTTTTATGGAAAGTAATGCTTTAAAATATTGAGTTACTCCCTAAAAAAGTAACTGATTACGTTACTTAGTTACTTTTTATGGAAAGTAATGCATTACAATATCGAGTTGCTCCCTAAAAAAGTAACTGATTACATTACTTAGTTACTTTTTATGGAAAGTAATGCTTTAAAATATTGAGTTGCTCCCTAAAAAAGTAACTGATTACGTTACTTAGTTACTTTTTATGGAAAGTAATGCGTTACAATATCGAGTTACTCCCTAAAAAAGTAACTGATTACGTTACTTAGTTACTTTTTATGGAAAGTAATGCTTTAAAATATCGAGTTGCTCCCTAAAAAAGTAACTGATTACGTTACTTAGTTACTTTTTATGGAAAGTAATGCGTTACAATATCGAGTTACTCCCTAAAAAAGTAACTGATTACGTTACTTAGTTACTTTTTATGGAAAGTAATGCTTTAAAATATCGAGTTGCTCCCTAAAAAAGTAACTGATTACGTTACTTAGTTACTTTTTATGGAAAGTAATGCGTTACAATATCGAGTTACTCCCTAAAAAAGTAACTGATTACGTTACTTAGTTACTTTTTATGGAAAGTAATGCTTTAAAATATTGAGTTACTCCCTAAAAAAGTAACTGATTACGTTACTTAGTTACTTTTTATGGAAAGTAATGCATTACAATATCGAGTTGCTCCCTAAAAAAGTAACTGATTACATTACTTAGTTACTTTTTATGGAAAGTAATGCTTTAAAATATTGAGTTGCTCCCTAAAAAAGTAACTGATTACGTTACTTAGTTACTTTTTATGGAAAGTAATGCATTACAATATCGAGTTGCTCCCTAAAAAAGTAACTGATTACGCTACTTAGTTACTTTTTATGGAAAGTAATGCTTTAAAATATTGAGTTGCTCCCTAAAAAAGTAACTGATTATGTTACTTAGTTACTTTTTATGGAAAGTAATGCGTTAAAATATTGAGTTACTCCCTAAAAAAGTAACTGATTACGTTACTTAGTTACTTTTTATGGAAAGTAATGCATTACAATATCGAGTTGCTCCCTAAAAAAGTAACTGATTACATTACTTAGTTACTTTTTATGGAAAGTAATGCTTTAAAATATTGAGTTGCTCCCTAAAAAAGTAACTGATTACGTTACTTAGTTACTTTTTATGGAAAGTAATGCATTACAATATCGAGTTGCTCCCTAAAAAAGTAACTGATTACATTACTTAGTTACTTTTTATGGAAAGTAATGCTTTAAAATATTGAGTTGCTCCCTAAAAAAGTAACTGATTACGTTACTTAGTTACTTTTTATGGAAAGTAATGCATTACAATATCGAGTTGCTCCCTAAAAAAGTAACTGATTACGCTACTTAGTTACTTTTTATGGAAAGTAATGCTTTAAAATATTGAGTTGCTCCCTAAAAAAGTAACTGATTATGTTACTTAGTTACTTTTTATGGAAAGTAATGCGTTAAAATATTGAGTTACTCCCTAAAAAAGTAACTGATTACGTTACTTAGTTACTTTTTATGGAAAGTAATGCGTTACAATATTGAGTTACTCCCTAAAAAAGTAACTGATTACGTTACTTAGTTACTTTTTATGGAAAGTAATGCGTTACAATATTGAGTTACTCCCTAAAAAAGTAACTGATTACGTTACTTAGTTACTTTTTATGGAAAGTAATGCGTTACAATATTGAGTTACTCCCTAAAAAAGTAACTGATTACGTTACTTAGTTACTTTTTATGAAAAGTAATGCTTTAAAATATTGAGTTACTCCCTAAAAAAGTAACTGATTACGTTACTTAGTTACTTTTTATGGAAAGTAATGCGTTACAATATTGAGTTACTCCCTAAAAAAGTAACTGATTACGTTACTTAGTTACTTTTTATGAAAAGTAATGCTTTAAAATATTGAGTTACTCCCTAAAAAAGTAACTGATCACGCTGTCAGGGCTCTGCCCTGGCAGCTTTGTCTGTGCTGTCTTTGTTTAATGTTTCTTTGTTTATCTTGTGTCTTAACACATGGCTTTGTCTTTGTTTGTGTCTACCATGTGTTCCTGTGGTCCCACCTCCTTGTTTCCCTTGGTCACGCCCTCTTGTTTAGCCCTTGTCTTGTCCTTGTTTCTTCTAATTGTGCTCACCTGGCCCTCATTACCTTTCTCCCTTTATATTGTGCTGTTTCTCCTTCAGTGTTTGCGGGTTCGTCTTGTGTCATAGAGACAGTGCTCACTTGCTGCTCTATATTCCAGTCCTGCCTTGTAGTTTGGTGTATCCTTGCTGCAGCTTTTGTTCTTTATTTATACCTTTTAGCTTTCTTGCTAATATTTACTTAAAATATTATTTTTAGTAGTTCTTCTGTCTTGTTTCTAGTTTTGTTTTATTTGGATTTAATACTTTTACTTTTTATAGTTTAAATTCAGATATTATTTTTACCTTTTTGTTTTGCTTTTATTCTTTTCTTTTGTTTTTGTATTTTATTTTTTTCCTTTTTTACATATTACATGTTTCTCCCTGTGTTGTGCTGATTAGTGTCGTGTGGTCTTGAATGTTGTCTTGTTGTATGTTTGTGCTGTGTGTTCCCTCCAGTCCTGACCTCCCAGCCTGAGACTCCCTGCCTGTTGGTTCTCCTGGGCAGCTTGCCAACCAAGCCTGGTGCTGATATTCTAACTCTGATTCTGGCCTGCTTTGCATCCCGTCACTCTGACTGCTAGCTCTGGCGTTTTCTGCTCTGGCGTTCCCCTCAGTCTTCTGCCTGGTTTTGCCATATGTATGGTACTGTTCTCCAGATTGTCCATCTCTGGAGGCACAATTCTCTTTTCGCTGGATTGGAGCTCAAGATTGTTCACCACTATGCACCCCTGAACCTGTGTTAATAAATATTTGTCTGTCTTATTCACTCTGCATTTGGGTCCCTTCTTGCTAACCCTGACATTACGAACCCGCCAAAAACAAGGACCCAGCAGAATGAGTATAAAAATAATTCCTCCTGCAACTGCTCAAGGGAGGCTGGCACTTCAGCAGTGTGTGGCCTCGCTTCGCCAGCAGGGCCGAGAGGTGCGGTGTTTTGCCCAATTCTTCTGGACTATGGCCAGGGGCTTGGAGTACGATGATGCGGCTCTTAAGGATGCCTTCAATCTTTGCTTGGATGACCCCTTGCCACAGTGGGAGATTGAGCAACTGAGGATTTTAGACTTCTGGAATTTCTCCAACTATGTGCATCATCGCAAAGACTGGCAAATCCTTTCTCCACCAGAATCCTCCACCACTGACCATCCCACCGTCCCTTCCTCATTGAATCAAGATCTGCTCCCTCTTTTGTCTCCCACACAAAAGCGCCGGCTGAGAAGGAAGAGAGCTGTCCGGAATGCTGTAGCCATCACTGAGTCAACCACAGTCACTGCAGAGGTAACCAAACTAAATCTGGTCTTCCCTGAGCTGGTTGAAAATGCTACAGTCATCCCACAGGCAATTGAGTTTGAAGCTGTCCTCGCAGAGATGTCTGAGTATGCGCTAGCCCTCAAGTCCGCTCCAATGTCGACTCCAAAGCTCATCCCAGAGCTACCTTGTAAACGGAGGAGGAGGAAGGTCAGTGATTTACTTTCAACTGAGGCAATTCCTGCAGCCCCGGAGGGCGTTTCTTCTGCCCCCAAGGGCGTTCCAGAATCAGTTACTGAGCCTATTCCTGAGGCCCAGGAGGGCATTACAGCTGCCCTCAAGGGCGTTCCAGAATCAGTTCCAGAGGTTATTCCTGCAGCCCCAGAGGGCATTTCAACTGCCCCTGGGGGCGTTCCAGAGTCAGCTACTGAGTCTATTCCTGCAGCCCCAGAGGGCGTTTCAACTGCCCCTGAGGGTGTTCCAGAGTCAGCTACTGAGTCTATCCCTGCAGCCCCAGAGGGCGTTTCAACTGCCCCTGAGGGTGTTCCAGAGTCAGTTACTGAGCCTATTCCTGAGGCCCAGGAGGGCATTACAGCTGCCCTCAAGGGCGTTCCAGAATCAGTTCCAGAGGTTATTCCTGCAGCCCCAGAGGGCATTTCAACTGCCCCTGGGGGCGTTCCAGAGTCAGCTACTGAGTCTATCCCTGCAGCCCCAGAGGGCGTTTCAACTGCCCCTGAGGGTGTTCCAGAGTCAGTTACTGAGCCTATTTCTGCAGCCCCAGAGGGCGTTTCAACTGCCCCTGGGGGCGTTCCAGAGTCGGTTACTGAGGCAATTCCTGCAGCCCCTAAGGGCTTTTCAGTTGCCCCTGAGGGCGTTCCAGATTTGGCTACTGAGCCTATTCCTGAGGCCCAGGAGGGCATTACAGCTGCCCCCAAGGGCGTTCCAGAGTCAGCTACTGAGCCTATCACTTCAGCCCAGGAGGGTGTTTCAGCTGCCCTCGAGGGCGTTCCAGTGCCAGTCCTGAAGCAGTCAGAGTTCATCCCAGAGCCAGACTGCAGCAGCCAACCAGTTCTCTTACCCATGCTGAGTCAAGTCCCAGATCATCTTCTGACTCCAAGGAAGCATAGGTCAAGAAGAATGCGAGCAGTCCAAGATGCTGAATCCATCTCTGAGTCAGTCCAGTCTTCTCTAGTCATCCCAGACCTAGACTGCAGCAACCAACCAGTTCTCTTACCCATGCTAAGTCAAGTCCCAGATCATCTTCTGACTCCAAGGAAGCATAGGTCAAGGAGAGCGGCCCAAGATGCTGCATCCGTCTCTGAGCAAGTTGAACCCGGTCCACTCATTCTGGAACCAGTCGAACCTGATCCTGTTCTTCCAGAGCCAGTCAAGACCGGGCCTTTCATTCCAGAGATGGTCAAGTCAGCGGCAATCACTTTTAAGGTGGTCCAACATCCAGTGGTCCCAGATGTATGTAACCTGGTGGAACCACACCCTAAGCTACCCACTTCACCAGCTGTCTCATCCCTGGTGAAGGAGTCTGTGACTATCCAGGTAACTTTTCCTGAACCTCCAGTTAATCCTGTAATGCCCAAGACGGCCAGTCATGTCATGTCCTCAGAGCCTGCTCCAGAGAGGCCAGTCGGAGAGCCTGCTTTAACTTCAGTGTTATCTCCAGCCCTTGAGTTCTCTCCAGAATCAACTCCAGAATCCGCTCCGTTCCAGGAGCCTGCAGAGTCATCTCCGGTCCAGCAGTCTCCAGAGACCATTAGTACAGCCCAGGAGGGCACATCAGAGTTAAGCCCCATGCCTGTCCTAGCAGCCCAGGAGGGCACATCAGAATCAAACCCTGAGCCTTTTCCTGCAGCCCAGGAGGGCAAGTCAGAGTCTAGCCCCATGTCTGCAGCCCAGGAGGGCACGCCAGAGTCTAGCCCCATGTCTGCCCCTTCAGCCCAGGAGGGCACGCCGGAATCAAGCCTAGCGTTTATCCCTGCAGCCCAGGAGGGCACGCCAGAATCAAGCCTAGTGTTTATCCCTGCAGCTCAGGAGGGCAAGTCAGAGTCTAGCCCCATGTCTGCAGCCCAGGAGGGCACGCCAGAATCAAGCCTCGTGTTCATCCCTGCAGCCCAGGAGGGCACGTCAGAGTCAAGCCCAGTGTCTGCCCCTGAAGCCCTGGAAAGTGCTTCCAATTCAGTACCTAAGACTATTCTGACATCCCCTGAGCATGCTTCCCAAGGATTCACCCTCCCTGCCAGTGCAGTCATGGCTCCTGAGTTTGTCCCCAAGTCCATCAGTCAAGAGTTGGCCCCAGAGAACACTAGGGCTTTTTTCAAGACTCCACCAGTAAAACAAACCTATGTCTCTAGTAGGACTACCAACAAGGCCCCCATCCCACCCTCCCTATTACCTAGCCCTTATGAGTTCCCAAAGCCAGCACCTCCCTGGTCTGTCCCAAATTATTTCCCGGGATCCCTTTCTTCCCTCTCAGTCCTACCTCCTATGTTTTCTGGCCGCCCTGTAACTCCGAGTTTTAGTCCCAGCCCACCCCCCCAGTTGGTACCCCCTTTGTTTCCTGTTGTGTCACCACCTCCTTGGACTGGTTTGGACGCCAGGTGGCGTCCTTTGGGAGGGGGGTACTGTCAGGGCTCTGCCCTGGCAGCTTTGTCTGTGCTGTCTTTGTTTAATGTTTCTTTGTTTATCTTGTGTCTTAACACATGGCTTTGTCTTTGTTTGTGTCTACCATGTGTTCCTGTGGTCCCACCTCCTTGTTTCCCTTGGTCACGCCCTCTTGTTTAGCCCTTGTCTTGTCCTTGTTTCTTCTAATTGTGCTCACCTGGCCCTCATTACCTTTCTCCCTTTATATTGTGCTGTTTCTCCTTCAGTGTTTGCGGGTTCGTCTTGTGTCATAGAGACAGTGCTCACTTGCTGCTCTATATTCCAGTCCTGCCTTGTAGTTTGGTGTATCCTTGCTGCAGCTTTTGTTCTTTATTTATACCTTTTAGCTTTCTTGCTAATATTTACTTAAAATATTATTTTTAGTAGTTCTTCTGTCTTGTTTCTAGTTTTGTTTTATTTGGATTTAATACTTTTACTTTTTATAGTTTAAATTCAGATATTATTTTTACCTTTTTGTTTTGCTTTTATTCTTTTCTTTTGTTTTTGTATTTTATTTTTTTCCTTTTTTACATATTACATGTTTCTCCCTGTGTTGTGCTGATTAGTGTCGTGTGGTCTTGAATGTTGTCTTGTTGTATGTTTGTGCTGTGTGTTCCCTCCAGTCCTGACCTCCCAGCCTGAGACTCCCTGCCTGTTGGTTCTCCTGGGCAGCTTGCCAACCAAGCCTGGTGCTGATATTCTAACTCTGATTCTGGCCTGCTTTGCATCCCGTCACTCTGACTGCTAGCTCTGGCGTTTTCTGCTCTGGCGTTCCCCTCAGTCTTCTGCCTGGTTTTGCCATATGTATGGTACTGTTCTCCAGATTGTCCATCTCTGGAGGCACAATTCTCTTTTCGCTGGATTGGAGCTCAAGATTGTTCACCACTATGCACCCCTGAACCTGTGTTAATAAATATTTGTCTGTCTTATTCACTCTGCATTTGGGTCCCTTCTTGCTAACCCTGACACACGCTACTTAGTTACTTTTTATGAAAAGTAATGAGTTACTCCCTAAAAAAGTAACTGATTACGTTACTTAGTTACTTTTTATGGAAAGTAATGCATTTCGTTACTTTTCCGTTACTTTTTAAATCTGAGCAGGGCTTGTTTGTTTTTAATATAAAAAGCCTATTTTTGTCAAATGTAAAAGCCTTTTCACAGCAAAAGCCTCAGGTTTAGAGAAAAGTAAATCTCCGTCTGTACAGTAGACCGCAGAAGAACAAATGTCAACTCTTCAGCAATAAAAAAAGGAAATCAAATGTTAGATTATCTTGAGTAATTTTTGTTTATTAGTATGGATGAATTGGATCATTGAAGGTCGGCAGCAAAGACATCGGTTAATAAAATGGGATTAAATACATAAAGGATATTTGTATTATTGAACCTTTAATTATTGCAGGTTTTTTATTCATTTGGAAGAACACTGTATCAGTTTTTAGTGAGTGAGATGAATGAATGCATGTTCACATTTATTCTAGAACTAAAGTAACATCTTACTCTTGATTTCTCTCAGCATGGGGACAGGAGAGCTGTCAATCAATAAATGAGGGGAAAGTAACTGGCGTTACTTATTTGAAAAAGATAAACTGATATTTTTTGTCAATTAAAAAGTAATGCGTTACTTTACTAGTTACTTGGAAAAAGTAATATTATTATATTACAAGGAAGCAGGACTGTATAAACCAGTGTTAATGCTCTCTGGATGTAAATATATTGAAGTGCTCATAACCTCATCTTCGTGTGTCGTTCAAGGACTCCAAGGCCTACTACAACATCCTGAACCAGGTGGCACCCAAAGGAGATGAGGAGGGCATCCCAGCCATCCCAATCGACATATCTGGAATACGGGTGAGGAAACGGCTCATCGACACATCATTCACATGCACACGTTCAACACTTAAAACACGTTAAAATCCCACCGTTACAGGAGAAAGACGACCTGAAGAGAGCCGAGTGCATGCTGGAACAGGCCGACCGGCTCGGCTGCCGACAGTTCGTCACGGCCACAGACGTGGTGCGCGGAAACCCCAAACTCAATCTGGCCTACGTGGCCAACCTCTTCAACAAGTTCCCAGCTCTGAAGAAGCCTGAGAACCAGGACATCGACTGGAGCTCTATCGAGGGTGAGTCCGTCTGAAGCGGGAGATCATCCTGTCGTTGTTTAACTCTGCCTCGATCTCTCCAAACTTCTATGAGCTGGAAACAAAAGAAGACATTTTGAAGAATGCTGGGAATCATTTTTTTGCCCATATAATTGAAGTAAATTGTTCAAAAAGTCATTTCAGTTCGGAGCAACACAAGGGAGCGTAAATTATGACAGAATAAACATTTTTAGGTGGACTATCACTTTAAAACCTTTTGAATATTTCAGCTGTTTCTCCTAGACATCAACGCTTAAGTCTCTTGCTTCTCAGATGTTTTTCCTGAGAAAAAGAGCCCTGTAATCTCACTCTCTCAAACTAGATTTATATATTACATGTACACTAGCGTTCAAAAGTTTGGGGTCAGTAAGACTTGTAATAGTCTTTAAAGAAGTGCTCATCAAGGCTGCATTTATTTGATTAAAAATACAGAAAAAAATAGTAATATTGCAAAATGTTTTTACAATATAAAATAGTGTTTTTTATTTTAACACACTTTAAAATAGAATTTATTCCTGTGATGAAAAGCTGAATTTTGATCAGCTGTTACTGCAGTCTTCAGTGTCACATGATCCTCCAGAAATCAGAAATTTCAGAACTTTCTCAGAAATTTTGTTTATTCAAAATATAAATATTTTATGACAGTGTAAATTATTTATTATTAACTTTTAATTATTAACTTAATATATCCTTGGTGAATAAAAGTATTAATAAAAAAAAAAAATGTACTGACCCCAAACTTTTGTACAGTAGTGTATATTTATTTGATTTTGTTGGAGCACATTTCCAGAGAATTGGACGATCTCAAAGGAATATTCTCAGAATATTTTGGCAAAGTCTTGATGATTCAATGTTTGAGATGCAGGAATGTAAACTATGCTTCTTTCTAATATACTAAAGCCTGTAATTAATTGTCAGAGATTGAGAATCAGAAGTTAATAGAGTGACTCGTGTGATCAATATTCACAAAGATTCCATTAAACTGATCTGATCATGTTCTCACGTCTGTCAGGAGAGACCAGAGAGGAGCGAACCTTCAGGAACTGGATGAACTCACTGGGCGTCAATCCACGCGTCAATCATCTCTACGTGTGAGTGCACAGCAAACATCTCAATACATTACAACAAATCAAACTCAGAAGTGCACTCTAAAGCACTGAACGGCTATTAAATTAGGGATGCACTACAATTTCAGCAAAAATACTCACTCTAAAAGGAATTTTCCGTTTGGGCTGAAACCAGTTTGGAGATTCAACATCATTGATGTTTAATTAGCACAAATCAGTCATGAAGATGAGTCTCCATTACAATCACCATTTCAACTATGAACTGGAGTAGAAATAATTAGAATCAAAAAGTATCAAAACTGGCTAATGTGCAATTTAAACATTTGTACACATTTTTTTTTGTATTCAAAATGTTTTTCTGAAACATTTTAGTTGGACGTTCTTCTAACTTATTTGAAACTTTTAAACATGTTACATGGTTGGTTCAAAAGTAACATTCCCGAAATGTTACAAAATCATACAATGGAATGTTTCTTTGGAGATACATTCAAACAACTGGACAATTTGAACCTTCAGAGAACAGTCAGAAATAACTTTTTTTTGGTTACGTTCTCCAAGCGTATTTTTGCTAGCTGGGATTAAAATGCAAAATACATTTTTTTTTTCCAAAATGATCAACGGCAAACCGCTGTTTGAAACTTTATTTGATTGTGAGAGCTGTTTGATAGAAAACAGGCAAGCAGTGCACTAGTACACCAATATCTACCGATAACTGTGATGATAAATATACCACAACTATAGTGATAATTATATCAGTAACTACCAAAAACTGTAATGAAAACATAGTTAATTATGTATTCAAAGAACAGTCAGAAATAACTTTTTTTGTTACATTCTCCAAGCATATTTTTGCTAGCTGGGATTAAAATGCATTTTTGTTCGAGTATGACGAGCAGCAAACCACTGTTTGAAACATGATTTGATCATGAGAGCTGATTTAAAACAGACAAGTATCCCAGCAAACAAAAATATGCCTAGAGAATGTAACAAACAAGTTATTTCTGACTGTTCTCTGAATGTTCAAAGTGTCCAGTTTTTAGAATGTTTGAATGGATCTCTAAATCTATCTCTACTTTGTAGCATTTCGGGAATGTTACTTTTGAATGTTCTTTGAACCAAATATGTAACGTTGAAAAGTTTAAAAACATGTTGAGGACATTATTAAAGACAGGACAACTGAACAAATGTTTCTTGAAGTTTTACTGAAAGAGCACCTCGCCAGAATGTTTACAGACTGTGTGTCCAGCAGGTGGCGCTGCTGCAGTGCTGGTGCTCATTGTGTTCTCTGTGTTCTTCTTCTTCTGTCAGGGATCTGGCTGATGCTCTGGTGATCTTCCAGCTCTATGAAAAGATCAAGGTTCCTGTGGACTGGGACAAAGTCAACAAACCACCGTATCCCAAACTGGGCAGCAACATGAAAAAGGTACAAATGCATTAGAACAGAAGCTCATCACTCACAAACACAACACACACAATTATTAAATATTCTATAAATGGATATCTAAAGACAGTAAGATGTCCAGATAAAAAGAAATTGACAAAAGTGAGTTTATGTTCATAGAAAGCACATTAGATGTGTCTACTTTTAAGTTTTCAAATATATTTTTGGAGAATAAAATGTTAAACTGTCATGCTTATGCTTATTCTGACTTGTACATATTAAAGATATATATAAAAAAGGGAGCATATTAAATTTCATTGTGTTTTAAATGAGTTAAAAATCTAGGATAGTGGCAAATTGTAAAAAAAAAAAAAAAGTAGAATTACAACTAAGGTGTATTTGGGGTGAATAAAAATGTATCTTTTAATATGTCAAAAAATAGATTTTTGTTGTAAATATGCCTGACAAGATTGACACTGAATGACATTTTAGTGGGTGTCTTCTGTAAATTAGGGACAAATATATGAGATTTATTTTTTGATCAGTAAAACAAAATGCAGTTAACTTAAACAGAAAACTTTTTCATATTTTTTTTGGGAAAAAATCATTTAAAGCAGTATTACACATATTGTTTTTATGCTTTTTTTTAAAATATTCATTTTATTTCTAATTTAAAATGACTCATTTTTTATATTATTTGAGAAATAACTACTCTTTTTGTTTTACATTTAATCTTTATTATTTTAATTTTTATAATTTATCATTTATTTATGCTTGCCATTTAACAAATGCATTTATTTAGCTTAACCTTTTACATTTACGTTAGTTGTCTTTCCTACATAATACTATACTATTGATAATAACAGCATAGAAAATCTAAATTATTTGGCAACTTCATTAAATCAGAATTAAATCAAAACATTAAATACTGTTTTGATTAAAAAATGACTAAATGCAAATAAATAAATAAATAAAAGTGAACTAAACAAATCCTAAAAAGTACTATTTTGAAACCATAAATACATAGTCGCTAAAGCACATTCCACTTGATTGTGAACCACAGCTGGAGAACTGTAACTACGCGGTGGAGCTGGGAAAGAAGGAGGCCAAGTTCTCTCTGGTGGGAATCGCTGGTCAGGATCTGAACGAAGGCAACCGGACGCTGACTCTGGCTCTGCTCTGGCAGCTCATGAGGAGGTCAGACACACAAACACACTTCAGATCCACACTCACACACTCACACACACCGTCACATGCTGAAGATCTCCTCCTCTTCTGTCTGCAGATACACACTGAACATCCTGGAGGATCTGGGCGACGGGCAGAAGGTGAACGACGACACCATCGTGACCTGGGTGAACGACGCGCTCAGACAGGCCGGCAAAGGCACCATCAGCGGCTTTAAAGTAGGTAGCTCTCGCTCACCCTGAGGAAAAACACCTGTTCCGTCTGCATCAACACTGACCGCTGGGTTATGATTGCGCAGGACGGATCCATCAGCACCAGCATGCCGGTCCTGGACCTGATTGACGCCATCCAGCCCGGCTCCATCCGCTACGACCTTCTCAAGACAGAAGACCTGACAGACGAAGAGAAACTCAATAACGCCAAGTATGTCACAGTCGTGCTCCTCAATCGCACAGTAATGAACATTACACACATGTTCTGGGTTCAGGAGGACTTCAGTGCTGAAGAATATTTCTCTTAAGAGTCATAAAATTGGTATTATAAAGTCAGAATTGCAAGAAAAAATTGCAAGACATAACTCAGAATTGAGAGATATAAACTCAGAATTACAAGAACGTCAGAATTACTAAATAAAAACTCAAAATTACAAGTCAGAATTGTGAGATATTAACTGAGGAATATGAGAAAGTCTGAATAGCAATGAGAAAGTCAGAATTGCTAGATCAATTTAGAACTGCAGAGAAGTCAGAACTGCAAGAAAAAAGTCAAAATAAACTTTCTTGTAGAATTACAAGAAAGAACTGCAAGATATAACTCAGAATTACAAGAAAATCAGAACTGCGAGATATAAACTCAGTATTGAGAAAGTCAGAATAGCAATGAAAAAGCCAGAACTCGTAATTCTGAGTTTCTTATAATTCTGAATTCTGGCTTTTTTTCTTAACAGTTATATCTTGCAGTTCTTTCTCATAATTCTGAGTTTATTCTGACTTTTTACTTGCAGTTCCGACTTTTCTCTTACAATTCTGACTTGTAATTCTGAGTTTATATCTAGTAATTCTGACTTTCTTGTAATTCTAAATCAGAACTTTAAGAGAAAAGTCAGAATTATAAGAAAGTCGGAACTGCAAGTAAAAAAGTCAGAATTAAGAGATATAAATTTAGAACTGTGAGATATAAATTCAGTATTATGAGAAAGTGAAAACTGAGAGAAAAAAGTCAGAATAAACTCAGAATTACAAAAAAGTCAGAATAGCAATAAAAAAAACAGGATTGCGACATCTAAAGTCAGTATTACGAGAAAGTCAGAATAGCAATAAGTCAGAATTGCTAGAGATAAAAACTCATCATTGTGAGAAAGTCAGAACTGTGAGAGTTGTGAGATATAAATTTAGAAATACAAGAAATGTAGCATTACAAGATAAACTCAGTAATATGATGTCAGAAGTCAGAATAGCAAGATATACTGTTATCTCAGTATAAATTATACTATAAACTCAGTATTATGAGAAAGTTAGAATAGAAAGAAAAAAGTCAGAATAAACTCAGAATTACAAGAAAGTCAGAATTACGAGATATGAACTCAGAACTGCGAGATATAAATTCAGTATTATGAGAAAGTCAGAACTGAGAGAAAAGTCAAAATAGCGCCAGAATTGTGATATAATGTCAGAATTACAAGAAAGTCAGAACTGCAAGGAAAAAGTCTGAACTGCGAGATATAAACTAAGGATTATGAGAAAGTCAGAATAGAACTTAAAGTGTCAGAATTGCAACATCTAAACTCTAAACTAGTAATAAGTCAGAATTGCTAGAGATATAAACTCAGCATTGTGAGAAAGTCAGAACTGCAAGAAAAAATCAAAATTGTGAGATATAAATTTAGAACTGTGAGATATAACTTCAATATTTTGAGAAAGTCAGAACTGCAAGAAAAAATTCAGAATTGCAAGACAAACTAAGGATTATGAGAAAGTCAGAGTAGCAATAAAAAAACAGGATTGCGACATCTAAAGTCGGTATTACGAGAAAGTCAGAATAGTAATAAGTCAGAATTGCTAGAGAAACTCAGTATTGTGAGAAAGTCAGATTTAAATTTAGAAATACAACAAATGTAGCATTACAAGATAAAAACTCGTGTGATGTCAGAAGTCAGAATAGCAAGATATAATGTTAACTCAGTATAAACTATACTATAAACTCAGTATTATGAGAAAGTTAGAATAGCAAGAAAAAAGTCAGAATAAACTCAGAATTACAAGATATGAACTCATAAAGATATTATGAGAAAGTCAGAATTGCTAGATATAAACTCAGAACTGCAGGATATAAATTCAGTATTATGAGAAAATCAGAACTGAGAGAAAAAAGTCAGAATAAAGCCAGAATTGTGATATAATGTCAGAATTACAAGAAAGTCAGAACCGCAAGGAAAAAGTCAGAATTGCAAGACAAACTCAGGATTATGAGAAATTCCGACTAACAATAAAAAAGCCAGAATTGCGACATCTAAACTCTAAAAATCTAAACTAGTAATAAGTCAGAATAGTTAGAGATATAAACTCAGCATTGTGAGAAAGAACTGCAAGAAAAATCTGAAATGTCAGATATAAATTTAGAACTGCAACAAATGTAGCATTACAAGATAAAAACTGTTATGATGTCAGAAGTCAGAATAGCAAGATATACTGTTAACTCAGTATAAACTATACTATAAACTCAGTATTATGAGAAAGTCAGAACTGAGAAAAAAAGGCAGAATAAAGCCAGAATTGTGATATAATGTCAGAATTACAAGAAAGTCAGAACTGCAAGGAAAAAGTCTGAACTGCGAGATATAAACTCAGTATTGAGCAAGTCAGAATAGAAATAAAAAACAAACAAACTCAGAATTACGAGATATGAATTCATGAAGATATTATGAGGAAGTCAGAATAGCAAGAAAAAATTAAGAATTGTGAGATATAAACTCAGAACGGCGAGATATAAAAAATTCAGAAATTTGAGAAAGTCAGAACTGCAAGAAAAAAAGTCAGAATAATAAACTCAGAAATTACAAGAAACAACTGCAAGATTTACTTGAGAATGTCAAGGAAATCAGAATTCAGAAATAGAAATAAAGTCAGAAATACAAGAAAAAAAGTCAGAATTCCAAGATATGAACTTAGAACTACAAGAAATGTAGCATTACAAGATAAAAACTCAGTATTATGACAAAGTCAGAATTGCAAGATATAAATTCAGAACTGTGAGAAAAAAATATGAATTGCAAGACAAACTAAGGATTATGAGAAAGTCAGAATAGCAATAAAAAAAACAGGATTGCGACATCTAAAGTCAGTAATACGAGAAAGTCAGAATAGCAATAAGTCAGAATTGCTAGAGAAACTCAGCATTGTGAGAAAGTCAGAATTGCAAGGAAAAAGTCAGAATAAACTCAGAATTGTGATATAAATTCAGTATTATGAGAAAATCAGAACTGCAAGGAAAAAGTCGGAATTGTGAGATATAAACTCAGTCTTGAGAAAGACAGAATAGCAATTAAAAAAAAGCCAGAATTGCAAAACTCTAAACATCTGAACTAGTAATAAGTCAGAATTGCTAGAGATAGAAACTCAGTATTGTGAGAAAGTCAGAACTGCAAGAAAAAATCAGAATTGAGAGATATAAGTTTAGAAATATAAGAAATTTAGCATTACAGGATAAAAACTACTTAGGATGATGTCAGAATAGCAATAAAAAATTAAGAATTGTGAGATATAAACTCAGAATTTTGAGAAAGTCAGAACTGCAAGAAAAAAAGTCAGAATAATAAACTCAGAATTACAAGAAACAACTGCAAGATTTACTTCAGAATGTCAAGGAAATCAGAATTCAGAAATAGAAATAAAGTCAGAAATACAAGAAAAAAAGTCAGAATTGTGAGATATAAACTCAGTCTTGAGAAAGACAGAATAGCAATTAAAAAAAGCCAGAATTGCAAAACTCTAAACATCTGAACTAGTAATAAGTCAGAATTGCTAGAGAAATAGAAATAAAGTCAGAAATACAAGAAAAAAAAGTCAGAATTCCGAGATATGAACTTAGAACTACAAGAAGTGTAGCATTACAAGATAAAAACTCAGTATTATGACAAAGTCAGAATTGCAAGATATAAATTCAGAACTGTGAGAAAAAAAGAATTGCGTGATATAAACTGAGCTGCAGGAGAGAGTCAGAGCTGAACTTGTCCTGAAGCCAGAAGTGTATAAAGGCTGTTGTGCAGATGAAACTGACGGATGTGTTGTTCAGGTACGCCATCTCTATGGCCAGGAAGATCGGAGCGCGGGTGTACGCTCTGCCTGAGGATCTGGTGGAGGTCAAGCCCAAGATGGTGATGACGGTGTTCGCCTGCCTCATGGCTCGAGGAATGAGACGAATCTAGAAGCGCCTGCTTTTATATTTCTGTTGTCTATTATAGGTGTTTCTCAGGTTCATAACATCAAGCAAAATGATGGAAACTTCTATGGAGAATATCAATAAACAACTCTAGACAGTCAAAAAATAATCAATAAGTTCTGTCTGCTATTTGTTAAACCTGTGTACAGCAAAAGTTAAAGGTCACGTCTTTATTTGTCTCTGAGCACTATGTGCGTATTTGTAATACAAAGCTGGTTTTTCTTTTTCTACTGTTCAGGTACTTCAGTCTATAAATGACAGTAAACGCTCAGTCTCTCAATCTGATGATGAACATGTTAAATGTCACTGGAAATAAATGTGCAAATAAAAAGCATTTTTTAACTTGAGTGTTTGTTTCATACTATTCCTAATACTTACATACTATATCAGTTCATGCAACAACTAACTATCTGTTTATTGTTAGTTCATGTTAGCCTAGGTCCATTAAATAAAATCAACAGATGCAACTTTTGATTTTAACAATCTGTTACTAGCAATTGATCCTCTGGAGTGAATGGGTGCCGTCAGAATGAGAGTCCAAACAGCTGATAAAAACATCACAGTAATCCACAGCACTCCAGTCCATCAGTTCACATCTGGAGAAGACAAAAGCTCAAACAAATCCATCATTAAGACTTTAACTAAAATACGAGTCCATAATCTATAATAACACATCAAGGAGAGACATCTGCACAGATCTTTAATTGTTGAACCCACTGCAAAGTTCTGATCTCAAACATTAACCACACAGAATAAATATAGAATGAACTCCCGAACTGAATCAAACGACTCGCGAATTGCACTCGAACTCCCGAACTGAATCAAATGATTCTTGAACTGAATCAAATGATTCTTGAACCGAATCAAATGATTCTTGAACTGAATCAAATGACTCGCAAATTGCGCTCAAACTCCCGAACTGAATCAAATGATTCCAAAACTGAATCAAATGATTCTTGAACTGAATCAATTGACTCGCGAATTGCGCTCAAACTCCCGAACTGAATCAAATGACTCCAAAACTGAATCAAATGACTCTTGAACTGAATCAAATGACTCGAGAATTGCGCTCAAACTCCCAAACTGAATCAAATAATTGCCGAATTGAATCAAATGACTCGCGAATTGCGCTCAAACTTCCGAACTGAATCAAATGACTCGCGAATTGCGCTCAAACTCCCGAACTGAATCAAATGATTCCAAAACTGAATCAAATAATTCTTGAACTGAATCAAATGACTCGCGAATTGTGCTCAAACTCCCGAACTGAATCAAATGATTCCAAAACTGAATCAAATAATTCTTGAACTGAATCAAATGACTCGAGAATTGTGCTCGAACTCCCAAACTGAATCAAATGATTCCAAAACTGAATCAAATGATTCCAAAACTGAATCAAATGACTCGCAAATTGCGCTCAAACTCCCGAACTGAATCAAATGATTCCAAAACTGAATCAAATGATTCTTGAACTGAATCAATTGACTCGCGAATTGCACTCAAACTCCCGAACTGAATCAAATGATTCCAAAACTGAATCAAATGACTCTTGAACTGAATCAAATGACTCGAGAATTGCGCTCAAACTCCCAAACTGAATCAAATGATTCCAAAACTGAATCAAATAATTGCCGAATTGAATCAAATGACTCGCGAATTGCGCTCAAACTTCCGAACGGAATTAAATGATTCTTGAACTGAATCAAATGACTCGCGAATTGCGCTCAAACTCCCGAACTGAATCAAATGATACAAGCCAAAACAGCTCGAAAAATATGTGGCTGGATTTTGATGTGAGAGACAACAGAAGATGGACTTTTTTCATGAAATATGGACCTAAAAACGTCTAAATTATGGATTTGTTTGAGCTTTTGTCTTCTCCAGATGTGAACTGATGGACTGGAGTGGTGTGGATTACTGTGATGTTTTTATCAGCTGTTTGCACTCTCATTCTGACGGCACCCATTCACTCCAGAGGATCCATTGGTGAGACAGTGATGGAATGACACATTTATCCACAACAAACAAACTCATCCTAATCTTGGATGATCTGAGTGTGAACACATTTTCATTTTTGGGTGAACTATTCCTTCAGTTAAAGATGAATAATAAATGGATTAGAGGTATTTTTCATTGTTAACTAATGTAGTTAACTAATGTTACCCAATGGAACCTAATTTGTGTGAAATGCATTTGTTGAGTGCAATGCATGCTCAGTTTACAGACAGAGTACAAGTAACCACCACTTTAATGAAGAAAAAAATACGGTGTTTGGGATCAAAACAAGGTCACAGTAGAGGAGCATGTTGTACATGTAGAAACAGAAAACAGATGAAGTTTGAAGGCCGCTGAGCTGAAAGGCTGAACTCGTGTGCTTTGATAGAGGAGAGACTCAGCTTTAGTCCTTGAGTTCATATCCGTCAGCACCCCATCATTTGGCCGTCTTTCCCTCGGCCGGCATCTCTCCGTTATCCAGAGTCTTGAGGAGGCGGAAGAGGCCGGCGGCCTCACGGATTCGACTGAACTCGATGCAGAAGGCCTGGACCTCGATGAACAGATCCTGAACGTTAATGATCTTATTCCTGATGAGGGACTGGAGGAAGACGCACACCAGACGCACCAGACGGTTCTTCAGGAGACACAAGAGACAATAATGTCACACTTTACCCTGTAGATTCTTCAGAGCATCTCAGCTTGTACAAAGAAACTTTTGACGGTCTTTGTTATTTTAATAAATGCATATGCAGTTGATACATGCATATAATTAGAAAAATCTCTGAATGTTTTTATTAGAATTATCAATGTTGGAAATATTTTTTTTGGAACCTGTGATACTTTTTTCAGGATTCTTTGATGAATAAAATCTTAAAAAAGAACAGCATTTATTCAAAATATAATCATTTTCTAACAATATAAGTCTCTGCTATCACTTTTTATTACCTTAACACAGACTTGCTGAATAAAAGTAAAAATTTATTTAAGAAAAAATAGGAAGAATTGACTGACCCCAAATTTTGAACAGTAGTGTATTTTGTTAGAAAAGATTTCATTTTTAAATAAATACTGTTCTTTTAACTTTTTATTCATCGAAGAATCCTAAAATACAGGTTCCAAAAAATATCAAGCAATACACTGATAATAAATCAGCATATTAGAATGATTTCTGACTGAATACTGGAGTAATGATGCTGAAAAATTCAGCTTTGAATCACAGGAATAAATTATGATTTTAAGTACATTAAAATAGAAAACCACAATTTTACATAGCATAAACATTTCTGTCTTTTTTATTAAATAAACACAGCCTGAGCATTAAAAACTTGAGCGGCAGTGTATATTTTCATCCTGTTTTCCTTTCTTCCAGACCTAGAAATGACTAAAATCAAATCTTGTTGCCGTGTGGCCTATAAATGTTGCTCACACAGGTGCATCATGGTCCACGTGAGGTGTGCGTTTACCTGCATGTATTTGTCTTTGATCTGCTCACACGTGGAGATGCAGTTGGAGATGTAGAGATGGATGAACTCAGGAGGAAGATCCACTGCTGTCGTTAACCTACAAACCAATGAACAAACACTGAATGAAGTGACATATTTCAGAGCTCAGGACACGAGATTCACATCCTGTGCAGTTTAATGCTTTATCTGCACTGATAGAAACCAGATGAGAGGACCAGAAGAACACTGTACCTGATGCAGTGTTGGGGGTAACGCAACTTACATAATAATATTACTTTTTAAGTAACTTGAAGAAACTCATTACTTTTTAATTGACAAGAAAATATCGAAGTTACTTTTTCAAGAAAGTAACGCGTTACTTTTTCCCCCATTTATTGATTGACAGCTCTCCTGTCCCCATGTTGAGTGAAATTGTGAGTAAGATGTTACTTTAGTTCTAGAATAAATGTGAACATGCATTAATTCATCTCACTCACTAAAAAACAGATACAGTGTTCTTCAAAATGAATACAAACAGTCAAATTCAATGCAAACCTGCAATAATTAAATATGTTAAACAATACAGATATATGTTAATCTGTATTGTTAAAAGCGCTATATAAATAAAGGTGACTTGACTTGACTTTATGTATTTAATCCCATTTTATTAACCGATGTCTTTGCTGCCGACCTTTGATGATCCAATTCATCCATACTAATAAGCAAAAATGACTCAAGATAATCGAACATTTGTTTTCCTTTTTTATTGCTGAAGAGTTGACATTTGTTCTTCTGCGGTCTACTGTACAGACGGAGATTTACTTTTCTCTAAGCCTGAGGCTTTGGGGGTGAAAAGGCTTTTACATTTGACAAAAATACAACTTTTTATATTAAAAACAAACAAGCCCTGCCCAGATTTAAAAAGTTACACAAAAGTAATGTAACGCATTACTTTCCATAAAAAGTAACTAAGTAACATAATTTGTTACTTTTTTTAGTGAGTAACTGAATATTGTAACGCATTACTTTCCATAAAAAGTAACTAAGTAACATAATTTGTTACTTTTTTTAGTGAGTAACTGAATATTGTAACGCATTTCTTTCCATAAAAAGTAACTAAGTAACATAATTTGTTACTTTTTTAGGAAGTAACTCAATATTGTAACGCATTTCTTTCCATAAAAAGTAACTAAGTAACATAATTTGTTACTTTTTTAGGAAGTAACTCAATATTGTAACGCATTTCTTTCCATAAAAAGTAACTAAGTAACATAATTTGTTACTTTTTAGGAAGTAACTCGATATTTTAAAAGTAACTTTCCCCAACACTGACCTGTTGACCACCTCCATGGAGTGCAGTGACATGTCCATGTTGACCAGGACAGAGAAATACTCCGTGATCTGGCTGGAGGACATCAGCTTCAGAAGCATCTCAATGGCCACCAGAGGGTTGTTCTCAACCAGGTCCGGTAGTTTGGCAGGTGTCAGACCGATATGGTAAACCAGTTTTGGGTCCTTCTCCAGTTCACCAAGCAGCTGATATGAGAGAGAAAGAGAGGTCAAGTCACATTCCACCTCAGTCAAAGCATTTCTACATTGTTTTTAAATTTATTACAAAGTTACATGCATTACAGTGAAGAATATTTAATGAATATCGTTTGGAATAAACTAGAAAAATGTACACTTCCATTCAAAAGTTACAGGCAGGTACAATTTTTAATGCTTTGCCTTTATTTGGGTATACAGGCTGTATTTATTTGATCAAAAATACAGTAAAAATTCTGAAATATTGTAATTTAACACAACTGTTTTCTATGTGAATATCTGTTAAACTGTAATTTATTTCTGTGATCAAAGCTGAATTTTCAGCATTACTCCAGTCTTGTCACATGATCCTTTAAATCAAATCAAATCACTTTTATTGTCACATCACCACAGCACCTGTGCCTAGGTGAGTGAAATTCTTGGGAGTGAGCTCCAGACAGTGCAGGGACAATTTACATATAGACAGTTACATACCTACAGGATTACACAGAGTGACAATATGCAATACATACATAGTACACACAGTGTACGATTAGACAGATTTACAGTTAGCAATACAAGTGCAAGTTGAGCTGTATATTCAAGAAATGTGCAAAAGAGGTATTTTATATAAAATTGGGCAGAAGAGAGATTGGGGAGGATAGCACATAGTGCACAGATTTCAGTGCAATTCTAAACATATATTATTCATATTGTGAATGTGCAAATAGAGCAGAGTGTGATGCTACAGGTGGTTTGTATGGCCCACTCACCTGTGTGTAGCACACTCAGATTCCACTGAGGAAGATTGTCAACAGTGCAAAGGTGCAGTGGATTATGTATAGATTGGGTATGCAAGGACATGGATGTGTATTGGATGGTTACAGTGTAACAGATATATTATTGTATTAGGTGCAATGTGTGCATTAGGGCTGCTCGATTTTGGCAAAAATCATAATCACGATTATTTTGGTCAATATTGTAATCACGATTATTTAAACGATTATGACAGGGTCCAAAACTCTATATAGTGATTAATTTAAAGGTAGCAATACAGGGAGAAAAAAGATTGCTTTAAAAAAAAAAACTGAATATTTTATGCAAATCTAAAGTAGTCTAAAAATACTACAGAAATTTTATGTAATTATTTGAATGTAAATAAAACAGGGTCTTCACTGTGATAGTTAAACATGCTTTGTTTCTTATTAAAACTACAAACGTCCTTCATTCAAGAGCAGTGAGTGATTTTTCTCTTTGTATTTTTACGTTTTATTCATTTTAGGCACAGAGACGGCAGAAGGAATATTATGTGTTACCACACGGGTCCAATATACTGTTGCACACGCATTTTCATTCTCAACTGTTTATGGTCATTTCACGACATAACTCTTGTCAGTTTATATGAATATTCACCAAGCGCCTCATTTTGAAATGTTGTTGCGTGTATTTGAGCGTTTAGGCGCACCCTGAGCTAAAAAATACCTTTAAACGTCCGTGTTCTGCTCCGTCTCTGAGCCCATTCACAGAACAGCGCAAGTTTTCGTATGCGCTATTAAAAACACAACATCGAAGAAACATTAATAAATCAGGCACGTCCCGGTTTATGAAAGTCACGTTACATAATTTAGCTGATTTGCATGTGAAATCAGGCTTTTATGGAGGAGCGAAAGCGCACCAGTGGAAAGGGGGCGGAATGGGGCGCAATAATCGTCTCATTTCGATTACTGCATTTTCATGATCGTTTGAAGGAGAAATCGAAATCGAAACCAAATTTCGATTAATTGAACAGCCCTAGTATGCATAGAGTCCAGTGATAAAGGGCAGTGCGTGGCATATGATGTAGTGGGAGACGTGTTAGTTCTGATTGTTCATTAGCCTGATAGCCGTGGGGAACAAGCTATCCCTTAGTCGGCTAGTGCGGGATCGGATGCTGCGGAGGCGTCTTCCTGAGGGCAGCAGAGAGAGCAGTCTGTGGGACGGGTGGCTGGAGTCACTGATGATCCTCCTGGCTTTCCTTACACACCGCCTGGTGTAGATGTTCTGGAGGGAGGGAAGCTCACCTCCAACAATGTGGCGGGCAGTTCGCACAACCCTTTGCAGAGCTTTGTGGTTGCCAGCGGTGCTGTTCCCAAACCAGACAGTGATGCAGCCAGTCACGATGCTCTCCACAGTGCAGGTGTAGAATGTTCTGAGGATGCTGGGGCTCATTCCAAACTTCCTCAGCCGTCTCAAGAAGAAGAGGCGAGGTGTTGGTGTGTCTTCTTCAGCACTGCATCTGTGTGAGCGGACCATGTCAGATCCTCACTGATGTGAACACAGAGGAACTTGAAGTTGTTAACCCGCTCCACAGGTGTTTTGTTGATAGTGATGAGTGTGTGTTCTCTGCTCTGTCTCCTGAAATCCACCACCAGCTCCTTGGTCTTGTCGATGTTGAGTGAGAGAAGATGGTCCGATTAGCCGAAAGGTGGGCGAGGGAGGGATTTGTCTGCATCACAGAAGGGACAGTAGCAGTGGTCCACACGTGTTGATTGTGATGTGCTGGAAAAATCTTGGAGCTATTGTTCTTAGGTTGGCTTTGTTAAAGTCCCCCGTAACAATAAACGCTGCATCTGGGTACACGGTTTCCTGCTCGATTATATGCCCATACAGTTCTTTGAGTTGCTGGTCTGTGTTGGCTTGAGGGGGGATGTAAACAGCTGTGATTATGATCGCTGTAAACTCCCTCGGCAGCCAGAATGGTCGACAAAGAAGCATGTGAAATTCCAGGTCAGGAGAGCAGAATGATTTGATAGAGTGTAGGTTCCTTTCATCACACCACGAGTTGTTGATAAAGAAACAAACACCCCCACCTCTGCTTTTTCCTGTGAGCTCCTTCGTTCTGTCCGAGCGATGCACGGAGAACCCCGTAAGCTTGATGGCCGAGTCTGGAATGAGGCAAATAATGCAGCAGTCCCGTACTTCTCGTTGGTATGAGATGCGTGCCCGCAGTTCAGAGTTTGTTGTCCAGTGACTGAACGTTAGCCAGCAAAATTGTTGGGAGAGGAGGTCAGAGGGGACGGCGTCTGAGTCTAACAAGGACGCCAGCTCCCTTTCCTCTTTTCCGGCGGCGTTTCTTCAGTCGCGGCCGCGCGGCCCAGACAAAGGGCTCTGATGCGGTGTCTGTAAACAAAACGCCGGCGTTCAGGAACTCAAAGTCCGGTTTGCGTTGCGCGACAAACAATATAAATAGCGAAATAGCTATTTATTTAGAAATAGCGAATTGCGCTCGAACTTCCGAACTGAATCAAATGATCCGCAAACCCACTACAAAGTCCCGAAACTGAATCAAATGACTCGCAAACTGAAACAAATGATTCACAAACTGAATAAAATGACTCGCAAACTGAATCAAATGACTCGCAAACTGAATCAAATGACTCACGAACTGCGCTCAAACTTCCGAACTGAATCAAATGATTCGCAAACTCCCTACAAAGTCCAAAACTGAATCAAATGATTTGCAAACCCACTACAAAGTCCCGAACTGAATCAAATGACTCGCGAACTGAAACAAATGATTCGTAAACTGAATAAAATGACTCGCGAACTGCACTCAAACTCCCGAACTGAATCAAATGACTCGCAAACTGAATCAAATGAATAGCGAACTGCGCTCGAACTCCCAAATTGAATCAAATGACTCGCGAACTGAATCAAATGACTCGCAAACTGAATCAAATGAATTGCGAACTGAATCAAATGACTCGCGAACTGCACTCAAACTCCCAAACTGAATCAAATGACTTGCGAACTGCGCTCAAACTCCCAAACTGAATCAAATGAATTGCGAACTGAATCAAATGACTCGCGAACTGCACTCAAACTCCCAAACTGAATCAAATAAATTGCGAACTGCACTCAAACTCCCAAACTGAATCAAATGAATTGCGAACTGCACTCAAACTCCCAAACTGAATCAAATGACTCGCGAACTGCACTCAAACTCCCAAACTGAATCAAATGACTCGCGAACTGCACTCAAACTCCCAAACTGAATCAAATGACTCGCGAACTGCACTCAAACTCCCAAACTGAATCAAATGACTCGTGAACTGCACTCAAACTCCCAAACTGAATCAAATGACTTGCGAACTGCGCTCAAACTCCCAAACTGAATCAAATGACTCGTGAACTGCACTCAAACTCCCAAACTGAATCAAATGACTCGCGAACTGCACTCAAACTCCCAAACTGAATCAAATGACTCGTGAACTGCACTCAAACTCCCAAACTGAATCAAATGACTCGTGAACTGCACTCAAACTCCCAAACTGAATCAAATGACTCGTGAACTGTGCTCAAACTCCCAAACTGAATCAAATGACTCGTGAACTGTGCTCAAACTCCCAAAATGAATCAAATGACTCGTGAACTGCACTCAAACTCCCAAACTGAATCAAATGACTCACGAATTGCAATCAAACTCCCAAACTGAATCAAATGACTTGCGAACTGCGCTCAAACTCCCAAACTGAATCAAATGAATTGCAAACTGAATCAAATGAATTGCGAACTGCACTCAAACTCCCAAACTGAATCAAATGAATTGCGAACTGCACTCAAACTCCCAAACTGAATCAAATGACTCGCGAACTGCACTCAAACTCCCAAACTGAATCAAATGACTCGCGAACTGCACTCAAACTCCCAAACTGAATCAAATGACTCGTGAACTGCGTTTAAACTCCCAAACTGAATCAAATGACTTGCGAACTGCGCTCAAACTCCCAAACTGAATCAAATGAATTGCGAACTGAATCAAATGAATTGCGAACTGCACTCAAACTCCCAAACTGAATCAAATGAATTGCGAACTGCACTCAAACTCCCAAACTGAATCAAATGAATTGCGAACTGCACTCAAACTCCCAAACTGAATCAAATGACTCACGAACTGCACTCAAACTCCCAAACTGAATCAAATGACTTGCGAACTGCGCTCAAACTCCCAAACTGAATCAAATGAATTGCGAACTGAATCAAATGTCTCGCGAACTGCACTCAAACTCCCAAACTGAATCAAATGACTTGCGAACTGCGCTCGAACTCCCGAACTGAATCAAATGATTTGCGAACTGAATCAAATGATTCGCGAACTGAATCAAATGACTCGCGAACTGAATCAAATGACTCGCGAACTGCGTTCAAACTCCCAAACTGAATCAAATGACTCGCGAACTGCGTTCAAACTCCCAAACTGAATCAAAATGACTCGCGAACTGCGTTCAAACTCCCAAACTGAATCAAATGACTCGCGAACTGCGTTCAAACTCCCAAACTGAATCAAATGACTTGCGAACAGCGTTCGAACTCCCGAACTGAATCAAATGATTCGCGAACTGAATCAAATGATTCGCGAACTGAATCAAATGACTCGCGAACTGAATCAAATGACTCGCGAACTGCGTTCAAACTCCCAAACTGAATCAAATGACTCGCGAACTGCGTTCAAACTCCCAAACTGAATCAAATGACTCGCGAACTGCGTTCAAACTCCCAAACTGAATCAAATGACTCGCGAACTGCGTTCAAACTCCCAAACTGAATCAAATGACTTGCGAACAGCGTTCGAACTCCCGAACTGAATCAAATGATTTGCGAACTGAATCAAATGATTCGCGAACTGAATCAAATGACTCGCGAACTGAATCAAATGACTCGCGAACTGCGTTCAAACTCCCAAACTGAATCAAATGACTCGCGAACTGCGTTCAAACTCCCAAACTGAATCAAATGACTCGCGAACTGCGTTCAAACTCCCAAACTGAATCAAATGACTCGCAAACTGCCTTCAAACTCCCGAACTGAATCAAATGAGATGATTAAATTCTGAAAATCAATGGCTTTTTAAATATGAACTCTTATTTTGCTAGTAAGTTGCTTGAATTAAATGATCGAAGTCATGAGTTTGAATCGACAGTCAATACTACTACTGGTTTAGCTCACAAGTTTTATGACATTAACTGAAATAAGTGAAAAAAGATAATATCCAACACAAATCTAGGAACATATTGAGGTGAGGTAACCAGTTTACTGCTAACTAGTTACTGCTAACACTCCAATAATATGACGAGCTGCAGCTCAAAACACATGTTAGATGTTCACATTGTGCATTATGATGGAGTTTGTAGCTTAATTCACTATATTTGAAATAGTTTGAGCTGCAGTTCAGTTGCTGACAGTTCAATAGGAAATCAGCTGAAAGCATCCAGACATCTCATACTTTAGGAATATTGATATTTTCAAGGGTTTTTAAGACCTTATATTTCAAAAGGTCAAATTCCAGTACTTTAAGCACCTTGTGTGTGAGTGTCATGTGACAGAGGTGTGTCTGACCTGCGTCTGCTGCGCGGCTGATAACGGACTCTTGAAGGCTTTGGCCATGATGCGCTTGATCTCCACTCCGGTGCCGTTGCGCACACACATGGAGCGGTCCCACTGAATGGGATGATTCGGCTCACACGGGTTGAGCCACGACAGCTCGTCCTCACACACCAGCAGCGGCGGAGCGGGCCGGATGAACTCGGGACGAAAGTGGCCTGAAAGATGGGATGAAACCTGTTTAACTGCAGTCTCACATTCCAATATTAAAACACACCAGAAACACGAGCGGCGTCTCGCTCACTCTCCAGAGGAGGCCGTGGGCCGGTCACCAGCGACTCTGTGATCTGATTGGCCACGGAGCTGTCGAAGCCCGAGTTGGAGGAGTCTGGATCGGGGTCGCTAAGCAGGCTGGGAAAACTGGCCTTGCTCTGAGTGGGCAGCTCCGACTGACGCTCTGAATGAACACAAACCATGATACATTTTATTCATTTTATTTAATAGAAAGAACAGCATTTATTTGAAATAGAAACCGTTTGTAATATTCTAAATGTCTTTACTTTCAATTTTGATCAACTGAATATGTCCTTGCTAGATAAAAGTATTAATTTCCATTTTATATTTTATTTATTCACATTTGATTAGTAGTGTATCACAGTTCCAAATTAAAAACAGATCAAATTGTTTTTTTTTTTTGTTTTTTTTTACATGTAAAAAGTATGTATAAGTGATGTGTGAAACTGAGCTTTGATTTAGCTGATTTAGATTCAGTTCGGGACTTCGAGCTCAATTTGCGAATCATTTGATTCAGTTCGGGACTTTGAGCTCAATTCGCGAATCATTTGATTCAGTTCGGGACTTTGAGCTCAATTCGCGAATCATTTGATTCAGTTCGGGACTTCGAGCTCAATTTGCGAATCATTTGATTCAGTTCGGGACTTTGAGCTCAATTCGCGAATCATTTGATTCAGTTCGGGACTTTGAGCTCAATTCGTGAATCATTTGATTCAGTTCGGGACTTTGAGCTCAATTCGCGAATCATTTGATTCAGTTTGGGACTTTGAGCTCAATTCGCGAATCATTTGATTCAGTTCGGGACTTTGAGCTCAATTCACGAATCATTTGATTCAGTTCGGGACTTTGAGCTCAATTCGTGAATCATTTGATTCAGTTCGGGACTTCGAGTGCAATTCGCGAATCATTTGATTCAGTTCGGGACTTCGAGTGCAATTCACGAATCATTTGATTCAGTTCGGGACTTTGAGCTCAATTCGTGAATCATTTGATTCAGTTCGGGACTTTGAGCTCAATTCGTGAATCATTTGATTCAGTTCGGGACTTCGAGTGCAATTCGCGAATCATTTGATTCAGTTCGGGACTTTGAGCTCAATTCGCGAATCATTTGATTCAGTTCGGGACTTTGAACTCAATTCGTGAATCATTTGATTCAGTTCGGGACTTCGAGCTCAATTCACGAATCATTTGATTCAGTTCGGGACTTCGAGTGCAATTCGCGAATCATTTGATTCAGTTCGGGACTTTGAGCTCAATTCGCGAATCATTTGATTCAGTTCGGGACTTCGAGCTCAATTCACGAATCATTTGATTCAGTTCGGGACTTCGAGTGCAATTCGCGAATCATTTAATTCAGTTCGGGACTTTGAGCGCAATTCGTGAATCATTTGATTCAGTTCAGGACTTCGAGTGCAATTCGCGAATCATTTGATTCAGTTCGGGACTTTGAGCTCAATTCGTGAATCATTTGATTCAGTTCAGGACTTCGAGTGCAATTCGCGAATCATTTGATTCAGTTCGGGACTTTGAGCTCAATTCGCGAATCATTTGATTCAGTTTGGGACTTTGAGCTCAATTCGCGAATCATTTGATTCAGTTCGGGACTTTGAGCTCAATTCACGAATCATTTGATTCAGTTCGGGACTTTGAGCTCAATTCGTGAATCATTTGATTCAGTTCGGGACTTCGAGTGCAATTCGCGAATCATTTGATTCAGTTCGGGACTTCGAGTGCAATTCACGAATCATTTGATTCAGTTCGGGACTTTGAGCTCAATTCGTGAATCATTTGATTCAGTTCGGGACTTTGAGCTCAATTCGTGAATCATTTGATTCAGTTCGGGACTTCGAGTGCAATTCGCGAATCATTTGATTCAGTTCGGGACTTTGAGCTCAATTCGCGAATCATTTGATTCAGTTCGGGACTTTGAACTCAATTCGTGAATCATTTGATTCAGTTCGGGACTTCGAGCTCAATTCACGAATCATTTGATTCAGTTCGGGACTTCGAGTGCAATTCGCGAATCATTTGATTCAGTTCGGGACTTTGAGCTCAATTCGCGAATCATTTGATTCAGTTCGGGACTTCGAGCTCAATTCACGAATCATTTGATTCAGTTCGGGACTTCGAGTGCAATTCGCGAATCATTTAATTCAGTTCGGGACTTTGAGCGCAATTCGTGAATCATTTGATTCAGTTCAGGACTTCGAGTGCAATTCGCGAATCATTTGATTCAGTTCGGGACTTTGAGCTCAATTCGTGAATCATTTGATTCAGTTCAGGACTTCGAGTGCAATTCGCGAATCATTTGATTCAGTTCGGGACTTTGAGCTCAATTCGTGAATCATTTGATTCAGTTCAGGACTTCGAGTGCAATTCACGAATCATTTGATTCAGTTCGGGACTTTGAGCTCAATTCGTGAATCATTTGATTCAGTTCGGGACTTCGAGTGCAATTCACGAATCATTTGATTCAGTTCGGGACTTTGAGCTCAATTCGCGAATCATTTAATTCAGTTCGGGACTTTGAGCTCAATTCACGAATCATTTGATTCAGTTCGGGACTTTGAGCGCAATTTGCGAATCATTTGATTCAGTTCGGGACTTTGAGCTCAATTCGTGAATCATTTGATTCAGTTCAGGACTTTGATTCATTCGCGAATCATTTGATTCAGTTCGGGACTTCGAGCTCAATTCGCGAATCATTTGATTCAGTTCGGGACTTTGAGCTCAATTCGCGAATCATTTGATTCAGTTCGGGACTTCGAGTGCAATTCGCGAATCATTTGATTCAGTTCGGGACTTTGAGTGCAATTCGCGAATCATTTGATTTAGTTCGGGACTTCGAGCTCAATTCGCGAATCATTTGATTCAGTTCGGGACTTCGAGTGCAATTCACGAATCATTTGATTCAGTTCGGGACTTCGAGTGCAATTCACGAATCATTTGATTCAGTCCCGGACTTGAAAATATTGTGCAACTGTTTTCAATATTGCTAATAATCAGAAATGTTTGTTGAGCAGCAAATCAGCATATTACAATGATTTCTGAAGGATCATGTGACACTGAAGACGTTAAAAATTAAGGTTTGATCACAGAAATAAATTACATTTTAACATATATAAATTTAGAAATTTAAATTCTAAAAATATTTCACAATTTGTATAGCATTTTTGATTAAATAAATGCAGCCTTGGTGAGCAGAAGAGACTTTTTCAGGGAAAAAAGCGTAATTATTCAAACATGAATGTGTCAACACAACAGTAGATAACAGTGTCAGCAGTGAGTGGTTGGTTTGTACCGGCGAGGGCCAGCTGCAGTCCGCTGATGTCTATGGTCTGCGGTGTGGAGCTCACGTCCATGCAGGACACTTGTCTCGGCGTCTTCTTAAAGAGTTCTCGCGGCGGAGCGAGCATCAGCTGAGACAGAAAAAACTTCTCCGGCAGCGTGATAGGAGGAAGAAAACCTGAACGGAAGCATTAAAAACATTACAGACTCATCCAAAGAGCTTCAGTGATGATGCAAGAGAAACCCACTGTACCTGAGAGCGGCTTCTCCTGCTCCTCTCCTGCGGTCGATGGGTTCAGCAGGTGCGCAAACACCGCGGCGAAGGGGTTAGCGGCCAGCGGCTCGGTGCGGTACATCTCCCACAGCAGGTAGAGCGCGGTGAGCCGCTGAGGAGCGCTGGGCAGCAGGTCAGGCTGCTGCAGCAACATCACCAGAACCGAACCCACGCGGAAGTGCTCGGCTTTACCGAAGCAGTGGTGGAAGGCGGTGGACAGCTGCTCGAAACTGTTGCTGCAGGCGTCCTCCGACATGATGCCCAACAGATTGGACAGCTCTTTAGGAGCCAGAGTCATGATGCTGCTGTCAGACGAGCCGCCGGATCAACGGGAAAACTACAGACAACAACAGATGAGCTACAGTTGATGTGCAAAATGTTGATTATTTTAGCAAAATAAGACGTTTTAAAAGATGTTTATATATAGTCCACAAGAGAAAATAATAGTTGACCCCGTTCAAAAGTTTACATCCCCTTGATTCTTAATACTGTGTTGTTCCCTGAAAGATCCACAGCTCTGTTTTTTTTGTTTAGTGATAGTTGTTCACGAGTCCCTTGTTTGTCCTGAACAGTTAAACTGCCTGTTGCTTTGGTTTTCCAGCATTTTTGTGTATTTGAACCCTTTCCAACAATGACTGTATGATTTTGAGATCCATCTTTTGACACTGAGGACAACTGAGAGACTCATATGCAACTATTACAGAAGGTTCAAACACTCACTGATGCTCCAGAAGGACAAAAACTACGCATTAAGAGCCGGGGGTGAAAACTTTTGGAATTTGACGATCAGTGTAAATTTAACATATTTTGTCTTCTGGGGAATATGTAATCATCTTCTGTAGCTTCTGAAAGGCAGTATTAAATAGAAAGAAAAATGTACACAAAAATGCTGTAAAACCAAAGAATTTGTGGGAGC
This sequence comes from Garra rufa, assembly GCF_049309525.1. NCBI lineage: Eukaryota > Metazoa > Chordata > Actinopteri > Cypriniformes > Cyprinidae > Garra > Garra rufa. Next base: position 51,472,701 of record NC_133368.1, on the reverse strand, counting down.
TGAAGGATTTTTCTGAAGAACAGCAGGCAGTTGAACTGTTCAGGACAAACAAGGGACAAAAACACAGCTGTGGATCACTCAGGTAACACAGTATTAAGAATCAAGGGAATGTAAACAGGGTCATTTTGATAAATTCAACTATTATTTTCTCTTGTGGACTACATGTAAACATATTTATGTGAAATATATTATATATAAATATCATGCATTTTGTATGATCCTCTTATTTTCCTAAAATAATTAACATTTTGCAGATGGACGGATCACCATCATATCTGATCCATCAGGCTTTTATGTCTCATACAGTAAGAATATGCAGAAAAAAAAAACATCTGTTTTATTCAGAGACTCAAACTGAGCAAAAATATGAATATTTATATGTTGAAACTCTGCTGTTTATAATGTAAACCAATGAGATGTTTATAACCAGTGTTGGGGGTAATGCAAGTTACGTAATAATATTACTTTTTCCAAGTAACTAGTAAAGTAACACATTACTTTTTAATTGACAAGAAAATATCTGAGTTACTTTTCCCTCATTTATTGATTAAAAGCTCTCCTGTCCCTATGTTGAAAGAAATTGTGAGTAAGATGTTACTTTAGTTCTGAAATAAATGTGAACATGCATTAATTCATCTCACTCACTAAAAAACAGATACAGTGTTCTTCAAAATGAACCCCCCCCCCCCCCCTGAAATTCAACACAAACCTGCATTAATTAAATATGTTCAATAATACAAATATCCTTTATGTATTTAATCCCATTTTATGAACCGATGTCTTTGCTGCCGACCTTCGATGATCCAATTCATCCATACTAATAAGAAAAAATGACTCAAGATAATCTAACATTTGATTTTTCCTTTTTTTTTTTATTGCTGAGTTGGCATTTGTTCTTCTGCGGTCTACTGTACAGACATCAATCTACTTTTCTCTAAGCCTGAGGTTTTTGGTGTAAAAAGGCTTTTACATTTGACAAAAATATAACTTTTTATATTAAAAACAAACAAGCAAGCCCTGCCCAGATTTAAAAAGTAAAGCAAAACATTACTCTCCATAAAATGTAACTAAGTAACGTAATTAGTTACTTTTTTATAGAGTAACTCAATATTGTAACATTGCTTTCCAAAAAAGTAACTAAGTAGCGTAATTAGTTACTTTTTAGGGAGCAACTCAATATTGTAACATTACTTTCCATAAAAAGTAACTAAGTAACGTAATTAGTTACTTTTTTATAGAGTAACTCAATATTGTAACATTGCTTTCCAAAAAAGTAACTAAGTAACGTAATCAGTTACTTTTTTATAGAGTAACTCAATATTGTAACATTACTTTCCATAAAAAGTAACTAAGTAACGTAATCAGTTACTTTTTTATAGAGTAACTCAATATTGTAACATTGCTTTCCAAAAAAGTAACTAAGTAGCGTAATTAGTTACTTTTTAGGGAGCAACTCAATATTGTAACATTACTTTCCATAAAAAGTAACTAAGTAACGTAATTAGTTACTTTTTTAGGGAGTAACTCAACATTGTAACGCATTACTTTTAAAAGTAACTTTCCCCAACTCTGATTTTAACAATAGAGCAGATACTGACATAAAATGATGTAAATATGAGTGTTCACTATTTATCTCCAATAATATGTCTTAGTAAGATGAGATTGAAGTGATCTAAACATATAATGCAATGCAATCCAGTGATGAACAAATAGACATTCCTCAAAAGATGTGTGATGTTTTGGAGGCTTAAAGCTTCTAGAAACAAACGTTCCTCAAAAGACCCTGATGATCAGATTTAACAGATTTAACAGGTTTACTTGAGAAAAATCAGTCGAGATTTGACAGCAAAAACACGTGAAGCATCAGCTGAAGCTGGACGTTTAATTAAAATATACGATTATTGTAGTATATCTTAGCTAAAAGCTCCAATAAACAACATTAGAGGCCGTTTATCACATCCTAAACGCCTCAAACCTCTATCTATGTAACGTTAGTAAACTCAGTGAATAACAATAACATTTACCTGAGTGGAGTTCATTTAAACACTCCCGTCGGCTCATGAATATTCAATGAGAACAGACGCGGTGACGCTCCAGCACTAATATAACGTTTATATAAACGAATACACGCGTTAATATTCCAATTATTTGACTTTTAACTCTATGTTTAACAATCTAAATCTATTTCTTCACTTCCACGGAACCCACTCACAACCGTTGCCGCTGTCCGTGAGCGCTTCCTGTGGGGCGAACGGAATTATGGGAGATGTAGTTCAATACGGACAATCCAACGGAAACGAAGTCGAACTTCTAAACTTTTAAACTTCACAAAATAAACCTATGGTTTTTAAAAGCATGAATGTAATATTCTCTAATGTATATGTTTAAAAAAATTAAAAATAAATGAATAAAAACACACACACAAACGAAAAATTCAAAACGACGCTAGAATGACCCGGATGTAATCGTGTATTCCGCCTTGAATGCGACCCACAATCCACCGCTCTTCCTTTCCCACATTCACCGTACAGAGTGAGTATCTCCCTTTCATTTATGGTTTATAAATCCAGCATCATCCGTGTTATTAATCACTAATAATTTAGTGTAATGTTAGATTTGACTGTATAGGCACTTTATCAATCACTTTGATGTGATTTGGTGCGTTTAAAACGTTGATGTTTAGCGATTAAAGACCGTTGATGCTAAAGCGTCATTCTCTGACAGATGCGCGGAATCCGCGGATGTAGTCGAAATTAAGCAGTAAACTAGATTTACAGTGATTTTACCAGGGTAAATGGTGTTTTACTCGTGATAATGTGTTAATAAAGTTGTTTATGTGATTGATCGTCATTGTAGTTAGTGTTGATGTTACTGTCGTTAATCTAGAAGGAGTTCCATCGGTGTTTATCTGATCCAGTCAGCATTACACAGCTTTTATAAGGTTTTCTAATGAGGAATGAAGTCAAACGTGGTATTAGAGGGATAATTGGTTGTTTAGTGAAGGTAACTAGTTGTTTTGGTTCATGGGCTGTGCTGGTTTTGCTCAAATGTAGGGATATAAACAAAATGTCACGTTATAAAGTCAGAATTGTGAGATGTAAACTTGCAATTACAAGAAAAAAGTCATAAGTGCAAGGTTTAAACTTGCAATTCTGAGAAGAAAAAGTCATAATTCTGAGAAAGCACAATTTTTTCCCTCAGAATTGCAAGATATAAACGTGCCTGTTATAAATTCAGAATTTAGTTGATTTAAATTCTGAGAAAATAAGTCAGAAATGCAAGATATAAACTTGCAAATGCAAGAAACTCAATTGCGAGATTTTAACCATCAGTTCTGAGAAATAGTCAACTCAGTTATAAACTCCATTTCATGTTATAAAGTCAGAATTGTGGGATATAAACTTGCAATTCTGAGAAGGAAAAAGTCAATTCTTCATATACAGTCCAAATTGAGTTTAGATCTAAATTCTAAGGGGAAAAAATAGTCAGAAATGCAAGATATAAACTTGCAATTGAGAAAACAAAAAGTCAGAATTGTGAGATTTTAACTCTTTTTGCAAGACTTTTTTCCTTTTTTTAAATGTAGAGATAAAAACTCTCAATTTCATGTCATAAAGTCAGAATTTTGAGATCTAAACTTGCAGTTATTCTGAAATGAAAAACTCCTAATTCTGAGGAATAAAATCAATTCTGACTTTTCCCCCTCAGAATTCCATGATATAAACAATTGTGAGTTATAAAGTCCAAATTGAGATTTTATCTAAATTCAAAAGGGAAGATATAAACTTGCAATTGTTAGGGGAAAAAAATCAGAATTGTGAGATTTTCTTTTTTTTGTAAGACCTTTTAAAATGTATTTAAAATCTCAATTTCATGTTATAAAGTCATAATTTTGAGATATAGACTTGCAGTTATTCTGAGAAGAAAAAGTCATAATTCTGAGAAATAAAATCAATTCTGAATTTTTCTTTCTCAGAATTGCAAGATACAAACAATTGTGAGTTATAAAGTCCACACTGAGTTTTTAGAAATGATGAATTTTTTTTTTTTTTTTTTTTGCAAGATCTAAATAATTGCATATTATAAAGTCCAAAAAGAGTTTATATCTCAATTCTGAGAAATGAAGTCAGAAATGCAAAATATAAACTTGTAATTGAGGGGAAAAAAAGTCAGAATTGTGATATTTTAAGTCTTTTAGTGAGACTTTTTTTTTTTTTCAAATGTAGGGATATAAACTCTCAATTTTGTGTTACAAAGTCAGAATTTTGAGAAACTTGCAGTTATTCTAAGAAAGTCATACTTCTGAGAAAGTCAATTCCAACTTTTTTTCCGTCAGAATTTTTAGATATAAACAATTGCATGTTATAAAGTCAAAACTGAGTGTGTGTATATATACATTTAAGGTTTTCTAATGAGAAATGAAGTCTGATTGTGTTGTGTTTGTGTTCAGATGGCACCTAAGAAGGGCGAGAAGAAGAAGGGCCGCTCTGCCATCAATGAGGTGGTGACCCGCGAGTACACCATCAACGTCCACAAGCGCATCCACGGCATGTGAGTCTCGTCCAGGAATAACTCCTCATCCGTAATCTGCATTAGAAAGCATTAACACCATCCTCTTCCTCCTCCAGCTCCTTCAAGAGGAGAGCTCCTCGGGCTCTAAAGGAGATCCGTAAGTTTGCCATGAAGGAGATGGGCACGCCTGACGTCCGCATCGACACCCGTCTCAACAAGGCCGTGTGGGCCAAAGGCGTGAGGTGAGAGGCGTTTCCTCAGATCTGTCCTGGTCTTATATGATGATGATGAAGATGAGGCTCAATAGCGCTTGTGTTCTGCAGGAATGTGCCGTATCGCATGCGCGTGCGTCTCTCCAGGAAACGCAACGAAGATGAAGACTCTCCAAACAAGCTGTACACCCTCGTCACATACGTCCCCGTCACCACCTACAAAGGTGAGGATCCGGTCCTCATGCAGGCCTGTTCACAACACTCAATGCAAACAAAGAGAACTTTATCTCACATTTCCGACTTCTTTTTCTCAATTGCATGATGTAAACTTGAAATTGTGAGTTATATCGTCAGAAATTTGAGTTGCAAGAAAATATCCAAATGTTGGGACATAAAGTCAAAACTGAGTTCATACCTTATTTGAGAAAAGTCAGAAATGCAAGATATTAACTTGCAAGAAAAGTCAAAATTGCAATATTTTAACCATCAGTTCTGAGAATGTCAATTCTGACCGACTTTTTCCTTAAATGTAGGATAAAAAAAACTTAAAGTCAGAAGTGCATGATGTAAACTTAAAATTGTGTGTTTTGCAAGAAACTCTTTTCAGTTCTGAGAAAGTCAATTCTGACTTTTCTTCAAAAGTTGGGATATAAAGTCAAAATTGAGTTCATAAAGAAGTCAGAAATGCAAGGTATAAACTTGCAGTTGCAAGAAAAACTCAATTGTTCAGTTTTGAGAAATTAAAAAATAAAATAAATAAACTTTTTCCTTAAATATGGGAAAATAAACTCAAATATAAACTTATTTTAAGTCATAATTGCAAGAGTTTCACTATCAGTTCCAAGAAATAGGCAATTTTGACTTTTTCCTTAAATGTTGGGATATTAAAGGTCCCATATCGTACACATTTCTGGAGGTTTATTTTATTTGTTGATGTCCTTAAGAATATATATTTGCGGTATAAGTGCCAAAATCCATCTCAATATATTTTTACAGCTCCTTTTTTAGGAGCTCTGTCAAAAACAGGTCGATTTTGGCCCATCTAATTAATATTCATGAGCCTCTCTTCTGATTGGCCTGTTGTTTTCTGAGTGACGCACAACCAGGCCAATCACAGGTAACTACGGTCATGTATGCTGTAAGCGTAAGCGATCTCAGAGCAATAGAGAGAGCTGATACTCAACAGGATATTTTAGAATGATCATTAATGTTTTTGCTTTTACAAACACCGAATGCAGTAAGCTACATAACTGTTGCTTTAGTAAAGCCCCTTTCACAATGCGCGCTGATTCTGGAAAATTACGGGAACTGTGTGAACCAAAGCCAGAACCTAAAGGCAGTGTTGTAGTAATGATGCACGTTATCAAGCGACTCTTCACAACGAAAAATAACGTTACGTGCAAAGTGGAATGAAGCAGCGATCATCAGACAGAGCCAGCTCCTCACTATCAGCGCTGAAGCACAGTTTGTTCAGGTTAGTTTCAGTTTAGTGAAACGTACGCGTCGCATTACATCTCACATCCAAACGTCACATGTCTTTATGGTTTGTGTGTAAAGCAAGCACAGATCCCGGAAAACAACTGTGAATGAACCAAATTAAACAATTCCGGAACAAATCGTGGGACACATTATGCGTGTATTTACCGGAATCGCTGTGTGAAAGAGGCTGAAGTTGACGTGCCGCTGGTCTCTTATATTAACGTTGTTCTGAAGCCTGTGTAATGATCGTAGCTTGACATCTATCGACTGAACAGGGTTTTCTCAGTTTGTTTTCCTGTTGTTGTTGCTCAATGGAATGGATGCGTTGTTGTCTGGGGGTTTGACAAAAGGAGGGTGGGACGTTGGTTGGTGACTGAAGGCGGTGACTTGAGTCGATCGGACGTCACATCGTTACGGAAGTCACAGCTGCTCGTGAAAATGAACAGCTACTTTAAGCAGGCTGTGTGCAGTTTACTGTGGATTGACTGTTTTGAAACTCATATGGTAGTTAGATAGCCCCTAGACCTTAGTTATCATGAAAAAAGCCAGGAAATTTTGATTTTGACGATATGGGACCTTTAACTCACAATTTCATGTTATATAGTCAGATTTGCAATTTTTTAACTTTTTAGAAGAAACACTTGTAATTCTGAGTCAATTCCAACTTTTTTTCTGAGAATTGCAAGATGTAAACAATTACATATAAAGTCCGAATTGAGTTTATATTTCAATTCTGAGAAAAGAAGTCAGAAATGCGATGGATAAACATGCAGTTGCAAGATTTTAACAGAATTGCGAGATTTTAACTTTCAGTTCTGAGCAATATTCAATTCTGACAGGCTTTTTCCTCAAATGTAGGGATATATACAAAATATTTTTGTTATAAAGTCAGAATGGCAAGTTTTAAACTTTTAGAAAAACTCAATTCTGAGTCGATTCCAACTTTTTTTTCCGTCAGAATTGCAACATATAAACAACTGCATGTTATAAAGTCGAAATTGAGTTATTTCAATTCTGCTAAGTCAGAAATGCAAGATACAAGATATAAACTTGCAATTGTAAGTTATAAACTTTATATTGAGATTAAGTATCTGAGAAAGTCGATTCTGACTGACTTTTTCCTTAAATATAAGATAAAAAAAACCACTATTTTTGTTATAACGCCAGAAGTGCATGATGTAAACTTGAAACTCTGAATGTCCAGAAAAAAATCAATCCTGTCATTTTTTTCCCCCCAAATGTTGGGATATAAAGTCAAAATCGAGTTCATACCTTAATTGAGAAAATAAGTCAGAAATGCAAGAAAAACTTAGAATTGTGAGATTTTAACTATCAGTTCTGAACAATACTCAATTGACTTTTTCCTCAAATGTAGGGATTTGAACTCGGTCAGAAATGTAAGATATAAACTTGCAATTGAGTTCTAGTCAGAGATTTTGACTATGCAACTGCTGTGTGTGCACTTGGATGGGTTAAATGCAGAGCACAAATTCTGAGTATGGGTCACAATACTTGGCCTCACTTCACCTCCTTTCCTTCCTTAAATCTATTGGTTCTGAGAAATGGTTAATTCTGACTGACTTTTCCCTTAAATATAGGTTTATAAAGTCAGAATTATTGGATATTAACTTGCAATTCTGAGAAGAAAAAGCCATAATTCTGAGAAAGTCGATTCCAACTTTTTTCTGAGAATTGCATGATATAAACACAATTGTGTTATGAAGTCCAAACTGAGTTTAATATCTCAATTCTGACAAAAGAATCCAGAAAAGTGAGATAAACATGCCGTTGCATGAAAAACTTGAAATTTTAACCATCAGTTCTGAGAAAGTCAATTCTCAAATGTTGAGAAATATTTGTGTAAGCTCACAATTTTGTTATAAAATCAGAATTGCAAGTTTTAAACTAAGTCAATTCCAACTGTTTTTTCAGAATTGCAAGATATAAAGAGTTGGGATATAAACTCAATTCTATGTTACAAAGTCAGAATTATTGGATATTAACTTGCAATTCTGAGAAGAAAAAGTCCTAATTCTGTCATAAAACTTTTTTTCTCAGAATTGCAAAATATAAACAATTGTGTGTCAACAATCCGAATTAAGTTTATATCTAAATTCTAAGAAAAAGTCAGAAATGCAAGATATAAACTTACAACTGAGGGAAAAAAAGTTGGAATTGTGAGATTTCAACTCTCATTTCTGTGAAATAGTCCATTATCTTTTTCCATTTTTAAATGTAGGGATATAAACTCTCAATTTCATGTTATAAGGTCAAAATTTTGAGATATAAACATGCAATTACAAGAAAAAAACAATTGCGTGTTATAAAGTCAAAATTCAGTTCCAGTTCTGAGAAAAGTCAGAAATGCAAAATTCAATTGCAAGGGAAAAAAGTTAGAATGATGAGATGTCAAAACAATTATGAGAACATTATTGAAAAGTTATTAAATGTTGTGTTTATTCAGTGGTGGAAACGGGTTTCCATTCATTCATCCTGCTCTCGTTAATGAGGATGTGTCCTATACTGTCTGTTCGGCTCATTATTGAAGGGAACATCGTTGAGTATATTTCTAAACTCTATCTAACTTTTGTTTTTTGTGTTTGCAGGTCTTCAGACTGTCAATGTGGATGAAAATTAAGTCTTTCTTCATGCTTGTTGGAATAAAAAGATAAAAGGATGTTTGTTGTGGATTTATTTCTTGTCAGATGAGTTTTGACATCAGTCTGTAGAGAATAAACCCATCAGGACGACATGCAGAACATGTAAACTTCAATTAAAGCTATTATTGATTGGGTCCTCCAACCATAAATATCTGAACTACATGATGTTCCATCATCTGTTGAAAACCAGACGCTTGATTAGAATTAAACGTGGTCCCTTTGGATTTCACAACATTTCTGACTGAGGATCAGTCGTATGGCTGATTGTTTTTAAGGCACTTTATAAATCTAAGAGATACATCTAACAAACTAAAACAAGGTTTGTTCAGACCGTGTCAGTATTTAGCACAGATAGATAGTCAACAAACGAGCTTTACTTTGCATATTTTAAGTTATTTTCTTCCTCAGTATTTGTCTTGTTTTCTAGTGCTAATATCGAAGATTTTAAAATCAACATTTACTGGAGAATCAAAATGACAGTGAGTTTAAAACTAGAACAAAATACCTGCCAGTTGGCTCAGAAAATTAAAATAAATTTGAAGGAAAAACTAGATTACATTTCTGACTCCATTGGCAGATATTAGTTCTGGTTTTAAGATTTAATTCACTTTATTTGGAACATTTTTCAGAGAGCAACAGAACTTGAGAAGGGACTGTTCACCCAAAACAAAAAGGTCAATTTCCTCACCCTCATGTTGTCTCTTCTGCTGAATACAAAAGAAGAGATTCTCAACAGTTTCTGATTGTAGATACAAGAAAAAAAAAAGTCATAATTCTGGAATTTAGACAATTTTGCTTTGTTTCTCAGAATTGCAAGATATAAACACAATTGCATGTTATAAAGTCCAAATTAAATTTGTATTTCAATTCTTAAAGTCAGATGTGAGTTATAAACTTGCAATTGCTTTAATAACTTTAATAGTTCTGACTTTTTCTTAAATGCAAGGATATAAACTCAGAATTTCTCCCTAGAAAGTCAGAATTGTGGGATATGAACTTGAAATTACAGGAAAGAAAGTCAGAATTACAAGATTTAAACTCATAATTCTGAAAAATAGTCAATTCTGACTTTTTTTTTGCAAGATAGAAACAAATGCATGTAATAAAGTCCAAAGTGAGTTTATATCTCCATTTTAAGAAGTCAGAAATGCAAGATCTAAACGTGCAAATAGTTAGGGGGGAAAATAATATTTAAAAAAATATATATTAAAAAATTAGCGTTATATAGTCAGAATTGAGTTTATTTCTTATTTTCATTCATATTTGATCAGTTTTGAGAAATGGTCAATTCTGAGTTTTTTCTCAACAGTTTCTGAACAAAGTCAGAATCACAAGGTATAAACTTGCAATTCTGAGAAGAAAAAAGTAATAATTCTGAGAAAATTCCACCTTTTTCTTAGAATTGCAAGACAAACAATTTTGTGTTATAAAGTTTAGCTTCTCAATTCTGAAAATAATTAATCAGATAAACTTGTACTTGCACGAAACTCAATTTGTGAGATCAACTCTGATTTTTTGGGGATAAAATGTTGGGATAAAAACTCATTTCCATGTTATAAAGTGAGAATTGTGGGATATAATATTGCAATTCTGAGTAGAAAAAGTCATAATTCTGAGAAATGTCCAACTTTTTTTTCTCAGAACTGCAAAATATAGACAATGATATAAAGGTATGAAGTTCACATGGACTTTACATCTCAGTTCTGAGAAAAGGTGTCAGAAATGCAAGATATAAACTTGTAACCGAGTTATAAAGTCAGGATTGTGAGATGTTTAACTAGCAGTTCTGAGAAATAGTCTATTCTGACTTTCTTTTCTCAAATGTTGGGATATAAACTCAATTTTGTGTTATAAAGTCAGAATTGTGGGATATAAACTTGTTTCCTCCGAGAAGAAAAAGTCACAAATCTGAGAAACAGTCAATTCTCAGAATACATATACATATATAAATATAGTGTTATAAAGTCCAAATTGAGTTTAAACCTCAATTCTGAAAAAAGTTAGATGTGCGAGATATAAACTTGCAAATGTAAGTTATAAAGTCAGAATTGTGAGTTTTTAACGATCAGTCCTGAGAAGTAGTCAATTCCGGCTTTTATCTTTAAAAGAAAAGAAGAGATTCCAACCAGTTTCTGATCCCCAGTGGCTTCCATACTATTTCTATTCCATACTACGGAAGTCAATGGGTGCCGGCAACAACGTTCCAACATTCTCTTCATTGATGTTCAACAGCAGACAGAAACTCAGGTTTGGAACAACATGAGCGTCAGAAAATAAACTGAATTTTCTTTTGTCGCCTAACTTTACCTTTAATATCTTGCGTCACTTTGCGTCTCCAGTAAAACTAATTTCATTTAAGAATATTTAGAAATTTGTAGAAGGAAAAAAACTCAGTTTTTCCAGTGTAAATATTGCAAAATGACTAAAACACACTCTACGCCGCAACATTTGAGCTTTCAGCAGGAATCAGATTGATGTGGTGTTCATGATTCAGAATGGTTCAGCTCCTGGAGCGGTTTTAATAATAATAAAGATCTCTATATGTCCTTCATGTGAGTTTTGTTCATACGGTCAGTAAGACGTAAACAGCGTTTGTTTCAAATCTGCAAAGTAAAGTGTGCTACATGTGTGCGCTGCGTTTGAATACTGATAGAAACACACACATGCTGATTCAGAGAAACGTGGCTCGGCTTCATTAAAGCTTGGGCTGAGGGGAGTCCGGCTCTCCCCAGCGGCATCGTGGGATTGTGTGGACGTCAGTGTGGGTTTGGTCAAGATGAAGGCACTGTGTCAGTATCAGCTGTGCTGGATCATCAGCAGACCGGCGCGCTCCTGATACTGCCGCGGTTTGGCGGCGCTGATTTTGGCGCTCAGGTGGACGGGCCGCTCCAGGAAGTTGACCAGCACCTGTTCGGTCAGTAAGGAGGCCAGAATCTGCTCGAAGCTCGCCGACCAGCCATCGTCAGACTCGGACTCGCTCTCGCCCTCCGCCGGCGGCCGATCGCGGTGACGCGCCTCTCCGATCTGCAGCACGAGGCTGGTGACCATCCCTATGGCCTGGAAGAGTTCGGCCTCGTCCGGATGGCCCTGAAACATGCTGTAGAGCGTCTTACAGAACTGGATGAACTCACGCTGAAGGGGACAGAACACACCACAGCGTTCATATCATTGCTTCTGAAGACTACAGTATCTCACACAAGTGACCATTTCAGCAACCATTCTAGTAGATCTTCTGAAAGGACAACACTAGAGAAATCAAACTTGGGTGTAGTTTAGAGTAGTCAACGTGCAGCTTGTATACTGCCATCCAAAGGCAAAGTGCAGTAACTACGCCAACACTGAAACTGAGAAGACTTTGCCACAAGACAAAACAGTTGTCCAAAGTACATTTTAAGCCTTAACTCAGTTTTGACCACATGTGTAGTTACTGCACTTTGCCTTTGGAGGGCAGTATAGCAGCATAGATTTACTGTCCTCTATAAATAACTCAACAAACAGCCGTTATTGTCAACAAAAGTGAGCACACCCTAAGTCATAACAGCAATATGCAAAATCTCATGTCCTATTCATCATGTTTATGTCTTTGTCTGCTTAACAGGACCATATAAACTTGTGTATCTTGTATTAGAGCAGTTAAAGGGGTCACTGGATGCAAAACTCACAACATTAATGTGTTGTCAGTTTGTGAACACAACCACCCTACAATGATGATAATCCACCCAGTGGTATTTGTTTAATCTTTAAAAGTAATAAATCAGGTCATTCTCAGCTTCTTGTGGGTGTGACGACACACAGACAGAGGCCCCTCCCACGATAGTTGATTGACATGAGCGTCTGACCTTAGCCCCGCCCTCACTGAGCTGAAACAGACTCTGATCACCATTGTGTGACTCAGGTGCAGAGGAAGACGAGAATTGAACGATTGAGGTGTTCATTCATCATTTCCTCCCCACATCTGAGCCGCTGAAGACGTAGAGGATAACGTTACTTTTGTTTTTAAAAGGAAAGCTCTGATCCTGATCTACAGATGTGTCTGTGTTCGTGTGAATCGTTCCTGATGCAGCTTCATCCACAGCAGAAGTGAGGATAAGGGTTTTTATGCATCTTTGCAAATGGCCTTTCTTAATAATGTGCTTGTTGGCAAGTTTCGCCGATAAATGTGGCTAAACGCAGCTACAGTAAACATCACGTCTCACCATCGCAGGCAGAGAGGGGCGGGGCAAGCAGAGCTCATTTGCATTTAAAGGGCCATACAATAATATGAGTTAATGTTTTGCAGAGCTGATTTTGACAAGGTAAAAGGGTGTTTTTTACACTACTATTGAGAATTTTTAACCAAAGTATATTATAACTAGTGGTGGGCCGTTATCGGCGTTAACGTGCTGCGTTAACGTGAGACTCATGTCGCGCGATAAAAAAAATATCGCCGTTAATCTATTCTCAAAGTTGGGTTGGGAGCTGGGTCTAAACTACGCAAGATATGATGACTTTCACCTTGATATTTTAGCGCGGATGACGTATATCTAGTTGAATTGCACTGTAGGGGGCGAGAACAAGTCTTCAACTTCTGTGAAATTACCACATCAAATGAGACGCGCAGACATGGATGCAGCTATGAAGCCGCTTCAGGGCAGGTGCGTGCGTTGCTAGACCCTTTTTAGTGGAGCACGTGCCCCAGTGAAAATCTGTTGTGCCCCAGTAAAATCTCAAATTTGAGTTATAATTTACTTTGATAATCCCGAAATAAAGACATTAAACTATATGCAACAACTGAATTGACGCTTCTAAAAGCAACGCAGTTTATTGGAAGACTATGCACGCAGATAGGCTATCCATACCCGCGCGCCTGTGTATTTTACGGGAACGCGCACGTCGTACAGCCTTTTGCGCAGAAGTACTTGGTTACACAAGTTTGTATAGTTAATTGTGTTGTAAATGCAATTGTCAAGCAGTTTGTAATGCATTTTGGAAACAGGAGATGAGCGCCTGGTCTAATGCGCCACCTGGCTTGAGAAACCCGTTCTCAAAGACTTACTTTTAGTCATTATTTGGGTAGCACACATATTCTGAATGCCTTCAGCAGAATTTAAATTAGCCATTTTAATCTAGATTAATCTAGATTAATTTCAAGATTTAATCTAGATTAATCTAGATTAAAAAAATTAATCTATGCCCACCCCTAATTATAACACAATATATTCACACTTTGGACAAGTTCACTTATGGGTGTACTCACTTCTGTTGACAATAACCAGGGTTTCTGCAGATATGAACAAGTGAAATTTAAGACTTTTTAAGACCTTTTTAATACCACCTTATATGAAATTTAAGACCGAAACCTGTAATGGAAATAGATATTATATTACATGCATATATGTAATATTTAATGTGTTTAATGTAAAAAGTAAACGCAATTTCATGGCTGTCATAAATTAAATTTATTACTACGATATACAGTGAACTTTTCATAACAGCAGATACTATTCCACACAAACCATCCCCATAAAAGTACCACTAGAAATATCTGATGTAAAAAAAATCTGAAGCAATATTTTCATCAGTGCTCTATTAGCTTTTACATATTAAATATGCATATTTGATTTACCTTTATAAAGGCCTTTTTTTACTTTTGAAATGTATGCATTACCTTTGAAATTTATTTTATGAATTTATCAATAAATTCTAAATGGCTGTTAGCAGTGAGATTACACAATTTACACAGCAAAATTAAAAGTCAGATTAATGTTTTAAATACATTTACTGATTTATAAATATATACATTAGAAATGTTGGGTGTGAAGGCATACTTTTAAACACACTAAACTACCAGCAGGTGGCGGTAAGTCACTTCATGAGCGAGTTATTTCAACTGATTCGATCAAAACGCTGAATCATAGCAAAACGTTGCTTGGAGAATGCTTCTGCTGCGATCCTTGTTTGGAACTATTTTCATTGGTGAAACAGAACAAAACAGTGGAAATATTTTGTCTAATATGTAAGTAACTACTTGTATATTGAGCTAAAATTAATGTAACATTTGTAATTGTGAGAATATTCAGCAAAAAGCTCACTTGGTATGTTACTGAACTATATCATGTTATAAATAAACTATACATTTTAAATGTTTACCTCAGAGTGTTTCTTTAGAGTGCTGTTACATCCATTTGTTTTAAAGTATGTCACAAACAGACCAGAAATGTACTATCCATTATCAATTTCTGTTTATGTTGAATGTATTAAAATATAAATCTTTCTTGCATTTCGCTGCTTCGCTAGTTGTTTTGGTCACTTCAGTTTTAATCAGGCGGTTTGTTCGGTCGGGTAAGTAAAAAAAAAAACATTTTAAAAGTATCTCGAAGGCTGGCGGTCAGCTAGCTCGACCTATATTTATTATTATTATTATTATTGAGAACATTATATACAGAAAAAGGTAGTTTGACCTGTATTCTGCTACTGCGATTCTGTCTGAAGACGCAGTAACTTCCACAGAGGGAGGAAAAAAATCTAGTTGTTAGCAACTGGCCTTAGCCAAGCCCTATATTCAGTTTTTACAAGCCAAGTATCACTAAACTTGCACTTCCCCATAGCTAAAAAGTTAAATCCATTTTCCTTCTGCGGTACAATCCGAGAGAGACTCGCGCCAATAACAGAAAGCTGATTGGCTATTGCATGTTGGTCTCATTTGTAGTTTAAATACAGCAAATTATATTTGGAATAGTGAAATAAAGAACTACAACACCACGGAAACAACAAAAAGAGAATTTAAATGAGCTTTAGAGGTAGCGTTACATGGACATCGGAAAAATAAGACCTGTGTAAAATTATTTAAGACCTAGAACAGCGAATTTAAGACTTTTTAAGGCCTAAAATTTTGATTTTTAAATTTTAGACTTTTTAAGACTTTTTAAGACCCCGCGGAAACCCTGAATAACGGCTGTATGTGGAGTTATTTTCAGAGGACAGTAAATCTATACTGCTATACAAGCGGCACATTGACTACTCTAAAATATATCCAAGTTTCATTTCTATAGTATTGTCCCTTCGGAAGATATTCACATGGTTGCTGAGATGTGAGGGCTGTAGAGGAGTAGAGCTGCACGAATGCAAACACAAAAACTCAAACTACTGCGTGATCATTCGTTTTAGCGTCACAATGACACACTAAAGCTGAAGGTTCACCTGGTTCATGTGAGGAAGAGGTTTCTCCTCGTTCTTCTCCTTTCCTCTGCTCAGGTCCTGAAGCATCTGCTGCAGCTGCTCTTCGTAACTCTTCCTCTCTCCTATCGACATGTGAGAAGCACATCATTACAGGTCAACATAACCTCTCATAGACACACACTTATGAACACACACACACACACACACACACACAAACACACACACACACACACACACACACACACACACACACACACACACACACACACACAGGTCAGACACACACACTCTCACACACACAAACAAACACACACACACACACACACACTCGTACCGTTGGGCAGGTTAACATAGAGAGGTCTGGTGCTGGACAACATGGGACTCTTCAGAGGAGACGAGTCTTCTGCGTCCTCACTCAGAGCTGTGAACAACATCATCATCACACACCATCAGGAGCACTTCATCTCTAACACCACACACACTGGGGTATGTCGAAAAACTCCCTTCTTATTTTCTCCTCTAACTTTAAAATCTTGTCTGTTTTACCTTTTTTGTAAAGGGTGTTTGATCTTCTTTGCACGTTCACTTTGTAAACACTGGGTCTGTTCTTCTGCAGCGATGGAGGACGATTTTGAAGTTGGAGGAGTAAAAGTGATGAAAGTTTTTAGACGTACCCTAACTGTCTTGAACCGGAGCACACAGAGTTGATGCAGAGCTAGGCAAGATGAGCATTTGAGCTTAAAAAGTGTATAAATTGTCTTTTTGTTTTTAATGACCGGTCGTTTCACTCGATAAGACCCTTCTTCCTCAGCTGGGATAGTTTAGAGTCCTTTGAAGCTGCATTTTAACCTTTAATCCATTGAGCACCATTGAAGTCAACTATTTGGAGAAAAATCCTGGAATGTTTTCCTCAAAAAAAACTGAAGAATGAAAGACATGAATATCTTGATGACATGGGGGTGAGCAAGTTATTTAGAAATGTTTATTCTGGAAGTGGAGTAATCCTTTAAGAGGGTTTTTGCTTCATACAAGAATAAACATCTGCCACCTGGGTCAAAGAATGATTTCATTTGGCCTTTGAGTTAAGTTGATTTTTCTGATCAACTTTCTGATCTTGATTTTTCTGAGTTTGATATTTGTTCTTGTTTACTGCAGAAAAATCTATTAAATCTGATCAATTTAAAGGCTCCATAACTTAAGTTAATTTGCTTCAAGTTAATTTATCTTTAGAAATGTTTATATATTTTAGGGTTTCTGCAGATTTTATGGCAAATTTAAGACTTATAAAAGACATTTAAGACCAATTAAAAGAAAATTTAAGATAGGAATAAATTAAAGGAAACACAATATGTTCTCTAAATGTAAATGCCCACATACTGAGTGTTTTTAACAAATTTTTTTCATATAAATCTTTAATTTTACATCAGTTTAATTTAGTTTTATTTCAAGTATTTCACATAATTGAAAAAAATATGGTTTTAGTTTTAAATTTGATGTTTAGATATTTGTGACTCTGGACCACAAAACCAGTCAGAAGGGTCCATTTTTTAAAACTGAGATTTATATTTTTATCTGAAAGCTGAATAAATTAGCTTTCCAGGACAATATTTGGCCGAAAATTAAAACTGTTTGGAATCTAAGGGAGCAAAAAAAAAAACAAAAACAAAATCTAAATATTGAGAAAATCGCCTTTAAAAGTTGTCCAAATGAAGTTTTTAGCAATGCATATTACGATTTATTTCATACAAGAACAAACATCTGCCACTTAGGTCAAAAAATTATTTCCTTTTGCCTTTGAGTCAAGTAGATTTTTCTGATCTTGATTTTTCTGAGTTTGATATTTGTTCTTGTCTAAAGCAGAAAAATCGATTAATTCGGATCAATTTCAAGGCTTCATATCTTAAGTCATTTCAATTATCAAGTAAATTTGTCTTTAGGAATGTTTAGATATTTCAGGATTCAGAATTTATGATGATAAATGTAGAACTTTTAAAAGACATTTTAAGACGTTTTAAGACCAATTTAAGGAATAAATGAAAGGAAACAATGTTCTCTAAATGTAAATGTCTACATAATGAGTTTTTCATTTAACTAATTTTTTTTCATAGAAATTTTAATTTGACCTCAGTTTAAGTTTATTTCATGTATTCTACGTTGTTGTTGTTTTCTATATATGGTTTTAGTTTTTAACTTCACAGGAAACTTAATATCTTTGTTTTGCTTCTCCAGTAAATGTATCTTGATTTAAGGAGGCTTAGATATATGTGAACCTGGACCACAAAACCAGTCATAAGGGTCCATTTTGCTGAATAAAAAAAGCTTTCCATTGATGTCTGGTTTGTTAGGACAGGACAATATTTGGCTGAGATACAACTATTTGGAATCTGCAATCTGAGGGAGCACAAAAATCAAAATATTGACAAAATCGCCTTTAAAGTTGTCCGAATGGAGTTCATAGCAATGCATATTACTAATCAAAAATTAAGTTTTGATATATTTACAGTAGGATATTTACTAAATATCTTCATGGAAAATGATCTCAATATCCTAATGATTTTTGGCATAAAAAAAAAATCGATAATGTTTACCCATACGATGTATTTTTGTCTATTACTTGTCTGTTACTTAAGACTGGTTTTGTGCTTCAGCGTCACATTTGTACTGTAAAACAAGGCAAAAATACTGAGGAAGATATTCATTTTTGCAGTTCATGTAACATAAAATGCCATTTGTTTATTAATTTAAGACATTTTTTTGGCCTGAAACTGTGGAAGGGTGAATGAAGACTCTTTAAGAGCCAAAGAATACTGAGTAAGAGCATGGCGTAAGTGAAAAATGAATTTGGTTTGAGTGACTGAACCTGGTGGGATGTGCAGTCGATACAGCAGCCGGATCTTCTCATTGAGCTCCTCACAGTACAGAACGTCTGCAGAGAAACACTGCTGTCAGTGATGGAGGAAAACACACATGTCTCATATCTGAAACTCTCAAACACATGCGTACCCAACATCTGAGCGAACTGAGAGAAGGTGACCAGACTGTCTCTGTCCTGGTCCAGCAGGGTGAAGGCGCGCTGGGCGACGGTGTCCGTGTGAGTTCCACAGACCCACGGCGTCAGCAGCTCATACAGGCTCTTGAACTGAGCCCTGTCCACAACATAGCGCTCACTGGAGCTGACCGCCGCCACACGAGGAGGAGGAGGAGGAGATGCAGAGGAGGAAGAGCACACACCATCACCCCAGTACAGACTGATGAAGTGCTCCGTCTGAAACACAGAGTTCGTCAGATACTGTTAAACTAATTCCAGGACTTTTTCAAACACTACTTTTCAGATTTTCAAAGGCTTCAATTGGAGATCTCACTTACCGAAATGTCTTCTACTTTAAATTAAAAAAAAAAAATGATAGAAAAAATAGATAAAGTGAAGCAAAAGCTAAGTAGAAGTTTATTTTCTTAAGGGATTTGTATGTGTATACTTTCTTTTTTCTTTGATTTTATAACTGCCTTAATGGTTTGATGTTTTCTACCGTTTAAGAAATGTTTTTTAAAAAGTAGTTGCGAAATCGCTCTGAAATCCCGATCTGAAACGAATGATTCGCAAACCCACACCGAAGTTCCAAACTAAAGCAAAAGATTTGCGAATCTGCTCCAAAGTTCTGATCTGAATCAAATGAGTCACAAATCTGCTCCAAAGTTCTGATCTGAATCAAATGAGTCGCAATCTACGCTTTGACGTTCCAATATAAAGCAAAAGATTTGCGAATCTGCTCCAAAATCCTGACCTGAATCAAATGATTTGTGAACCCACGCCGAAGTTCCAATATAAACCAAAAGATTCACAAATCTGCTTCGAAGTTCTGATCTAAATTAAATGATTCGCCATCAACACTCTCAGGTTCTGATTCACAAAATCGCTCAAAAATCCAGATCTGAAACAAATGAGTCACAAACCCACACTGAAGTCCCAATCTGAATCAAATGATTCATGATCTACTCTCTGACGTTCCAATATAAACCAAAAGATTCACAATTCTGCTCCAAAATCCAGATCTAAATCAAATGATTCACGATCAATGCTCTGAAGTTCTGATCTAAAGCAAAAGATTCGCAAATCCGCTCCAAAGTTCTGATCTGAATTAAATGATTCACATTCCACGCTTTGAAGTTCTGATCTAAAGCAAAAGATTTGCGAATCTTTTCCAATCTAAAGCAAATGATTCACGAATCTGCTCCAAAATCCTGATCTAAATCAAATGATTTGCGTTCTACGCTCTGACGTTCCAATATAAAGCAAAAGATTCACAAACTCGCACTGAAGTCTCAATCTGAATCAAATGATTCGCAATCTACGCTTTGAAGTTTCAATATAAAGCAAAAGATTTGCGAATCTGCTTTGAAGTTCCGATCTGAATCAAATGATTCGCGAATCTGCACTGAAATCCTGACCTGAAACAAATGATTTGTGAACCCACACCGAAGTTCCAATATAAAGCAAAAGATTCACAAATCTGCTCCGAAGTTCTGATCTAAATAAAATGATTCGCCATCAACACTCTCAAGTTCTGATTCACAAAATTGCTCAAAAATCCAGATCTGAAACAAATGAGTCACAAACCCACACTGAAGTCCCAATCTGAATCAAATGATTCATGATCTACTCTCTGATGTTCCAATATAAACCAAAAGATTCACAAATCTGCTCCAAAATCCTGATCTAAATCAAATGATTCGTGATCTACACTCTAAAGTTCCATTCTAAAGCAAAATATTTACGAAATAGCTCCAAAATCCTGATCTGAAGCAATTGATTCACAAACCTGCACTTAAGTCCTGATCTGAATCAAATGATTCGCAATCCACACTCTAAAGTTCCAATATATTCAAAAAGATTCATGTTCTGTTGACATGTTATTTTCGCTCTACTTTGTTCATCTGGAAGAAGGTTATCCGGGTTGAAAATAAGTTTAGCGCATGCATTGGTTCTAAGGTGAGCGCGCTGTGCATTCCGAAAAGCTACGTTTCACTTTACCCACAACTGAAATAAGCAAAAAAGGTATGTTTAAATTGTGTGAATTTTGTGTGAAAAGATATGTGCTTATTGACAAAATTAAACACTTATTTTTCAGATCCATTGTTTTCAGATACATTTTTCAGATACAGATACATTATTTTTCAGATACATTTCAGATACTGTACATAATTCAAGCACTCTTGAGGAATACTAGGCCTTACATTTCAAAATGTAAAATTCAAGCACTTTAAGCACCTCGTACGAACCCTAGAAACACATTAAATACCTGTTCAAAACACAATCAAAAACATCTTTCATTCTCCTCAGTATACGCATAAACAGTGGCGCACCTTGAAGAGGTCGTAGAGCTCCGACAGGTCTTCCTGCGACAGAGACACCTCAGGTGTGACCAACCGCAGCTGCAAACACACAGACATTCAACCACAACACAAACACCTGAGCAGAAGTGTTTGAGAGGAAGTGAACGAGGGTGAAGGGTCTCACAGCGTTGTCTTTGGTGGTGTCCTCATGCGCCTGCAGCACCTGAACGCGATGACGGGACCGCAGCATCTCTATGTGCTTCACCGTCACACCGCCGAATTTCTGACAGCAAACACAGGAAGATGAGGAATAGATGATCAGCACAAACTAAAATAAGAATGTTTTGATATTTGCACTGGAAAACATGAACATCATTTGCAGTGCAGGTGTGCTAAAGTGTGGCGAATAGTGGAAAACGCTGTTCTGGCTTCAGCAAACACACACCTCATACGCATCTGTGATGAGCGTGGTGATGTTCAGATGAGGAGAAGCTTCTGCATCTTCAGGACAAACGTGAGACTCCTCCTCATGTCTGACCTGCTCCAGGAAACTAACAAACACACATCAAACCATGAGCCACAGATAAAGACCGACAGACAGTCATTAGTGCTAGTTTATGTTAAAGGAGTAGTTCACTTTCAGAACAACAATGCACAGATAATGCACTTTATTTGGAACCCATTCGTTTTTTATCCCTGATTTTAGACAAGCATGCATGAGATAATTTATACATTGTTGCTTAAATAAACGTTTAAAAATAGCGACTAATAATTCCAAAAAGAAACAGAAGCAGCAGACCTAATCGAAATATATTTGAGACATTTATTAGGAACACCAACATTAAACACAAACCTTAATGTTTCAATAGGTAAAATAGGTTTCAAATAAAAGCACCGTGTTGTATTTTGACAGATAGATGTTTTTTTATTTTTTATTTTTTTGGTTGGGCAGAATTTGTCTACAGATAATGTTCTCACCCCCTTGTCATCCAAGATGTGCATGTCTTTCTTTCCTCAGTCGTAAAGAAATTATGTTTTTTTTGAGGAAAACATTTCAGGATTTCTCTCTTTATAATGGAAATGGATGGCGCCCCGAAGTTTGAACTTCCGAAATGCAGATTAAATGCAGCTTCAAAAGACTCTAATCGATCCCAGTCGAGGAGGAAAGGTCTTATCTAACGAAACGATCGGTTATTTTCTAAACAAATTGACAATTTATATACTTTTTAACCTCAAATGCTGGTCTTGTCTGGTCTCTGTGCAGTGAATGTGTAGTCAGTATAATCCGGGTCAGTGCAGTTAGGGGACGTCTAAAAACTCCCATCTCGTTTATGTCTTCAATGTCAAAATCGTCCTATAATGCTGTTTTTACCTTTTTTTTTTTAAAGGGAGTTTGAGTTTCTTTGTTTGTTCACTTTGTAAACACTATGTCGGTACTTTTGCAGCAATCTAAGGCGATTTTGAAGTTAGGGACGTAAACGAGATGGGAGTTTTTAGACGTACCCTAACTGTATTTACCCCAATCACACAGACTGCGCATGCCCTGTGCAGAGACCAGACAAGACAAGCATTTGAGGTTAAAAAGTATATAAATTGTCAATTTGTTTCGAAAATAACCGATCGTTTCGCTAGATAAGACCCTTCCTCCTCGGCTGGGATCATTTAAAGTCTTTTATTACTGCATTTAAACTGCATTTCAGAAGTTCAAACTTCGGGGCGCTATCCATATCCATTATAAAGAGAGAAATCCTGAAATGTTTTCCTCAAAAAACAATTTCTTTACGACTGAGGAAAGAAAGACATGCACATCTTGGATGACAAGGGGGTGAGAGCATTATCTGTGCATTGTTGTTATGAAAGTAAACTACTCCTTTAAGCCACATCATAAATAATCTATGAGGATTTAAATGGGTTTTTATTTGTCTATGACATTTCCTAAAATCAACTATCTCTCTAGTGTTCATAAAGAAATGATTTAAATAACAGTATAACAACCCCAGATGATCATTTTAATTCATTTCTGTGAATCATTTCTGAAAAGTTTTGATTTAGTTTTACTCATACTCTTTTGACTAAAATGCCATTTAGCTTTAGTCATATTTTAGTCATCTAAATTGTTTTTAGCTATAGTTGACTAACTATCATAAGATTTTAGTCGACTAAAACTACAGTAGATTCAGTCTGCTTAAGTCTAATGGGTTTAGTTTGAGTGTAATGCATTTATTAAACATTTCTCTAAAATTATTAAACTCATTATATAGGTTTCATATTAAGGTTTTATCACGATAGACACAGATTTACCTGCTGTGATATGCAACATGTTTTTATATTAAAATGAAATGAACCACTTCTCATAAAGAAACAAGAACATATAGGCTAATACGCATTCTTTATAACAACTTGTTTACCACATTCTTCATTCTTTCAAGCAGACATAGTTATTTATATAAATAAATTTTGATTAATCTTTATTAGGGCTACTAAAGTGACTCAGTCAAGAGCAGTGAGTGATTTTCTGTCTTTCTTTAGTTGCTTGGCTAACATCAATCCCACAGACAGCAATTAAATTAGGCTGTGGTCCCTTTAAATCCTAACGAACAGATTCAATGTACTGATACACGTCTGATAGTCTCCCAATTGTTTACGTTCACCTAAGATGAAACCGAGAGCGTTTACGTAAATACTCATCAACATATATCATATATCACTGCATTAAAAATTACTAAAACTCTTAAAGTTTTCATTAATTTAACTAAACTAGATTTGACTGTATTTTACTTTTTACATGAATCACTTTGGACCTACTCGACCATAATTACTGATCTTTTGATATGATGCTTCCTCTGATATTCTGCCAGTTTGATGGTGAACATTCAGCGCTGGAGGTTATTTGATCTGTCAGTGAATGACCTGGTCAGTATCATGAGCGCGTGTCCGTCGTCGCTGCATGTGCTCAGCTCCGCGGCGTTAGCGTCCAGCACCGCCAGCGCGATCTGGAAGATGGCTCTGATGCCGTGGTAGAAGAAGCAGTCCAGGACACACAGCGCGCTGCGGAAGGGCAGGACGTTGACGAACAGCGTCAGGAACCACGTGAGCGACGCCGACGCCAGCGGAGAGAGGTCAGGCACGCGCTCGGACAGCTCCGGCAGACGCTCGCCGATCAGCTCCTCAAACACCGACTGATCCACCTGAGCTCCTGACAGACAGGAAGTGACATCAGCAGCGTTAGACCAGCGCAGTCGCGTACGGAACAGAGCCAAACCAGCAGAAACCCACAAAAACCAAACCAAAGCACACACTTCACACACTGCATCTGAGAAAGAGAAAGAGCTGAGGGAACTAACTGTGCCATCAAAGGTGCCTTCATGTTTTCAAATTGCTTTAAAAGTTGAAAGAGATGATATTACTTTGAGTTCTCGTCTGAAGAAAAGAAAATGCTATTTGAAATGAAATAAACACAAAACAACACACTTATTTTATTTTAAAGCTAATTGCCAAGGAAACATTTCTCATTTTATGATCAAACATCAATTAGAAAGAAGAACACTGCTCAATAAAATGAACCCATTAAATTTGCATGACTTTTCCAGTCACTCGTGGTTTTCTACCCATTTGCCAGTTTGAAATCAGTAGCAAAATGCATGCTGTGTTGTTTTAAGTTTCGATTCATTTTCATGACTTTTCCAGGTCCAGGAATCAGACTTTTAAAATTAAACTCAGATATCCAGGTTTTCTTAGACTGTATGAATGTTGTTCTTCAAGACAAAAACAGCTGTTAACAGGTAAATGAACATGAGAAAAATCTTGCATTTTGTAGCCTTTTTTTTTTATAAAAAAAATCTAATATTTTGAGAAAATACTACGAGAATAAAGTCCAAATACATTTTTATTCTCTAAACATTACAACTTTATTCGCATAGTATTTCGACTTTATTCTCGTAGTGTTTCGACTTTATTCTCGTAGTATTTAGACTTTATTCTCGTAGTGTTTCGACTTTATTCTCGTAGTATTTCGGCGTTATTCTCGTAGTATTTCGACTTTACTCTCGTAGTGTTTCGACTTTACTCTCGTAGTATTTCGGCTTTACTCTCGTAGTGTTTCGACTTTACTCTCGTAGTATTTCGGCTTTACTCTCGTAGTATTTCGACTTTACTCTCGTAGTATTTCGACTTTACTCTCGTAGTATTTCGACTTTACTCTCGTAGTATTTCGACTTTACTCTCGTAGTATTTCGGCTTTACTCTCGTAGTGTTTCGACTTTACTCTCGTAGTATTTCGACTTTACTCTCGTAGTGTTTCGACTTTACTCTCGTAGTATTTCGACTTTACTCTCGTAGTGTTTCGACTTTACTCTCGTAGTATTTCGACTTTACTCTCGTAGTGTTTCGACTTTACTCTCGTAGTATTTCGGCTTTACTCTCGTAGTGTTTCGACTTTACTCTCGTAGTATTTCGACTTTACTCTCGTAGTATTTCGACTTTACTCTCGTAGTATTTCGACTTTACTCTCGTAGTATTTCGGCTTTACTCTCGTAGTGTTTCGACTTTACTCTCGTAGTATTTCGACTTTACTCTCGTAGTGTTTCGACTTTACTCTCGTAGTATTTCGGCTTTACTCTCGTAGTGTTTCGACTTTATTCTCGTAGTGTTTCGACTTTACTCTCGTAGTGTTTCGACTTTACTCTCGTAGTATTTCGGCGTTATTCTCGTAGTATTTCGACTTTACTCTCGTAGTATTTCGACTTTACTCTCGTAGTATTTCGACTTTACTCTCGTAGTATTTCGACTTTATTCTCGTAGTATTTCCACTTTACTCTCGTAGTATTTCCACTTTACTCTCGTAGTATTTCGACTTTACTCTCGTAGTATTTCGACTTTACTCTCGTAGTATTTCGACTTTACTCTCGTAGTATTTCGACTTTATTCTCGTAGTATTTCCACTTTACTCTCGTAGTATTTCGACTTTACTCTCGTAGTATTTCGACTTTACTCTCGTAGTATTTCCACTTTACTCTCGTAGTATTTCGACTTTACTCTCGTAGTATTTCGACTTTACTCTCGTAGTATTTCGACTTTATTCTCGTAGTATTTCGACTTTATTCTCGTAGTATTTCGACTTTACTCTCGTAGTATTTCCACTTTACTCTCGTAGTGTTTCGACTTTACTCTCGTAGTGTTTCGACTTTATTCTCGTAGTATTTCCACTTTACTCTCGTAGTATTTCCACTTTACTCTCGTAGTATTTCGACTTTACTCTCGTAGTATTTCGACTTTACTCTCGTAGTATTTCGACTTTATTCTCGTAGTATTTCGACTTTACTCTCGTAGTATTTCCACTTTACTCTCGTAGTATTTCCACTTTACTCTCGTAGTATTTCCACTTTACTCTCGTAGTATTTCGACTTTACTCTCGTAGTATTTCGACTTTATTCTCGTAGTATTTCGGCGTTATTCTCGTAGTGTTTCGACTTTACTCTCGTAGTGTTTCGACTTTATTCTCGTAGTGTTTCGACTTTATTCTCGTAGTGTTTCGACTTTACTCTCGTAGTGTTTCGACTTTACTCTCGTAGTATTTCGACTTTATTCTCGTAGTGTTTCGACTTTATTCTCGTAGTGTTTCGACTTTATTCTCGTAGTGTTTCGACTTTACTCTCGTAGTATTTCGACTTTACTCTCGTAGTGTTTCGACTTTACTCTCGTAGTGTTTCGACTTTACTCTCGTAGTGTTTCGACTTTACTCTCGTAGTGTTTCGACTTTACTCTCGTAGTGTTTCGACTTTACTCTCGTAGTGTTTCGACTTTACTCTCGTAGTGTTTCGACTTTACTCTCGTAGTGTTTCGACTTTACTCTCGTAGTGTTTCGACTTTACTCTCGTAGTGTTTCGACTTTACTCTCGTAGTGTTTCGACTTTACTCTCGTAGTGTTTCGACTTTACTCTCGTAGTGTTTCGACTTTACTCTCGTAGTATTTCGACTTTACTCTCGTAGTATTTCGACTTTACTCTCGTAGTATTTCGACTTTACTCTCGTAGTGTTTCGACTTTACTCTCGTAGTGTTTCGACTTTACTCTCGTAGTGTTTCGACTTTACTCTCGTAGTGTTT
Source organism: Garra rufa (assembly GCF_049309525.1). NCBI lineage: Eukaryota > Metazoa > Chordata > Actinopteri > Cypriniformes > Cyprinidae > Garra > Garra rufa. The sequence continues at coordinate 51,445,246 of NC_133368.1, read as the reverse complement.
CGACTTTACTCTCGTAGTATTTCGACTTTACTCTCGTAGTGTTTCGACTTTACTCTCGTAGTGTTTCGACTTTACTCTCGTAGTATTTCGACTTTACTCTCGTAGTATTTCGACTTTATTCTCGTAGTATTTCGACTTTACTCTCGTAGTATTTCGGCGTTATTCTCGTAGTATTTCAACTTTACTCTCGTAGTGTTTCGGCGTTATTCTCGTAGTATTTCAACTTTACTCTCGTAGTGTTTCGACTTTACTCTCGTAGTGTTTCGACTTTACTCTCGTAGTGTTTCGACTTTACTCTCGTAGTGTTTCGACTTTACTCTCGTAGTGTTTCGACTTTACTCTCGTAGTATTTCGACTTTACTCTCGTAGTGTTTCGACTTTACTCTCGTAGTGTTTCGACTTTACTCTCGTAGTATTTCGACTTTACTCTCGTAGTATTTCGACTTTATTCTCGTAGTATTTCGACTTTACTCTCGTAGTATTTCGGCGTTATTCTCGTAGTATTTCGACTTTACTCTCGTAGTATTTCGACTTTATTCTCGTAGTATTTCGACTTTACTCTCGTAGTATTTCGACTTTATTCTCGTAGTATTTCGACTTTACTCTCGTAGTATTTCGACTTTATTCTCGTAGTATTTCGACTTTACTCTCGTAGTATTTCGACTTTATTCTCGTAGTATTTCGACTTTATTCTCGTAGTATTTCGACTTTATTCTCGTAGTATTTCGACTTTACTCTCGTAGTATTTCGGCGTTATTCTCGTAGTATTTCGACTTTATTCTCGTAGTATTTCGACTTTATTCTCGTAGTATTTCAACTTTACTCTCGTAGTGTTTCAGATTTACTCTCGTAGTATTTCGGCGTTATTCTCGTAGTATTTCGGCGTTATTCTCGTAGTATTTAGACTTTATTCATAAAGTATTTCGACTTTATCGTAATCATAATTTTTGGTTCTCACCTGAGGAAAAAAAATTGATACTTGAAAAACAAAACAAAAAACACTTAAACTTATTTCATTTTAAAGCTAATTGTCAAGAAAACAGTTCTAATTTTCTTAACAAACATCAATAGAAAGAGTAAAACAATATTGTTCAATAAATTGCACCCAATACATTTACACAACCTTTCCAGTCATAAAAAAATGCTTATAATTTAGTTTTAGTTTCAGTTAACTATAATAACCCTGTTTCTGAAATGTGATCCAGACCAGTTTTTTTGCGGTTCTCCTGAGTCATAAAAATCAACAGCATTCAAAACATTTACAATTCATTTACTACCTGGAGAGCAAAAAAGAAAGTCATTTAGAAGTGAAGCAGAATGTTGTAGAGAGATTGTAAACACACACCGATGACCCTGCGGTTGAAGTAGTCGGGAAGCATCCGCTCACACACAGTGACCAGCAGCCAGAATGCTTCCTCCTCTTTGGTGTACAGGAGCATCACAGATGCCAGGATGTTCATGGACTACAGAGAACACACACATCAGTGTTTACATTCACACACAAATCATCACAGCTCATGTACTTTATCTTTATTTCAGTGTCCGCTAGCGAGCGTGCTCACCTGACAGTAACCAATGGTGGGGTTTCTGTAGGCGTATGCGGTCAGGACGCGGCGTAAGGCAGAGATTCCCGTCTCATTCTGGAAGGCCGGATGCTCTGGTAGCGAGCGGTGCAGATCTCGCTCGATCTCCTCTGTAGCGATGCTTGTTTCCCCCCTGCATTTCTCCAGCAGATCTGCGTAGTAGTTCGGATGAGCTGCCAGCGAGGAACACGCATCTGCAAGACGACATGGAGAGATGTTACACACACACACACACACACACACACACACACACACACACACACACACACACACTCTAGAATGAAGTGACAAATCAAAAAGTAAAACAAAGATAATGTTTGTAATTCTTTTAGGAACTTTTGAGTTTTTATGTAGAATGACGCAAGTTTTGTTCTCCAGAATTCTCTTTTTGACATGGAATATTCCTTACTTTAACCATCAAAACAAAATTAGTATAGAAGATGCAGGGATGTATTAGGGTGGAGGTGGTGGCAAATAAATATCAGACTATTGCACAAATTTCTATTGCACAATGGGAGGAACATTTAACTGTTCATAAGGTGGATTGCCGGGGGGGAAAAAACTGTTCATGTGCCTGGTTGTCCTGATATTTGGGGCTGTGTAGTGCCGGCCACATAGTAAAAATTCAAAGGATCCGAACCATTCTCTGTAATCTTCTGATGTCTGATTTTGTAGCTGAGACAAACCAGACAGTTATTGATGTGCACAGAACAGACTCGATGACGGCTGAGTAGAACTGCTTCAGCAACTCCTGTGGTAGGTCATACTTCCTCAGCTGGCGAAGGAAGTACAACCTTTGTTGTCGATGTGAGTGTCCTACTTCAGGTTCTGGGAGATGAAGGATCCCAGGAACTTGAATGTCTCCACTGTAGCCACAGTGCTGCCCATGATGGTGAGTGAGGAAATTGCAGGGGGGTTCCTCATGAAATCCACTATAATCTCTACAGTTTTGAGCAGTTCAGCTCCAGGTTGTTGTGACTACACCAGACAGCCAGCTCTTTTACCTCCTGTTTGTAGGCAGGCTCGTCACTGTCCTGAATGAGGCCGATAAGCATGGTGTCATCTGCAAACTTCAGGAGCTTGACAGAGGGGTCTTTAGAGGTGCAATCGTTGGTGTAGAGGGAGAAGAGCAGTGGGGAGAGAACACAACCTTGAGGGGCGCCGGTGTTGGTGGTGCAGCTGCTTGACATGAATTTTCTATCTGTCAGAGAGCTGGAGATCCAGTGACAGATAAGGCTAGGAACAGAAAGTTGGTTTAGTTTAGTTTGGAAGAGTGAAGGAATGATGGTGTTGAAGGCCGAGCTGAAGTCCACAAACAGGATCCTCACATAAGTCCCTGGTCTGACCAGATGCTGCAGGATAAAGTGCAAGCCAATGTTCACCGCATCATCCACTGACCTGTTTGTTCGGTAAGCAAACTGCAGGAGGTCCAGTAAGGGTCCGGTGATGTCCTTCAAATAAGCCAGAACCAGTATTTTTTTAATGACTTCATGACCACAGACGTTAGCGCCACAGGTCTGTAGTCGTTAAATCCTGTTAGCTTGGGTTTCTTTGGAACGGGGATGATGGTAAAGCGTTTGAAGCAGGCAGGGACTTCACACGACTCCAGAGCCCTGTTGAAGATCTGTGAAAAGATGGGGGCCAGCTCATCAGCGCAGGTTTTCAGACAGGATAGTGTCACATAGTCCGGGCCTGGTGCATTTCGTCTTTTGTTCTGCCTGTAGACCTGGTGCTCATAATCTTTGCTGATTTGAAGTGGAGAAAGGGGAAGAGCGCAGTTGCTGGAGGTGGTAATGGTTGTGTAAAGAGATCATCAGAGTGGGTGTGGGGGTTTCAAATCTACAATAAAACTCATTTAGGTCTTCAGCAAGTCGTTGATTCACCTCAGTGCTTGGGGATGGTGTCTTGTAGTTTGTGATGGCTTTCAGACCATTCCACACTGAACTTGGATCATTCGAAGTGAACTGATCTTCTAACCTTTTTGCATAGGTCCTTATAGCCACTCAGATCTCTTTATTCAGTGTGTTCCTGGTCTGACTGTACAAGACTCTATCCCCTTTTCTGTAGGGCATCCTCTTTGGCCTGACGAAGATGTCAGTAAACTACGAGAATAAAGCCGAAATACTAAAAGAATAAAGTCATAATACTTTATAAAGTGAGAAAATCAAAAAGTAAAACACTTGTGCTGCACAATATTTCTATGGAAACCATCATATATTTTATTTTTCAGGATTCACAGATGAATAGAAAGTTTGAAAGAACAGCATTTATTTGAAATAAAAATCTTTTGAAACATTATAAATGTCTGCACTGACACTTTTGATCAATTTAATGCGGCCTTGATGAATAAAACTATTAATTTTATTTCAAACCATTAAATGGTTGAATGGCATCCGGCGTAAAACATGTGCCAAATCGGCTGTGCGGATCACTCCACTGCGGCGACCCTTGATTAGAAGCGAGTAAGCCGAGAGAGAAAGAAGAAGAAATGGTTGAATGGGGGTGTATCATAAAAATATTGCGGAGCACAACTGTTTGTAATAATGCTAATAATCAGAATGCTTCTTGAGCAGCAAATCAGCATATTAGAATGATGTGACACTGAAGACTGGAGTAATGATGCTGAAAATTCAGCTTTGATCACAAGAATAAATTACACTTCACCAGTTATTCACATAGAAAACAGCTGTTTTAAATTATAATAATATTTAAAAAAAATTTACTGTATTTTTGATTAAATAAACTTAGCCTTGGTAAGCAAAAGAGACGTTTCTCAAAAAGTAATTGCATTACATTTAGGATGATCATGTGGTAAAGCTGTGGTAAATCTGCGTATGATGAGCAGATGATCCAAACAAATAACCAAATAGAGAGTGTTGATATGCCTATCTCTACACAAAGCAGCAGAAGAGGAAGCGAGTCGCTGGTCAAAGGCTTGAGTCGGACAAATATAGAATGACTTTCTTTTGTTCTGTGTCACCCTTTCGACTTCTCTCTTGCTTCGTTTGCATCTCTCACCGGAGAAGTTGAGCCACAGCTCTCCACGCAGAGACTCAGGGATCCCCAGAGCAACCAGTTTACAGATCTTATCCGTGCGGAACATGTGAACTCCTCGACCAAACTCCGTGAAGTGATCATCCCACAAGCGCTCTCGAACCTGCTCCATGTTCTGATGGAGAAGAATACATGTTCAGTCCATGTTTGACCTCACAATACAGCAAAAAGAGAAGAAGTTATTTGCATAGAGGGATCTACATTTGCATAAAGTGTATTTTAAGAACTAAAGGGACAGTTTACTCAAAAATGGAAATTCTGTCATTATTTACTCTCCCTCAAGTTGGTCCAAACCTGTACGAGTTTCTTTCTTCTGTTGAACATAGAAGAGATTTTGAAGAAATATACATTTTTGGGTTAACCATCTTTAACTACCTTTAAGATGTTTTGTTTTTTTATCTTCAGACTCTCATTATTGAAATGCATCCGTGCTTATGATACATTTCTGACTTTTTTGTCCTTATTGATACATTTATGGTGCTTTTCCCCCAATTGATACATTTCTGGCATTTCTGTCTTTATTGATACATTTTTTGTTCTGATTGATACAATCATGATACTTTTATGGTGCTTTTTGTCCTTATTGATACATTTATGACACACTTTAATGGTGCTTTTTGCCCAGATTGATACATTTTTTGTTCTGATTGATACATTTTTTGTCCTTATTGATACATTTATGACACTTTAATGGTGCTTTTTGCCCGGATTGATACATTTCTGACGTTTTTGTCCTTATTGATACATTTATGTCATACTTTAATGGTGCTTTGTGTCCTTATTTATAAATCTTTTATATTTTTTGGCATTTTTGATACATTTATGATACTTTTATGGTGCTTTTTTCCCAATTGATACATTTCTGGCATTTTTGTCTTTATTGATACATTTATGATACTTTCATGGTGCCTTTTGTCCTTACTGATACATTTATGGCATTATTTTTTGTTCTGATTGATACATTTTTTGTCCTTATTGATACATTTATTATACTTTTTTGGTGCTTTTTGCCCGGATTTATACATTTCTGATGTTTTTTGTCCTTGTTGATACATTTATGGCATTTTTTTGTCCTGATTGATCATTTTTTTGTCCTTATTGATACATTTATGACACACTTTAATGGTGCTTTTTGCCCGGATTGATACATTTCTGACTTTTTTGTCCTTATTGATACATTTATGATATTTTTATGGTGCTTTTTGTCCTGATTGATGTATTTATGTCATACTTAAATGGTGCTTTGTGTCCTTATTGATACATTTGTTGGCCTTTTTGATACATTTATGATACTTGTATGGTGCTTTTTGTCCCAATTTATACATTTCTGGCATTTTTGTGACCTGTATGAGTTTCTTTCTTCTGTTGACTACAAAAAAGAGATTTTGAAGAATGTTGGTAACCAAAATGTAGCCATTGACAAAAAAAGAAGGCTATGGAAGTCAATGAATGGGGACCAGAAACTGTTTGGTTACATGTATATTTGGAACAAAATGAGCAGGAGTAAACTGTGACATTATTTTTTAATTTTCAAACTCTCATTAATTGTTATGCATCCATTTTAAAAGTTTATTTTTTTATTATTATTATTTATTTGATCATTTGAATACAGACAGTACATAAGCTAATCAAATATTTAGAATTATTAAAAAATAAAATGTATTTTGAGATAAGATTACAACATCTTCATTTAGTTCATGTATGTATTGTAACTGTGTACCAGGCTTATTAAAGTTCAAATTATTAAAAATAAAACTAAAACTAAAATAAAAACCACAAAAAAAACATTATATTTTTTCATATTATTTCAGCGGGTTGCAAAGGCAACATTTCTCAATCTACTTTAGTTTAACTTGATGCACCACTCACTAAAACTGAAATAAAATGAATAAATACTAAAGACATATTATTAAAACACAAAACCTAAAACTAACTAAAATTAAAACCGAAAATATAAAAATATGACAATAAATGATCACAGTGTCTCAGAGGCAGTAAAATCAGTGATCAGTGTTACTCACACTAGTCTTGTTCTGTGTGTCTGATTGGCTGGGGTGAAATGTGGACATGACGTCTGTGTGCCGCAGAGCTTTATCAGAGATGATGACGCTGCTGTCCTCTTCGTCTGATTGGACGGTGTCGTAACAGAAGGTGTAGTATGGTGCGGCGGAGATCTAGAGAGAAAACATGCTGCGTTAACAGAATTAGTTTTGCATTAAAAAAATTCATTTTTGATAATATTCAGTCTGTACCTTCACATATATTTGCTAAATGTGCATGTTTAGCATCATGTGCAGTGATGAATGCATGATCAAGACATCCATGAATTATTACTAGTGACCTACTCTGATATGTACTAAGGTTTGTGTTTAAATGTCAATGAAATCTGTGAGCTGCCCTCACTGAGATCTCTTTGACAGATTAAGCTAGAGAGGATCAAACAGAGAGTTTGAGCATTCGTACGGTGGATTTCTTGCGCTGGTCGTGTTCGCGGATCATGGCCTGTTTCCAGTGCAGAGCGCGCAGTCGGTCCCTGACGTTCTCCACCAGCTCGTCCCGATGGAGCAGCTCGATGAGCTGGAACGCTCGCTTACAGCGGACGCTGATGATGACTGGGTTAGGGAGAGAACTGGTGCTCTCAGCCTTCTCAACGGACAGGATCTGCACACAAACAAACAAATGAAGGTTTTATTGAGGAAATCACATGAGTGCTTTCTCTCAAGATTTTCTCCATTTCTGTCTCCTTATGGAGTTTGGGTTCGTTGCCACTGTCACCTTTGGCTTGATTAGTGTGGGCTTAAATAAATCTGAATAATGACGCTTTTGTCTTTTGAAGAGCTGCTTTACAGTTGAAATGGCATTGTTTCATGTTTTCATGTTTCAAGTTTTTTTGTCCTTATTGATACATTTATGATACTTTTACGGTGTTTTCTGTCCTTATTGATACATTTGACATTTTTTGTCCTTATTGATACATTTTTGATACTTTTATGGTGGTTTTGTCCTTATTGATACATTTGATATTTTTTGTCCTTATTGATACATTTTTGATACTTTTATGGTGCTTTTTGTCCTTATTGATACATTATTGTAATTTTTTTGTCCTTATTGATACATTATTGTAATTTTTTGTCCGTATTGATACATTTATGACATTGTTTGTCCTTATTGATACATTTATGTAATTATTTTGTCCTTATTAATACATTTATGACATTTTTTTGTCCTTATTGATACATTTATGACATTTTTTGTCATTATTGATACATTTATGATACATTTATGGGGGTTTTGTCCTTATTGATACATTAATGACATTTTTTGTCCTTATTGATACATTTATGAAATTTTTTGTCCTTATTGATACATTTATGATACTTTTATGGTGCCTTTTGTCCTTATTCATACATTTCTGACATGGTGCTTTTGTCCTTTTTGCAGCTTGAAAGTGTAAGCAAGCAGATATTCTGCTAAACGCAAATAATACATAGCAGAATGTTAATTTTTTGGTTAATTTTTTTAACTCTTCCTATAACACAGTTACTTTGCAGCTGCTGCTATTCTCCGAGTGTCATGTGATGAGTACCTCTGCGAGGGGTATGATGAGAGTACACTGGCCCTCCTCACGGCTGCTGAAGCACAGATACCCGTCTGTGGTGTAGACCGTGCCAGGCGTGTGGCAGCGGGCGTGAGGGGTCCAAATCGAGCACGACATCACTTCCTGCAGACGCTCGGCCCGCGGCAGGCCAAAGAGAGAGAGCACGTACTGCCTGAGGGCCTGTTCCTCCAACACCCTGTGAAACAGACAACCATGATCATGCATCTGACTACAGGACAATGCCAACTTCAACACATCTGACTATTAAAATCAATACAACCGCTGCTTATTTGTAGATCGGAAATGGATGAAAGCTTCTGAACATCAAAGCAGCAGAGAACAAACCTACTGCTCTATAAATACACATGCAGCTACATATGCAAATGTAGTTTTCACACCTAGCGCATGGCCCACAGCACCAGCAGGAGTTTACATGCACATGCAACCCACACCCTCACGACTGGTGCACTTATTTCATATCATCATTAATCGCCCTTCAGAAGCTCTACTGCAGCTGCTCTTCTGAATCTCTAAGAAACACCAGAAAACACTTTACCACCAGCGTTTGATTCACAACTTTCATCTCTATATTCTGCAGACTGTTGCTCTCTGTTCTGCTTTATTTGTTTTCGCTGTCTTTCTCGTACATGAACTTCCCCTTTAGTGAAGGAAGTATGTAAGAATAAAAATCCTGCTGATGATTGGCTGGATGGAAAATAAGTGCTATTCAGTGGGGTCCATAAACAGATTCACAACAGATGTCTTACTGTATCATAACAGATGTGATGTGAAGCAGATGTGGATGTGATGTAAATGTGATTGCAGATGTGATGCAGACGTTCACCTCTTGGTGATGTTGGTGGACTCCTGCAGCGTCTGGTCGAGTGTGAGTCCGCCGCTGTCCAGCAGCCTGCGGAGGGCGATATCAGCCAGCTGACACATGACCCTCATCACCTCGTCCACGTTCAGAAACATGGAGAAATCCCTCTGTTTCCGTCTGGTGTGAACGCGGATCACGTCCGTCAGCAAACCCACCGACACGCGTTCCAGCCGCGTCACTTCAGCCCATGGAACTAACAGCTTCACTGAGTGCAAAAACAACACGCCTGGGTTACACAAAAACTGTTCAAATGAGATCAGCATTAACTGATTATTTGATCCTCACCCTCTTTGCCCAGTAAGAAGGAGTAGAAGGCGATGTGGTTGGTGGTGAGGTACAGTGAGCCCTGGCGCGGCACGCGGCCCTTCCAGCAGCAGCAGGAGTAATGCGTCACCAGTTTCTCTCGCTGAGGAAGACCGAAGCGCTGCTCAAACCGCGCCAGATCTTCCCGAAAGCGTGCCGGATCATCCTCCCGAGCAGCCTGGCTGCCCAAAACCTCCTCTGCGATTAAACCCTACACATATAGAGATATTTAGAGCCTGAACTGAATGTAATGTTTGTGTGCGTCTGTAAGGAGGACGTACTTTCACTTTGCCCTGTACAAAACTGGCAGCATCTTCTTTATTCTCAAACACGGCCATGTACGGCAGCAGGTTCTGTTCCAGCCATTTCCAGTGTTTCTGCACTTCCTCTATTGTGGCTCCTGCAAACACACACATTCAATAACTGAAATAAACGGTTATGATTTATGCCTTTATTTTATTACCAGCATTTGTGTCAAATAATAAATGAAGAGAAAACAGAACACAGCATTTCTGGCAAAAAAATATATATATATTTAGAGCCCCATTTCTGTAAAAAATAAAAACAAAAACAATCAATTTTAGTATTGTAAATGTATCCACAAGGACAAAAAATATCATTAATGTATCAATAAGGACAAAAAACACCACAGAAGTATCATATATGTATCAATAAGGACAAAAAGTATCACAAAGTTACAAGGACAAAAAAAGTCAGAAATGTATGAATAAGAAAAAAATTTATCAATAAGGACAAAAACGCACCGTCAAAGTATTATAAATGTATCAATAAGGACAAAAATATCACTAAGGACAAAAAGGATCATTAATGAATCATTAAAGATAAAAAGCACCATAAAAGCATTATAAATGTATCAATAAGAACAAAAAATGTCATAAATGTATCAATCCGTAATTAAGTAAATCATTGAAATGTGATCCAGAAAGTGAATATATTAACACAGAAACATTAAAATTTAACTTTTAATAAACTGCTGTTAAATAGCAAAAGTTTCATGATTTTAATTAAAAAATCTTGGAGAAAACAAAAGAAATTTAGGGGGAAAATTGTGGAAAAATAAAAAATTATTTCTAAAAAAGAAAACATTTCTATTATTGTGAAAATGTTAATAAATTTATAGATTGTCAAAGTGTTATCAATTCAATTAATTAGACAAATTAAACCATTAACATGGAATCCAGAAAAAAAGAAAAAAGAAAAGAGGAATTTGGGGAGAATAAAGTAAAATTTAGAAACTTTTATTAAATGACATACATTTTATGGCTTCAATTAATTAGACAAGTTTTTTAATTACCCAAATCTAAGTAACCACTAAAATTGAACCAAAAAATAAAACCAGAAAACAGGAATTTGGGGGGAAAAAAAACTTTTGCTAAAAGTCTGGCAACTTTGTAACAATATAATATATTAATTAGACATGATTTTTAATTCCTAAAATTGAATTTAACCATTAAAATGAAACAGTAAAATCAAAAATGAAATAAAACAGAATTTGGGAAAAATATTAATAAGATAAGGCGGTCACATGCGTGTGCTACAGACAGCATGACACACTGGTGTTAATGAAGAGTGTGTGACACGAGCGTGAGAAATGCAAACACACTGAACATGAGCTCTCACCGCTGGCTATGATCCAGCTGACCTGTGACCCCGGAACATGTAGAACGATCCGGAACGGTGCCACGCGCGCATTCGAGTCCAACACCGTGTCCAAGGCGCCCACCAGCAAACCTGCAGCACAGAAACACAGCACTCAATGCATTACTGCTGCAATAACATTACTGACAGCTCAAATGGCCTTATGATTTCCATGATGTGAAAAACATGGACAAGAAAATTAAAAAGGAAATAACTGTGTCATTTGGCACAATTTGGATGAATGAATCAAAAGGTAATATTACGATTTATTACCAATTAATTTTAATTGTTAGCTCAGTGATGTGAGAATAAATCCTGAAAAATTAAAACAAAACAAAACAATTTAAGAAAAAGAAAGAAACAAACAAACAAACATTTCTTAGGTCAATATTACTGTAAAAACGTTGAATAAATTCAAATGATTAGACAAAAAAAAAATTATGACATTTTTTGTCTTTATTGATACATTTACGAATTTCTTTTGTCCTTATTGATTCGTTTATGATTTTATGATAAACGTATCAATAAGGACAAAAGAAATTCATAAATGTATCAAGGACAAAAAAAGTCATAAATGTATCAATAAAGACAACAAAAATGTCAGAAATAGTCTTGTTTAAGGGGAAAAAAACTAAAAAATATATGCAGTTTGCTTAAAAGAAGTAAAATCCTCTTGTTTTAAGAAGTGCATTTGCTTAAACAACACTAAATATCTTATGCCATTTATGTCATCTAGTAAATGCATCTTAATTTGAGAATTTTTAGATATTTTGACTAGAAACAAACAAAGTACCATAAAGGTACCAATAAAGACAAAAAATAAATAATTGTATCAATAAGGACAAAAAAAGTCATAAATGTATCAATAAGGACAAAAAAAGTCATAAATGTATCAATAAAGACAAAAAAAGTCATAAATGTATCAGTAAGGACAAAAAGCATCATAAAAGTATCAATAAAGACAAAAATGTCAGAAATAGTCTTGTTTAAGGGGAAAAAAACTAAAAAATAAATGCAGTTTGCTTAAAAGAAGTAAAATCCTCTTGTTTTAAGAAGTGCATTTGCTTAAACAACACTAAATATCTTATGCCATTTATGTCATCTATTAAATGCATCTTAATTTGAGAATTTTTTAGATATTTTGACTAGAAACTAAGTATCATAAAGGTACCAATAAAGACAAAAAATAAATAATTGTATCAATAGGACAAAAATGTCATAAATGTATCAATAAGGACAAAAAGCACCATAAAAGTATCATAAATGTATCAATAAGGACAAAAAGCACCATAAAAGTATCATAAATGTATCAATAAGGACAAAAAGTTCATTAAGGTACCAATAAAGACAAAAGAAAATGTAATAACTGTAAAAAGGACCAAAAAAATCTTTATTGTATCAATAAGGACAAAAAATGTCATAAATGTATGAATAAGGACAAAAAGCACCATAAAAGTATCATAAATGTATGAATAAGGACAAAAAGCACCATAAAAGTATCATAAATGTATCAATAAGTACAAAAAGCACCATAAAAGTATCATAAATGTATGAATAAGGACAAAAAGTTTCATTAAGGTACCAATAAAGACAAAAGAAAATGTAATAACTGTAAAAAGGACCAAAAAAATCTTTATTGTATCAATAAGGACAAAAGGCACCACAAAATGTATCAATAAAGACAGAAATGTCAAATGTATCAATAAGGACAAAAAAGTTTAGAATTTAGACGAGCATTTATTTTGACTAGAAACAAATCAAAAATACTAAATAAGATACGGCTTTTTTGCATTGTAAAATGTTGAGAATGTTTAGCAAATTGCACAAATGATTGTATTTATAGTTTAATCATTAAAATGCAAACATAAATTGATAGCACTATCATAGTCACGTCTATCTCACTGTCAGAGGACTGATATTCTCTGCTGCTGTGGTATTGTTGATGAATGTGTGTGTTTACAGGAGCGTGGCTGCGTGCCGCATGAGTTATTCTTATACTGCACCTCATTCGGCCTGATTTAACAGCTTCATGAGAAAGTTTCACTTTCCTATTCCAGCCGCATTCAAAACTCTGCACGAAAGCACTGATGACATGTTTAGAGATGCTCAAAAAAAGCATTTCGATAAACATGTCTTTATACTGCAAACCTGTGGTAAAATGACTCTTCTGAGCTGATTCTTTTAATAAACGATTCAAAAAGACTCAGGAGTTGTTAGTATGAATCACTCTGACAAATCTTTAGAGTCTGAACTCACTGAATCTATCAATATTTTGCAAATACCATCATTAGAGATGCTTATATATGCATATAAACTCATTTCATAGAGTCCTATGTAGATGATTTACAGCTCTATATTGATTGTCAATGGACTGTTACTGAATATTTTGGAGAAAATGATTGTTTTCTGACTCTCTATTCTCCTGCTGAAACCAGCAGTTGCTGAAATTAAAACAAGAAAAGCAAAAGTTTTATGATTTTGATAAAAAAAAGAAGGATTTTTAAAGAAAAAACTAATAATTTCTAAAAACTAAAACATTTCTTAGGGCATTATTATTGTGAAAATGTTAATACGTTTACAGACTATCAAAGTGCTATGAATTAAATTTGGTTGACTATTAAAATTAAACCATTAACATGAAATCCAGAAAAAGATCAAACAGAAAAGAGGAACTTGGGAAACAAAGCTAAATTTAGGAACTTTTAATAAATGACAAATTTCATGGTTTCAATCAATTAGTCAAGCTTTTTAATAAATCACTTAAATGTAATCAACCACTAAAATTGAATCAGAAAATAGACCAAAAAACAAGAATTTGAGAAAAATGGAACACAGAAAAATTAAAAACTGAATCTATGAATACTTTGCAAATAGAGATACTTAATGCTTATATATCCATAAAAAACTAATTTCAGAGTCCTATGTGAATGATGTAAAGCTCTATACTGATTGTAAATGGACTGTTAGTGAATATTTTGGAGAAAATGAGTGTTTCCGGTCTCCTGCTAAAGCAAGCAGCTGCTGAAATTAAAAAAAGAAAAGCTAAAGTGTTTGAGTGGCATTGATGACAGCTGCTGTTCCAGAGCCAATGACGCTTCAGTCAAACTGATGAAGACTCGTAACCTTCATCACGGACCTCATGATCTCTGTCTAACACAATCTCATGCAGCATTTCCTCCTTTGACCAGCTGATGGAGAAGCAGAAGCTCTTGTGTGGAGTAACAACAGCGTCTGCTAAATCAGATCAGACTGAACACAAACGTTCACAAACCATACTGAGCTACAGCCAGACTCAAACTCAGCATTTTACTGCTCTTTCACTGCTCACATGATTTCATAGATTTTTAATTCCATATCAGAAAAGAAAAGAAAAGAAAAGAAAAAGGATCTGGAAACTTAGAGAATAAAGAATGATGAATAAATAAATCACATACATTTTTATTTTCATTAATTAGGCATGATTTTTGATTCGTTTTTTTTTTTCCATTAAAATCTAATTTAAAAAAAACTATGGAAAAAAATAACAGAGCTTCTTAAAAAAAAAAACATTTCATAGGGCTCTGTTATTATTATTATCTTTTGTAATATTTCAACTGATTAGACATGTTTTGTTTTGTTTTTTATTAAAATGTAATTAAATCATTGAAAAAGAATCCAGAAAGGGGGACTGAATGTGAAAATTGTTGAACAAATAAATTGTAATAATAAATTAAAATAAATAAATTTGCAAATGTTATAAATTGTTGTAAAATTCAGGTTATGATTTAAAAAAAAAAAACAATATTAAAAAATAAACAATTCATATGGCCCTTATATATATATATTATTAATATACTATTAATATAATATAATTACTCTTTTTGATTTTTACAAAAAAAAAAGAAAAAAAATAGATATAGAATATGTTAAAAAAAAGAAAAAAGACAACAGTTTTTATTAAAAATAAAATGTTTCATATGGCCCTCTTATTATACATTTTGTTAACTAATAAGAAATATTAATATAACAAAATATAATTATTAGCTTTGGTTTTCCAAAATAAAAACAAACAAACAAAAAGTAAAATCCAGAAAAAAAATAAAACAAAGAAAAACAGGAATTTGTTTAAAAAAAAAAAGAAGGGAATTTGCAAACTTAAAAAATAACTTGTTGTAAAATTGTAGAAATGAAATGAAAAATCAGAATTTGTGGGGGGAGAGGGAAAAAGTATAGAATTAGTAAAAAAAAAAAAAAAAACAGTAATTATTTAAAAAAATAAAACGTTTCATATGGCCCTCTTATATACATTTAAAAAATAATAAATTAATATAATATTTGTATAATACAATTATTAATTTAGATTTGTACAAAATAAATAAAGTAAAATACAGAAAAAAAGTCAGATTATATCACACTCACTAAACGCTGTGAAACTGTGTCAGCACTCGCAGTAAATCAGACACGCATTATTAAGCTCATTTGTGATGATGTCACACTCCATCAGCCAATCAAACACATTCAAAAATCTGCTGAACCTTCACCAGCACAAGATCCCATTTGTGTCATGAACACCGCAGTAAAGGTGTTCAGAGGAAGCAGGTGAGCTTCAGTGCACTCAGCTCAGAGTCTGGAAACACGCAGCAGGACACAAAAAGAGCCTGATGTTTGCTGTTCCTGATCATGTCCACACAACACAGAAAGAGAAAGAGGAGAAGACAAATAACCGGCTCTCCTGGAATGACTCTCAAACACACTCATGTCCTCAGGGCAACGCTGTATACCCCTGATCACATCTACACCACACTAACAGACTCTGACAGTCAGGGATAATACATCTGATCTCTATTTGTACATAAAACAGCACACTATAAACGTCACACAAGCTACTTCTAAGCAATAGGACACAGTGATGTCTTTAGAGTGTTTGTTAAACACCAAACACAGCGGATCGACTCATTACACAATGCCTCACTGCCTTTACTGCTTCTAGAAGATATCTAAGACAGATGTAAAAGACATGATTCAGTGACTCAAGACTAATAGATCAAGAGGAGTCATGAAACTAAGGTTAACACTGGGTGTGTTTCCATTACAGATTTGCACAAAACTTTAGCGATATTTTATAAACTTCAATTAAAAAAGTAATTCGAAATGACGGCGTTTCCATTAACCGCAACTAAACGTCATTTTTTCCTCTGGCGATAAGTCATGGCAACAGATTTTTGTGGGATTTTGGCTATATTTATTCAAATATGACTATTTCCATTGGTGTTTTGCGAAATATTCCTTTTTTTAAATTGCCTGAAAAACCACCTCATGCGAGCCTAAAAACTTTTTTGCGATATATGGGAGTTTTTGCGCAATTGACGCGTTTCCATTAGGCATATTTTCAATTCACAATTTCAATTTGCACAATTTAAGGGGTAACGGAAACGCAGCTACTTACACACATAAATGTATTTTGATTAATTTCATTTCATTTATTTAATAGGTTTAGACCTCATATTTTATATACACTGACTGCTGCTCAAAGGTTTGGGATCAGTAAGATGGTTGTTAAAGACGTTTCTTCTGCTCATCAAGGCTGCATTTATTTGATCAAAACTATTGAAAAAACTGTAATATTGTGAAATATTATTTCAATTTAAAAGAACTGTTTTTCTATTTTAAAATGTAATTTATTTCTGTGATCAAAGCTGCATTTTCAGCATCATTACTGCAGTCTTCAGTGTCACATGATCCTTCAGAAATCATGCTAATATGCTGATATATTACTTTTTTCAGATTTTTTTTGATCAATAAAATGTTAAAAAGGCTATTAGGTTATTTAAAATAAAAAGGTTTTCTAACAATATGTGACCCTGGACCACAAAACCAGTCATAATGGGCCGTTTTATATATAAAATAATAAATAAGCTTTCCATTGATGTGAGGTTTGTAAGAATAGCACAATACTTGCTCTGCAATCTGAGGGTGCAAAAAAATCTAAATATTGAAAAAATTGCCTTTAAAGTTGTCCAAATGAAGTTCTTAGCAATGCATATTACTAATCCAACATTAAGTTTTGATATATTTACGGTAGGAAATTTACAAAATGGAACATGATCTTTAAACAATATCCTAATGATTTTTGGCATACAAGAAAAACCGACAATTTTGACCCATACAATGTATTTGCGGCTATTGCTACAAATATTTGTCAGCACAACTGTTTCCAACATTGATAATTCTAATAATAAACCAGCTAGAATGATTTCTAAAGGATCATGTGACACTGAAGACTGGAGGAACAGCTGATGAAAATTCAGCGTCGCATCACAGGAATAAATTATATTTTAAAGTATATTAAAATTAAAAAACATTATTTTATATTGTAATAACATTTTGGAATTTAACTGTTTTGTCTGTATTTTTGAGCAAATAAATGTCTTGATGAGCATAAGAGACATCTTTAAAAAGAAGACAAGTCTTACTGATTCCAAACTTTTGAGCAGCAGTGTATATATATATATATATATATATATATATATATATATATATATATATATATATAAAATTCATATTTATCTTTTTACACACTACAGTAAAAAAAAAAAAAAGTTTTAATGCAAAAAAAAGGTTGTCACGCTGGTATGGCTGAGGTTTCAGATGTGTGATTAGTTTACTAAACAGAACACTGGTCAGTTTTCCAAATCTACAAAATCCAGTTTGTAAAATGAGTTCAATCTCAGCCTCATAAAGTCATTAATCCTGCTTATAAACACACAATCAGTTCAGTGCAATTATCTGACAGATAAAGTTTTATAGACTATATGTTTGATGCCTTAAATAATTAAAACATAACAAATACATTCATATTAAACATCAGAGAGAGCAAAGCATCAGTGTTTAGTGTTTAATGTCTGTCAGCTACAAAAAAAGTGTTAAAGTGAAAATTCACGTTGATGTTTGAGCTTTACTATCTGCTCACTTTTACAAGGCAATTCTGTACCTCACAACAGGTTAAAATAAACCAGATGAGCCACAAACTCCTATAAAACTCAGCCACTGAAGTTTTGCAAGAACTTTGACCTTAAAACAGTCGTCAAACAGCAAAAGTGAATAAATCTGTTATTTCGAGGGGTTTACAGCTTTGTTTTGTTCACTGACTCCTGTCTGAAACCTATTCCAGATGATCATATGAGAGCCACAGCAGCTCTTGTGAATGTTTGTCGTGGTCTTTTCCATGAAGGAAACTCCCAGCAGAGACAAAAGGGAAACCAGGATGTAAGTGTTGACTTCAGATCTAGCTGTTAGCAGACAAAAGACTGGGGTTTACCTCAGAGCCGATCCAGACTGCACTCGGACCATCAGCTGGTGATTAACCCCAGTGTGAGGTGAATGTGAAGTGGGGACTCACCTGTGATTTTCCCCCCGGTGTCTCCATGTCCTCGTCGGTGCTGCAGGAGGAAATAATCGTTGGATCTGTCGGTCACCCAGAGCTTGAGCGCGTTTTTCAGCAGCACGACTTCTTCAGGAGTGATCCACATCCTCACTCACCCTCGCAGTGCGGCTCGTGTTGTTGTTTCTAGTACGCACTAGCCTCTCATATTCCGCCCATAACTGCAGTTCCTCTTTCGGCGTGTAGCGCGACTGTTTATTTCCGCTTTTCCAGCCTTTCCTGCTCGCGGTTCCGGCGAGGGAAGTTTCATTTCAACCGCCTGCAGTTTTCCTCACGTCTGCGCTTCATCTGATCGGCGCCAATTTCGCTGACGGACACGAATCAAACGACGCCTTTTGTTGTATTTAGCGACTGAAGTGCGCAGATGTTACTGAAAAGGTATTTTACATGTGCTGGTCTGGTTATACTGAGGTAAAATAAAATTCTACCGTCGTATCGGAGTTGAGGAAAGTCCGTTTTAATATCGCAAATAAACTTTTGCTACTGAAAATCACACCTGTCTCTGTGACAGTTGCTCCTCCAATCAGAACATCTCTCTGCCTGTCAATCATTCGCGAGCTCGGGTTGGCTGACTGTCAGTGGGGGCGGGGCTTGAGAGTGACAGGGCGGGGCGTTAATAAGATTCAGTGATCGATAAAGCACTTAAACGTGCATAAAAATTATATATTTTTACTTTAATTTATTATATAATTAATTAAATTTCATTTAAGAAATATAATACCAATTTTAAATATATATATTTAAATAATAAATATAAATATGAAATATAAAATGAAAGATTGTGTGTGTGTGTGTGTGTGTGTGTGTGTGTGTGTGTGTACAACTATTAAAGTTAATAACTAAGCATTTCATTACTTTTAATAGGTTTATATCTCAGATATTATACATACGTGCAGAGGTGGGGCGTTGACGAGATTCAGCGATCGATAATAAAGCGCCTAATTATTAATTTAATATATTTGTAAGAATAATTGTATTGTATTCAAATGTACGTATGCGAATAATCAGCCAAGTAAACTAAATGTGCATTTATTTTGCGATTGATTATTGTGGTGTGTTTTGGCAGGTTTTGTGTT